>NC_084619.1:27280730-27605730 GCF_033978795.1 Nerophis ophidion
TATGTATATACATGTGTATATATATGTGTGTGTCTGTGTGTGTATATATATATTCAGTATATACAGATAAACCACACAAACCAATATGCCTTCAAACTGTGAAGAAGTCGCTTCTTTGTCTGTGCCTAAAAGAGTCCTGCTCCACCCACAAACTTTTACAACAAGATGGATTTTCCGAAAAACTACTTTTAATGAAGGACTGAAGGACTCGGTGACTACTTTCTTTATTGATGGAGGAGACTATGAAACGGAAGGTAATAACAGTAGGTTAGAAATGTATGAATGATACATTACCAATGTTAGCTCGAGTTGTTGTGTAGCAAGCTTAGCCCTCTAATGTAAGACAATACAGTCACCGTCCTGCAGGAAAATAAAGAATGATTTACCTAAAAACTACTTTTAATTGGATTAGTGCCAACTGTGTTTGGCAATGGACAAGTAGGTTATATAATCCGTTATTACGTTTGCGATGTAGCGAGGTTGCTTAGTTTACAGCCTCATGCTTCTGTTGTTTGCAACTCTAAGCAGCCGGGCAGCAGACTTATTTACATGCTATAGAATAAAAAGTCATTTTATTGTCAGTATACACATAAATACTAAAAGAAGGTTACTCGTAAAACTCGTAGCTGCATTTTCTTCCTCGCTTTTGACTGCCCGCATCGCCTCCTTCCCTAGTGCCGTCAACACCACGGTGAGCAGCTGATCTTGTATGTTTTGTTGTGACAAAAGTCACTCAAACAGATCGGTGCGGTCACCGTTGTCCATAGAGCACAATAACAGCAAAAAAGTACAAAAAATACAAAAAAAAAAAAAAAAAGTCAGACGGGCAAGGACGATGGATCATCAGCGTGAGGGTGCGTGGTACAGAAAGGCTCATTTGCATCTTACAACTCCGCCTCTCAAAACCTACCATTTTGAAAGAGAGCTAAAGAGGAACTTCAAAATAGGTCTGTAGAACCAAATCTTTCTTTTCCAAAGAACCACTATTACATGTTATGTTGACCAAAATGAGGTGTTTTAAATGTAGAAAACAAATCATGACGTGACACCTTCAAAAAGCATACAATTAGATGTGATGCCTGCAGTAACCCTTAAGTTAACATATTAATTGTGTAGCTAGACAAACCAACACAAGGACTGGGAAGTCTTCTGCTAAAATGGCAAATATCCATCATTTTATGGGAGTTACACTTCATCCATTATCACATTCAGATGCCAAATCTTAACTTTCCTAGTAATTTTTATTGTGGTAATTGAAAAAATCCTTCGCATATTTATTAATTAGTGTGATTAATCAGCCTCATTCATTACTTTTTTTTCACTCATTAATTGGCTCAGTCCTTTGTTATTCCATTCAGTTGTTACTACGTCCCTGGGGGACTGATGTTTTGTGGAATATTATGGCAAAATGCCATCTTTTTAAATCTATAGCCTTTTTTGTGTTCTTTATCATTGAGATTGTTTTAATCCTAGCCACTTGTCTGAGGGCACTGTTGTCACAGCACCAACCCCCCTTTACAAGCCCTAATATCTGTTCTTGTCTGATCATCTTGCTACCAACCTCCCCACTTCTTTTTTTTACCCAAAGGGAGGGACACAGAACAAGGGTGAGAAGGTTGCCCAGTTCCCACCTTAATGTTCTTTTAGTCCTTCAGAAACCCACCCCATGCCCATTCACACACTGTACTGTGCGCACACACATTGTCTCTCTCTACATTTTCTCATTTGCATATGAGCCCAAATAGTTCATTAATGCACACTCATACTGTGAAATTGTTCAAGTCACTAAGAAGAAGAGCCCCTAAACTCTATTGAATTGGGGGTTTACTAATTTTTAGGTTCCAGTCCTGCTGTTTGCTGATTTTTAACTGTTCAAACACCACCACTCGAACCCTGCTGGACACCACTCAAAGCCCTTGAACACATTTCCTCTTCATTTAAAGGCCTACTGAAATGAGATTTTCTTATTTAAACAGGGATCGCAGGTCCATTCTATGTGTCATACTTGATAATTTCACGATATTGCCATATTTTTGGGATTTTGAAGAGAACATCGACGATAAAGTTTGCAACTTTTGGTCGCTAATAAAAAAGCCTTGCCTTTACCGGAAGTAGCAGACGATGTGCGCGTGACGTCACGGGTTGTAGAGCTCCTCACATCCTCACATTATTTACAATCATAGCCAGCAGCAGCTAGAGCTCTTCGGACCAAGAAAGCGACAATTTCCCCATTAGTTTGAGCGAGGATGAAAGATTCGTGGATGAGGAAATTTAGAGTGATGGACTAGAAAAAAAAAAGTTTGAAAAAAAAAAGGCGAGGGCAGTGACAGCGATTCAGATGTTGTTAGACACATTTACTAGGATGATTCTGGAAAATCCCTTATCTGCCTATTGTGTTACTAGTCTTTTAGTCTGAAAGTCGAAGGTGTGTGGCCACGGGTGTGTTCACGCCAGAGTCTCTGAGGCAGGTCACGCAGCAGCAGCAAGACTAAAGCTCCGCTGAGGTCTCCGGTAAGAGCTGACTTATTACCACGATTTTCTCACCGAAAACTGCCGGTTTACATTTGGTCGTTATCCATGTTCGCTTGACCGCTCTGATCCATAGTAAAGCTTCATCTTCGGGAATTTTAAACAAGGAAACACCCACTGTGTTTGTGTGGCTAAAGGCTAAAAGCTTCCCACCCCCATCTTTCTACTCTGACTTCCTCATTATTAATTGAACAAATTGCAAAAGATTCAGCAACACAGATGTCCAGAATACTGTTTAATTGAGCGATTAAAGCAGACTACTTATAGCTTGGATCAGGCTGGAAAATAATCTTCGCTGCAACCCGAGATGGCAAACGCACGCATCACTACGAGTCATCATACCGTGACGTTTTCAACACGACACTTCGCGGGAAATTTAAAAATGCAATTTAGTAAACTAAAAAGGCCCTATTGGCATGTGTTGCAATGTTAATATTTCATCATTGATGTATAAACTATCAGACTGCGTGGTCGGTAGTAGTGGGTTTCAGTAGGCCTTTAACTCACCCTCATCCCCCCCTCCCTCATATTGTTCAGAAACCATATTAAGTTTGAGGTTTTACCTCACGTACCCACCCCTTTTTTTTTATATTTTTGAAATTTTGGGCTAATTTGGTAGTCCTGCGGAACAGTTCACATGTTCCAACTTCTATTTAAATATGCAACCTTCTATGTTTTAAAAATATTTATACATGTTGAAATGTAGTGCCCCTGATGGATGGTATTGGTTTAAAAATGGTTATTTTATGCATTTTGTCTAGTTCTAATTCATATAGTGTAAAAGATGAATACAAACATCCTATGTTGTATTTATTCATATGTATTAACTTAACTAATGCTCACCATTGCACTTATTTTTTTCATGTTTGCACATTGATATTGTCATTTGGATAGGTAAGTGAAACAGATGTATAAATCGTAGAAGTGCCAAAGCCTGCACCTTAAGAGCAAAGTCACTAAAGACTTGGAGACCAGCCCAGAACAGGAGGTTGCCTGGCCAGTGTCAGACCCTCTCTTTGTTGTCAGAGCAGTGGAGGGTGTGTCCCACAGAGCCTTTCTGGTTTGGCTGGTGGTTTTGTGGATAGACGTGACATCCTGCCCCTGGCTCTTGTCCCTGTCCTTTTGGCACTCCTTGGCTCTGATGTTGAGCTGTGGAGAGCAGAAGGTGAAACTGTTGGAAGCTAAATGAGCCCAAAGGTCTTAGCCCTTCGAACACACTTTTTGTGTCTTTGGTGTACGTCAAGAGCCTCTTTAATTGAGGTTAACTGAGCTTATTTCTGTCTTATGAGCTAACGTTTTATTCAACACGTGTTACTTTTAGCTTGTGTCACGTGTTACTTTTAGCTTGTGTCACTATCAGTCAAGCAATGTAAGAGTTGACCTAGCATCTTCAACTTTTGTTTTTATTTAGTTTTACATAGTGTATCCATCTGAGAACCAGTGTCTTCAGCAGTTGACATTTGTTTTTGGTTTATTTCTTTGTAGAGTTGCTGATTTATGAAAAACACAAATGTCCATGTAAGAGGACAGGGCGCCGGTTCTCAGAAAGCTGTAATCAATAATGTCAAAGTGATCCTCATCTATAGTAGTACCTTCGGTTGCAAAATTCCGGGAACATTCAATGTTTGAAACTTTCCATGGGAATTAACGGTAATATATGGGAATTAATGGGAAATTAATGGGAATAAACATTGAATGCCACATGCTAGATCTTGCAACATGATTATTAGCCAAAACAACCTGATTTTAGGCAAATTCAGTAGAATTTCAATCCTGCACGGTGCGTTCCTTTATCACATGTGCAGTGCATTCTTCCATCACATGCACATACAATTGTCAGCATGCTACACACTACAGCAGGGCTATTGAGGCCGCACTAGTATTTGAGCCCAGGGACTTCATCCAGTCAGGTAAGTTTTGATTATACTGTATTACTGAGGTATATATACTTGATCTATGGTATTTAAGTTTAATTGTTGTAATTGAGTGTTACTGTATGACTGTAGACTACTCCAGCAGACTTCCATTAAAGCTAGCTAGCTGTTCCTGTACTTGTTAAATGATTTTTGGGCCAATATCTCTAGCTACCTAGGTTTATGTACCACCACAGTCTCATAATGAACCAAAAATATTTCTCCCTGAGCCGTGATGCTAATTTTCTCTATGTTAAATCCCATGTGTTTATTCTAACAACATTAGTGATCCGAATTTACCTTTTTTGTGATCTGTAAAGTTCAACTAGCAAATACTAAATCAAAACGTGTAGTTTCCTCTGCCTTCTATTGTGCTAGCCATTCTGTTGTCATACAAGAATGTACGTTATAGTTTGATTTAGCATGCTGATTGAGTGTTCATTTATTCATCTAGCCTATTTCTATTCAGTCCATCAGTAAAATATTTTTAAAGACTACTCCATTTGTTTAGCTGACTATTTATAAATGTGTGTGGCATTGCATTAGTGTTTTATGGGAATAAATAAATACAAACAGAATAATGCCACTTACACCATCTGATGTGTGGAGACATTTCACCCCAACCAATGTAGGCGGAAAGGCTGTGTACATTTGCAAATACTGTGCAAAGAGCTACGTCAAAAATGCCATAAAGATACAGCAGCATATAGACAAGTGCCCAATAATATACAATTATTGTAATTCCTATATATTCCCATGAATTCCCATGGACTGTGTCCAAATTTGAATAATCAAAAAATGGTCAATATTTCTAAACTTCCCGCGGTAAGTTTCCGAAAATTTACCGGAAACTTTCCACCCCTTTGCAACCCTAGTAGTACCTCAACTCACGAGCTCAATTGGTTCCATGACCATGCTTGTAACTCAAAACACTTGTAAAAATCAGTGCCACCTATTGAAATTAATTAAAATAATTTAATTTGTGCTTGGCCTACCAAAACACCACAATTTTAACATGTAACATACCTTGTAAAAAGAAAAAACTACTTTTAGATAAGAAATATTGGTTGAAAAAAATAATACAATAGAATACTACTTCAATCAACTACAGACATTTTATTAAGTAATATAATAATATTGTAGAGCATTTCATTGGGGTGTCCCAATCTGATACGAATATCAGATATTGGTCCGATATTAGCAAAAAAATAAAATAAAAATAAGGAAGGATGTCGACTTCCATCAAATATCTCTGATATAAACTCTGATAAAAGCAGCACATGTATTTCTGCAAAGCTCAACATTTGGTTCACATCTAAATGTCCTCCAATAAGCCCACTTGGTCGGTCTTTTTTTGTATTTTAGTGACGTAATTTAATCAACGTAAACACACACTGTACAGTGGGCTACTAGCAGCTAGCAGATACTCTATACAGCAGCTAAACACACAACACACACCCTAGACATACTCTACACAGGACTGTGCAATGCGATTAATTTACTAACATTTGTGGCTAGAAATAGGTCATGCAAGTATTAAAATAGAAAAAAGGCGCACAAGTGCAAATTCTGATTTTAACCCTTTAATTTGCATTGTGCCCCGAAAATAAATCCATCCAAAATTGATCAAACTTGAGTAAAATTTTTGTGCATCTGTATAGCATGTTCAAAATAAACTTTAACCATAACTGAATGGACGAGTGATTTACCCAGAAGTTTCACTGATCTGCACAGAGCTGTGTGTGTCCCTCCTCCTCGCACAGAGAGGGGTGCCCCCACTCATAGCTGACACACTCAGTCTTCAAACACGGAAGAAACAACTTCTTAGTTGGAAAATCTGGTCGGTAAAAGCATTGATAATTTTTCTGACTAAAAATGTTCTTCCTTATCGTCAACGACCTTAAAGAAGATGAAAATTAATCAACAATTTAAAACAAGATGAAAACGAAACAAAACGAAAATGTTGACTGTAAAGAAATCAATCATATTTAGTTTTGTTTTCAGGTAGGTGGGTGGTAAAATGTTTCATCTGAGTTATTGTCAACAACCTATTTTTTCCCTGACTAAAATAGGACGATACCAAACCACAACAAACTCATGTTGACAAAAACAATGACAACATTATTTGACAATTTAGTCGATGAATAAAAACGAGATGAAAATAATTGACAGACGAAATCCAATCATATTTAATTTTGTCTTTAGGCTGGTGGCCATAATTGCCAACCTTGAGACCTCCGAATTCGGGAGATGGGGGGGGTGTTGAGGTTGTAGCGGGGGGTGTATATATTTTCAAGTATTTCTTTTTATATATATATATCATATGTATATATATCTGTATATATATATATATATATATATATATATATATAATCCGTTCATTAATGAGTTTATCTGTTTAGCCACCGTGTGTGATGGAGAAGTCTGATCTGCAAAATTTGCAGACAGCATATCCCTCCGAATTCGGGAGATGGGGGTGAAGGGGTGGGTGGAGGGTGTTGAGTTTGTAGCGGGGGGTGTATATATTTTCAAGTATTTCTTATATATATATATATATATATATATATATATATATATATATATATATATATATATATATGTATATATGTATAAAATCCCTTCATTAATGAGTTTATCCGTTTAGCCACCGTGTGTGATGGAGAAGTCTGATCTGCAAAATTTGCAGACAGCATATCCCTTCCCCTTCGAGCTGAAATTATTTTTTCCAATCATTTTGGAACTTCCAAGCGTAATTATTCTTCTTATACGTCGTTGCCATGTCTCTTCTTCGTTCTTCTGCTTCGTCTCAATTATGTTTTTGAAGATTACTACTTGCCGTAGTTTTGAAGCAAAGCATGATGGAAACCGGATGTTGTGTGTCAGTGTATTTACGTGCCGGCTGGAATAAACACATGCTGAGAAATAGCTCCGTGCACCGTACACCCTGGACAAGTCGCCACCTCATCGCAGGACTAACACAGATAGACAGACAACATTCACACACTAGGGCCAATTTAGTGTTGCCAATCAACCAGTCCCCAAGTGTATGTCTTTGGAGGTGGGAGGAAGCCGGAGTACCTGCAGGGAACCCACGCAGTCACGGGGATAACATGCAAACTCCACACGGAAAGATCCCGAGCCCAGGATCGAACCCAGGACCTTCGTAGAATTGCCATGTAAAATCGCTGGCGCTAATCACTACCATTTATACGGTATATCTGATGCAAATTAGCATCAAGCTAGCCCCCTTTGAAAAGTTGAGCCTTATTTTTAGCCTTTCTGTCAGCATACTTGCTTTTTTGGTATGGAAATTGGTAATATTAACTAGAGGCAGTCCGCTATGAATTGCTTGTATTCTGTTATGTGACTTTTTCCAGGAGTGAAAAAAAAAAGTGGTCGTCAACCAAGCCAAGATGGCTGTTATTGAACGGTTTGTGCAGCCTAAAACAAGGCAAGCATAGGGCATTTTTCTTCGTGAAAGGCTAAATGGCACCTAGTGCCCATTGAGAACCAACGCTGCTTGACCACTATGCATATTTAAAGAGATGGACTTTAACATCATTTAAATCCAAGCAATATGCCTCTTTGTCACATCAAATCAGCAACTGGATGTGACCTCACGTGCAATAAAGGTATTGAAAATGGTATAATTTTTTTTGCGTGATACGGTACCCCAAAGTACAAAAGGAATTTGGTCGGTACGTAAAAAAAACAAAAAAAAAAAAACAGTTCCCAGCAGTTATTGAGACTCCTCGTCCTTTTTGATGATTATATTTATTTTTACAAAATATTTTACAGTAGAAATTGAATCAAACTCTTGCAGGTTAGTTTTCACCCTGTACTTCTGGATAAAGTTTAGTCTGCTCCACGCCTACCCCCTTTTCAAAATAGAGCCTCTCTGACAGACTTTCCAACTGTGTTGTTTGATTTAGCGCCACAGGGGACCACCAGGGGTGAGCCTCTCAGTGGAGACATTTGTTTAAATATTTTTACATTTCTTTTTTTTTTTTTGCCACATCAACACGTTTTTTCTTTTTTTATGCCTGATTTTGTGTTTTTAACTAATCACTCACAGACTACAACCTGGTCTTGTGGCAGTTGCCACTTGGCACCCCCCAAGAGTAGTGCTGACAGGGTGAGGGTCTGAAAGAGCAAGGTTCAAGGGGTCAGGTCAGGAGATTCAGTCCCAGTTGTGGATTGAATGATGCAGTTGGGGGTGTGAGTGGTAGTACGGTTGGAGTGAGCGGGGAGTGCGAAGGTCACAGGGCTGAAAGTGAGAGTTTAGAGATGGTGTCATGCTGAGCAGATCCAGAGTCCTCTAGCTGCCAACCAGAGGTGTTTGCCTTACCATTAACTTCACCACTATTTATTTTCAAAACTGCAGCAGCTGTGTCATGTCGCTTTCTTTTTAGCTTGCAGAGTTAACATTAAGATATTTAATACATTTTTGCAAGCTGGCCTTGAAACCTTTTTGAAATTCAGATGTGTATGTGCAGAGGCCAGTGTCCAATTGGAATCACAAAGTAGGCTTTTAAAAGCATGATTAGTTGCTGCAGTTTTGCATGTTGGTAATCTGTAATGGGCGTGAGACAGATGTCATTGTGAGCTTGACCCTAAAGACTAAAAGTGATAAAGATATTGATGTGGACAAGCTGTGAACTGATACCCATAAAAAAGATGCCATTGGTTGTCTGGAGTCTACTGAAATGTGATCCTGTAAAAATGTTTTTCCTCAATAACCTGACATATTTGGAGCCATGACACACTGCTGTGTGAGGCTGTTGCTAGGAGTGATGTGGGTTGATGGGATTATGAGGGCGATCTCAAAGCCTGGATATTTCATTTGAAAAGTGTACTGGAGTTTTATGTGTTGTCTAGGGTAAAAACCCCTAGGCGCACATTGTGTATTTAAACTGCTGCCCATAGTATAGATCTCCCCCAAAATATAGACCGCAGACATGTTCAGGGCAATTGCACAGAGACCTCCGACTACATAAATACACATTGTCACAGACTGGAGTGAGAGTGTGTCTGTGTGGGCCTCTATTCACAGTCATGTCTTGTTTGGAAATGTCTTTCAATGGTGCTGTCACCCTATCCAGCTTGCTTGGCTTTTGGTGTTATTTATCTAGGTTTATGTGTGTGTTTATGTGCCATGCTCTTTACATGTGTCCACTTGTCTGGTCAGAATGTGTATCTTTCAACAATCTCTTAATAATAAAGGAGGTATTGTGAGAAATGTGTGTATGAGAGGTAGAATGGATGGAGGGATCATGGTCCATGTTTATTGTTTTTTTTCTTTTTTTTAAATGAGTTTGGCTGAATGTGACCCTGGGTCAGAGCTCACCCTGGCCAGGCTGGGTTAAGTCTGCATGCGTCTGGGTCACAATAGGGTTCTTTGTATTATCTCTAAGTTCATTCACAGCTTTGGGCAAAAAACAACTGAAGTACCTACTAAAGACGGACCACGCATTTGACATAGTGACTGTATTTGTCTGTTGGGCCAAAAACTATTGTACCTCCAAGTCATTTTCCAAAATGTTTTCTTTTTTTTATGGATATCCCCCCAAAAAAACAAATTTGCCCAAAAAAAAGTTTGAATAGAAGTTACCACCAGCTCCAATTTCACTGCAGTTAAGGTTTGGTTCTACCCTCTTAAGTATTCTGCACATTGCCTATCTTGTGCACTTGGGAACAGACACACTTCAGCTAGAGGTAGAGTGAGTGAAAACTCAACAAGAGATATGAACAGGAAATAAGCAGCAGATGTGGGTGTTGACTTAGAAAACTCAAACTAAGGACACCATATCCACCTCACATTTTTTCGGTCCTCAAATAATTTCTAAAACGAGTAGCTTCGAATAACAACGTATAACCTTTGTGGACGTGAAGCAATGGTTGCTTTTACTCTCAAAATAATCTCATTAGCTGCACTGTGTTGTTGTCTGGTGCTTCACTCAAGAAACAGTCGATGCTAATGCCATAACAATAGCCGTTCTTAAAATATAAAAACCCAAACATTTATTAAATAGCTTTATTCTTCTGGAATTATATGTAAGATGATTTAAGGTTTGAATTCCATGCAATGCTATCATTGTTTTTAGTGCTACTGTACTATTTGGACAACTCCCTTAGTTGTTCAGTGTTTTAATATTAAGTGTTTCTTTCTCATAATCTAACTTGTGTGTTTAGTTTGTTCAGCCATTGGGTAAGAAAGAAGCAACAAGTGGTAATAGATTTTCACAAGATTTCTGGGATGTTTGAAAATTCATTTGATTTATTTATCTAATAAATTTTCTTTCGTTTAAATCATCTGAACGGTTCAGAGACATTTGCTCCTACTTTGAGGTATGTGAGAATACAAAGGCAAAATGGAAGCTTAAATACCAAAGAAGAAACTGTGTGACAGTTGTCTAAGTTTTAAGGTTGAAAATGTGCCCATGAGTAGATTTTTAAAGCGAGTACTCTTAAAAGGAGAATATATGTATATATGTATATATATATGTATGTATTTTTTATTTTTTTTATTTATTTATTTAAAACAACTTGTAGTGGTTTGTTCCAAATTTGCATAGATTTTGTTCCACAGACCACCTTGAAGCCGCTTTCTGACCTACTCTTCAGGTCGTGGGTTTTGTGGGCAGTCTTAGATTATGTGCCGAAGTCCTCTTGCAGGCAGAGCCCTTTTTGAGTACAGTGTCTTCTCCCCGTCAGCCATGTTGTAGTTTTAGGCACATCCATATCGAGGCTGCAGACGGATACAAGTTAAAACTATATGCTACTTTTTAATAGAAATGGCTACAGCAAAGGATTTTAGCATACATGTGCATGTATTTTTCCTCTATCCTCTTGTTGTGGGGCAGACTGGCTCATTCAACATATATACTGTATATGTATATACTGCATATATATATATATATATATATATATATATATATATATATATATATATACACATAGCATAGAAAGTACTTTATTGATCACTGGGGGAAATATATATATATATATATATATATATATATATATATATATATCGCGGGTTTGCCTCTGTGCGATATAGAAAACTACTATATCGTAATATTAGAGTATACGTTGTCACGCAGTTGCTTTGAGCTGCGGGCATTACACTAAAGCGTTTCTCACTCTTTCTGGTCTGTCCTTCTCACAGAGACATAAAACAAGCCCACCTTCTTACGTACGTCACATACTGTCACGCGTGTAGCGTCATACGCCCTCGCCGAGCAGAGAGGTAGCAGCATGGCTAACGTTAGCTGAGGCAGGTCGTGCAAGTGGAGCAGTGCGAGTGACATTACAAGAGAGGGAAGGTGCGAAACTGATCACAAATAGAGGAAGAACTATTAATGCCCCCCCAAAAAAGGAGGGGGTCCATCATCTGGCAATGGTTTGGCTTCAAGCGGGAAGATATTCAGCGGACAACAGCAATATGCAAAGTATGCAGCAGAAGTGTTGCTAAAAAAGGTAGCAGCATTACTAATTTGTTCTTTCATTTAAAAAGTCACCTGTGAGAGAATAAAGAGTATTTAATAAATACAGTTTTGGTAAATTTACTTAGTTGTGATTTCCCTCTCTACAAGAAAGTTTAAAATGAGCATATATTAACGCAGTATGAAGAAAGATATTTTAATGTAGACACATAGAATCATCATACTGCTGTGATTATATGCATCAGGTGTTCATTCACGGCAATAGCAAAATATCGAGATATATATCGTGTATCACGATATGGCATAAAAATATCGAGATATTAATAAAAGCCAATATCGCCCAGCCCTACATGTGTATATATTTATATATATATATATATATATATATATATATATATATATATATACACACACACCGTATTTTCCGCACTATAAGGCGCACCTAAAAACCTCAAATTTTCTCTAAAGCTGACAGTGCGCCTTATAATCTGGTGCGCCCTATATATGGACCAATATTGAGCCACAATAAGCGTTAGGAAATGGATGGAGGTCTCGCAACTACGGTAAGCAGCCACCAACTTCATTTTCCCCCGTAGAAGAAGTGCGCTTCTTCTTCCACGGTAAGCAGCCGCCGACCTTATTTTCCCCCGTAGAAGAAGAAGCTCGCGGTGCATGTAGGGATATATGACTGCGGGAGGCGTGCCATTTCTGTGTGTTTAAGTAAAGACCCCAAAATGGCTCCTAATAACACGTTTACGACGCGGAGTTTAAACTCAAGGCGATCAGTCACACAGTAGAACACGGGAATAAAGCAGCAGCGAGAGAATTTAACATTAGCAGCTGCGAGAGAATTTAACATTAACAGCAGCGACACTGACTCGTTTAATGATGACTTTGACGGCATGTTGGATGCCGTATTTGCCCAACTGTTTGATTCGAACAGTGAAGAAGAAGAATTTGAGGGATTCGTGGATGAGGAATAACTTAATAAAGTGAACTTTACATGTTTATCTTGTGTGTTGTGTTGTGACATTATCGTTTGAGCATCGTTGAGTTATTGATATATTATTGCTTTGCTATTTTGAGTGTTGCTATATTGTGATTACACTAACGTTTGATTTACCTTAACAGTATCAGACTGTGTTTTACGTGTTTATTGAATCGGGGAAAATAATAAAACAGCTGTTTATTCATTTTGGGAGTGAACGGAGTTGTCAGAACGCTTGTTTGTAATCTATTAATAAAGTTTGACTGACCTCCGGGTAGTCCGGCTTCCTCCCACTTCCAAAGACATGCACCTGGGGATAGTTTGATTGGCAACACTAAATTGGCCCTAGTGTGTGAATATGAGTGTGAATGTTTATCTATCTGTGTTGGCCCTGCGATGAGGTGGCGACTTGTCCAGGGTGTACCCCGCCTTCCGCCCGATTGTAGCTGAGATAGGCGCCAGTGCCCCCCGCGACCCCGAAAGGGAATAAGCGGTAGAAAATGGATGGATGGATGACCTATCTGACTGTTTTGTTGACATTCCCTTTAGCGCAGCTCCATGTAAAGGATACATATCGTAACCCCAGCTTCTACTGTAGCATCTATTCTATGCGCCTTATAATGCGGTGCGCCTTATATATGAACAAAGTTTTAAAATATGCCGTTCATTGAAGGTGCGCCTTGTAATCCAGTGCGCCTTCTAGTGCAAAAAATAAGGTGTATATATATAAATATGTGTATATATCCATATATATGTGTATATATCCATATATATGTGTGTATATATATATATATACTGTATGTATATATATATATATGCATATCTATATATCAATATATATATATATATATATATACATACATATATGGCTAAATCAGGGGAGACTTAAGGTTTTTGAATGGCGTTACCAATTTTGTCAAGAGGAGTGGTCAAAAATTCAACCAGAGGTTTGTGAATGGCTAACAAAAGCGCCTTATTGCAGTAAAACTTGCCATGGAACATTTAACCAAATATTAAGATTGCTGTAGGTATGCTTTTTACCAAGAATATTTGGTCACATTTCCAATAGTGTGTGTGTGTGTGTGTGTGTGTGTGTATACAGTATATATATATATATATATATATATATATATATATATATATATATATATATATATATATACTGTATATACAGTACATGTGTATAAATGTGTATATATGGTACATTTGTGTGTGTGTGTGTTTGTATATATATATATATATATATGTATATATATATATATATATATATATATATATATATATATATATATATATATATATATATATATATGTATGTATGTATGTATGTATGTATGTATGTATGTATGTATGTATGTATGTATGTATGTATGTATGTATGTATGTATGTATGGATGTATGTATATATCCATCCATCCATTTTCTGCCGCTTATTCCCTTTGGGGTCGCGGGGGGCGCCTGTGCCTATCTCAGCTACAATCAGGCGGCAGGCGGCGTACACCCTGGACAAGTCGCCACCACATCGCAGGGCCAACACAGATAGACAGACAACATTTACACTCACATTCACACACTAATGCCAATTTATTGTTGCCAATCAACCTATCCACAGGTGCATGTCTTTGGAAGTGGGAGGAAGCCGGAATACCCGGAGGGAACCCACGCATTCACGGGGAGGACATGCAAACTCCACACAGAAAGATTTCGAGCTCGGGATTGAACCCTGACTACTCAGGACCTTCGTATTGTGAGGCAGACGCACTAACCCCTCTTCCACCGTGAAGCCCTATATATATATATATATGTTTATATATATATATATATATATATATATATATATATATATATGCATAGAAAATGTTATTACTTGATATTTTTTGTGTGTGAGCACCCTTTAATATGAAACGTGTGGTTCAGTGGAATAATATGAAACCTTCACTACCAAAAAAAATCCTTTTAGCATTTTGAACTGAAGGCCCACATACTCAATGCATCAAAAATCACAGTACCAGCTTTTATTGAAAGGCGTCCCATGATATTTTTTCTCCTCATCTAGTCTCACTGATCTTCTCCACCTTTTCCTGCCTTGCTTCTTGCTTGAGTTGAACTGCAGAGATTTGCAGGGGGGAAATATGTTTTTCATGACCAAGATGGTGTGTGTGAGTTTGTTTAGATGTGTGTTTGGCAACAAAGTGTTGAAAGAGTCTTTAGAAGTGAACTAGAGTGGGTGAGTGTCAAGCAAACTGTGCTGACAGTTGGAGATAGCTGTTGGCTGTTAGGACATGGAGAGCATCCGGTCAATGTGTGCGTTCATTTAGACGACAGATGCGTAGCATTCCATCTACATCTGTCTGTTAGCACAAGCACTCTAAACATGTTCATATTGTTCTGTTCTAGTCTTCAGCTTTGTTCTCATGTGATTGAATGCAGGTAATTAAAGGGGAACTTCATTTGTTTTTGAAAGTATGCCTATCGTTCACAATCATTATGAGAGACATAAATGATTCCCGGGCGCGGCACTGCTGCTGCCCACTGCTCCCCTCACTTCCAGGGGGTGATCAAGGGGATGGGTCAAATGCAGAGGACAAATTTCACCACACCTAGTGTGTGTGTGACAATCATTGGTACTTTAACTGTAACTTAACATGACAATGGATGTTTTCCTTTTTTTAATTACATGTGATCAAAAGTCTGTTTATAATAGAGCCTATGGGAGCCGCGCAAATCTGCCCATAAAGCCATTGAAAAACATCGAACCTCCATTAGGGTTTTATATACATGATGTAAATATATATATGTAATGCAGTAACGGGCACATTAATAATAACATTAAATATTTCCGCATTTTGTGAGCATATGCATTTAAAAACCGCATCACAACATTTGCTTTTATTTCTTCATCTTCATGAGAGCCAACAAGCATAATAAAACATCACTTACTGTATAAGGTCTGCTGTCATTTGGATGCCAACTTCTAGAATGTTCATATATTCCTTTTTAGATGAAGAATTTCTCATAATTCTCGCAAAAAATGGAGTTGGGAGGCGGGGGTGGGAGACCGTACCAAGCATTTTTTTGTGTCGTTCTCGCCATTTCTGGGTCATAAATGGCTTTCAAAGTGTACCAAATTGTCGGAATACATCCTCAGCCATCTACTTTTCAGGTGATTTTGACATATAATAAACTTCAAGGGAGCAAGTTAGCAAGGAAAACACCTCGCCAGTCGAGCATGTCAAAATTGTGCACAAACTTGTTATCACAGCGCTGCTATAAATAGATTGTCTGTGTTAGCGCTAATAAAAATATCACTAATACTTGGTTAATATTCAAGTCACAAAAAATAATTGGAATATTTTTGGCACGCTTTGAATGGTTATTTAATGGATTTAATGGGCGGAAAAGAAGACCTCCCATTGGCTCCACTGTAAACTCACTTTTATTTTCATATGTTTAAAATGTTCAATACATTAAAAAAAAAAATCCATCCGTCGTCATGTCTTTCATTATGATTGTGAACAATAGGCAAAATTCCAAAAAAGTGCACTTCCCCTTTGAGCTCTGTAACTCCTGTAGGTATTTGGCATTTGATTACAAAACTGGAAATTACACTCAAGAGTTTCTCACAATAGGTAATTTAGGGGGCACGCTCGATTTCGTGAATTTGTGATCGCTCTGTGCACTTAACGCCACTTGCACTCTATTCCGCTTCCTGAATGAAATAATGTTGAAACAGCCATGTAAAACACCGGATAAGGCTGAGAACAAGCTAATGCTAGCCACGACAATCCATACTGTATACCCTCAACACATTTCATCTGCTTGTGTCGTCGTAACCGACGCCACTGATGTAAGCTTAATGTAGAGACAGGAGGCGGCCATAACTTTATACTAACTCCTTATTCTTTTTTTTATTCAACACTGATTCACATCTACACTTAAAAATATAGCAGCTATCAACCACTCTTAAAAACAGCAGCATACATCTAGACTTTGCATTAACAGTTGTGTTTGCAACTTCCGGTCTGACTGAGCGAACAAAATAAAAGTTGCGGAGCACTATGAAAGCACTTTGTACTAGGAGCAGTTATTGCCACAATTATGTGTTCACCTGAAATATTGGTCCTAATTGTCCAATGGTTTTTTAATAATTGTTCCATTTAATTAACGACAAATTAATCAAGAAAACTTCAGTGCTGAAAAAGCTTGTCCTTCACAGTAGGTCGGTGGTATATAGTGTGGTTATAAATATTGTTTGGTTACATTTTTTTGTATACCTTCATATAAGGGTCAGAGCTTTAGGAGCCATTTTTGGGATATTTTTGTAAGAACCACAACTAATAAATGGTAATGGTGGATTATTGGAGTAAATGGGATTCTTCTGTGTTTAAAAAGAATATCAATGTGAACCGAACCGAAAACCGTGGCTACTTAATTGACGAGATCCAAACCGTGGATTTTGTGAATTGTTCCACTTTTACTATTCACCATTGTTTTTTGTTTTTTTCCCAATTGTTTTTTCCCTCATTCGTATATTAAATACCTTGTGATGACTCATGGTACTGTAAGTAAAACAATGCATCATATTTGTTTTAGTCTTAATTAGGGCTGCATCAATTAATCGATTAATTGGAGCTAATGAAAATCTATAAAATAAAGAATGCAAGGAGTGTCTGGAACTTTTAAATACGTAGATATATATCTTTTTTTTAAATCCACAAATATTGAAAGTGCCTTTTCAATTAAAAAAAATCATGGTTATAGCAAGCAAAACATATTTTGTTTATTTAAACTCTTAACTCTCTCCTAAAATACGCTTTGAGGCTATAAAGTGTGTTTTATCCAATTCTATTCAACCACAAATGTGATTGTGTGTGTACTAAGACAGCAAGGGCCTTTTCCAGGTACCTAGGTGTTTACAGCGCCATCTTGACATGTTTGTGGGAAGCCGTATGACAGAACACAGATCCTAAGTAATGAGGTGTCTTTCTCTTCTTCCTCTCTGTTTTGTCTGCCCGTCACTCATTTTTGCTTTTGCCCTGCAGCTGTTTTTGTTCAGCATGGATTACACTCAGTCCAGAAAAGTTTGGTTAAAAACAAACTTGTACCGATTTCAGATGCACTCATCACAATGTGCATATGTTTTCAGTTCCTGCTCTACTTAACAGACAGCGTAAGACCCAATAACACCTAAGACAAAGAGAACATAGCTTGAACAAAGATTAGAGCAGGGGTCACCAACGCGGAGCCCGCGGGCACCAGGTGGCCCGTAAGGACCAGATGAGTCGCCCGCAGGCCTGTTCTAAAAATTGCTCAAATAGCAGCACTTATCAGTGAGCTGCCTCTATTTTTTTAATTGTATTTATTTACTAGCAAGCTGGTCTCGCTTTGCTTGACATTTTTAATTAAGAGAGACAAATATCAAATAGAATTTTAAAATCCCAAAAAATATTTTTAAGACTTGGTCTTCACTTGTTGAAATAAATTCATTTATATTTTTACTTTGCTTCTGATAACTTTCAGAAAGACAATTTTAGAGAAAAAATACAACCTTAAAAATGATTTTAGGATTTTTAAACACATATACCTTTTTACCTTTTAAATTCCTTCCTCTTCTTTCCTGACAATTTAAGTCAATGTTCAAGTAAATGTATTACTTTTTATTGAAAAAAATAATAAATATGTTTTAATTAAATTTTTCATTTTAGTTTCTGTTTTTTCGACGCAGAATATTTGTGAAATATTTCTTCAAACTTATGATTAAAATTCCCAAAAATTATTTATCTTTGTTAAAAATTTAGCTTGGTCCAATTTGTTATATATTCTAACAAAGTGCAGATTGGATTTTAACCTATGTTAAACATGTCATCAAAATTCTAAAATTAATCTTAATCAGGAAAAATTACTAATGATGTTCCATTAATAATTTTTTTTATTTTTTCAAAAAGATTTGAATTAGCTTGTTTTTCTCTTCTTTTTTCGGTTGAATTTTGAATTTTAAAGAGTCAAAATATATTTCTAAAAATATTTGTCTTTTTCTATATATATTTATTGTGAGAAATCATTATGATGATCAGTGTTTCCACAAATATAAATATCATTAATTATTAATAATAACATAGAGTTAAAAGTAAATTGAGCAAATTGGCTATTTCTGGCAATTTATTTAAGTGTGTATCAAACAGGTAGCCCTTCGCATTAATCAGTACCCAAGAAGTAGCTATTGGTTTCAAAAAGGTTGGTGACCCCTGGATTAGAGTCTCATCTCGCAACCAGCCATGATTTTTAAACCTGGGTTACCTGCAGGGTCAGTTTATAACTTAAGTAAAGTTTCACCGTATACAATCACTGGCTTTGTGTGAATTGTTTTTCCCAGGGTTAAGCTAAAGATTGTCCTCATGCAGTACATATAAATACAAACAATTGTATTTATTACAAAATACAGTTTGTCATGTTTATGTTTAAATGTATTGCATGTACAATTTCCCTCCAAAAGTATAACTATCACCAACCCTATTTGTGTTTTTCTTATATGTTTTACAGGGACAGTACCGACCTTCAGACTTGCTCTGCCCAGAATCCTATGTCTGGGTACCCATTGAGCAATGCCTTCCACATTTGGAGAGCTCCCGCTATGCTCGTTTCAACCCAAATCTTGATGAAGGTAGTATTGCGACTGTTTTTATCTTTCTCATGTTATCATGCAAAAGTGTCGAGTGTTCCTTTGTCACTTAGACCAGGGCTGAATTGGACAAGATTGATTAATTATAAGAATAGGTAAATAGAGGGAGGCAAGTACTGATTGTCCTAATTTTAGAGAAATTAAGGAGCAATGGAGAGGGCAGGCTGTATCTATAAAAGGAAAGAGAGGTACTGTAAAATACTAGATTGACAAGAAAATAGAAGGGTAAATGAGATTTTATGAAAGTAGATAGGCAGCTAATACTGTATGTGCCTGTAGTAAAACCATACTTAGTACTCAGTCCATGTAAAGGTGGGCAAAAAAATCTTCTCTTTCCGCTGTTCAAGTAGCCAGTCTGTGGCAATGATATTTATATATTTGTAGGCATCGATTGCCTCATTTGTTCGCTGATATTCAATTAGAAAATTCCTTTTCTTTTTAATGCTAGGTTTTCTGAGGTTTCATGGCTCCAACTACAAGAGAATTATAGAAATTGATAGACAAGTCAGCCAGCCATTGACAGTAATTTAAGGAATTTGTTGGCCCGATAGGGAAGTCAGACATTTCCATGTCATTCATAGCATTAAACCACCAGTAAGCACAAACACAGAGAATGTGTCATGCTCACAGTTTATATTCTCTATGACATGTGTATGTTTGTGATGCCTCTTTTCCTCCATGGACTGTTATTCTTTGCCAGAAATTGGCATTATTTCAGGCATCGCTGTCAAAACTCACTGTCAAAATGTTTCAGTGTTGGCTGTCTGGATATTTAGCTTTCAGGCGCTGTTGTTGCCAAGCTTGTGGGCTTGGGCAGCTGCTGGTGCAGTGGTTTCGGACTAATCCAGAAATACACCCAGTGGTGTGACCAAAATGGCCTTCCATAGGTCATGACAGCATAGTTTACAGTTTTGGCTTGGGTCCTACCTAATGGTGGTTCACAGATACATAATTTTCTCCTCTGAATTTCTGGCTAATCGCCTGTTAATTTTGAACCCATGCATGATTCTAAACCTCACTCAGGGATAAATAACATTGGCTATTTAGAGAGGTGTGTGTGTAAAGAGAGCTTATTCAATGTTTAAAAATCCATCCAAAAGCAGAGCACTTGGATTAGTTTGCTTAAACTTCAGGTGCCCTAACATGGCCTCTTATAAGTGTCCATGCCATATTTAATCTTTCTCACAGTTCATAGGAATTATCTCACACATTCGTTATCAATGTTTATTTGAAAGAGCAAGAACCCAAGACCATTGTCCGTTCTGCTGCATAAACACTTAAATAAATGTTTGTCTGAAGGGGTCAACCCCTGAAACTTGCGTGTATTGAGCATGCGTCAACCCATAAACGCAAAATGTGCCACATGCACAAACCATGACTTTCAAGATAAAATATTTTTACGTGCCTCTCTTTTGGCTCCTTGGTATGTGTCTTTTACATGTTTTTTGTTATAATGACATCTTTTCAGTGGATGGTGGACTCACTTCTGCCTCCTTGCTGTATCCCTTAAACTCATATTATTAGCTTTACTATGCAACCACAGCAAATATGTGTTTAATATTTAGTCTCTCTCCTGTAGCTAAATCAGGTAACCAAAGTATTAGATGCAACTCTCTCCACATTGCAGTGCACTTGTACGGTACTACAACCACAGAAATAAAACAATCGAAAATATTTCTAATTCATTTATTTGTTGGATTATTTGACTGGGACTATGTATAATATTGTTTCAGGACATATTTCGGAATAGTGTCTGTAAAGACAGTGAAATATTATACAAACAAATACCTACAGTATATGACAATTTCAATCTGAGATTTACTTTTGACAAGGCAGAATTTTTATTTTGTATGATCCTATCAAATCATGCAAGTGGTCTTTAGTAAGGGTGTCAAAAATCGATCTTACTTATGATTCGTAACGATTCTTAATCGATTCAAATAAATCAAAGATCTATGTTTTTTTTGTTTTAATCTGTCTTGTTCAGTCATCTAGGCAAATTGTATTGCTGATGTAGATGCCCATCTCTGCTGTACATATTTACTTTAGAATAAAGAAGTGTGGTATAATTCTCTTGTAGCCTGATTTGCATTGGCTTTATTACATATTTGGGTAGAACTTTAATAAACAAAACCAAGTTTCGGTAAAGTAATACTGTATATACATTTAAAAGAGCTGTATTCAGTTTATTAGAGAAATGTAGATAATCATAGAACTGGCACACAACATTGTTTAAAAAAAGGTATAGAGAATAGATTTGAATCGATAATTGATTCTGAATCGACTCAATACGCCCAAGAATTTAATCCAATCAAATTGTGTGGTACCCAAAGATTCACAGCCCTAGTTTAGTGTATAATCTAAAAAAATAATCTTGCCATGTAACATAAGACTCTATTTTCCTGTATTGTGCAGGAAGTATTTTTGATCTAATGTGTAGATATATTAACCACGTAAAGCTAAATGAAAGTTTGCTGACACGATAGCTGGATCAGTCAGTAAAAGAGATGTCTCCCTACTAAACTGACATCTTAGCTTTTTTCCCTTTAATATAAAAACCCCGCTTAGATGGCAAGGATGTCATATTCAAATAAATATTCCATGGCCTATCTTTTACACGCACCCTGTGTTTAGCAAGTGTTCTGAAAGTTTGAGCTGAATGACAAGAGCGAGGAGCGTGGCGACTGGTGAGGTCTCAACGCTCCGGCCCTGACCCTCTCACTCCCTGCTCGACCCTCACCACTCCTCTTCCCACTGACCCTTGAACCCGGATGCTTAAGTGCTGTGACCAAAACGCAGTATGTCATTGAACATCCGGTAGATAGTAGAGAAAGACGGTCTGGAGTTACTCAAACTGAGGATGGTGCATTAATAGGGGACATTGGAGAGCAGAAGCTAAGGGAAGTTGTTTACGTTCGCAGAGGATGTTTGGGTTGCTACAAGTGTGAGGAGGCGAAGGGCCTTGTGGCTGTACCAAGCTCTGTTCTGTAATCAAGTAGAGGTTAATAGCGTATCTTAAAAGTAAATTGCACTTTTTTTCATTTTTTTTTTCACATTACTTATGAGAGAGAAAAACACGTACGTCTTATTTTAATACAAAAATAAAAGTATGCCCAGAATAGAGCCAAAGGGAGCCATAAGTCATTGCGTTTATTCTGACCATGAAACCCAAAAGTAACCATCCAAAAAGCACCAACAATAATCCTTTTTACATTTTGTGACCTGAATATTAACCAAGTATTAGCAATATTGTTATTATAAATGCCAGCGTTAAGGACCTACATTTAGCGGAGCATTGATCAGAGAGAGAGACAACTTCCTTCTGCTGCTGTATTGACATCATCAGCTAATGAGCTGCTTTTCTCCTCAGAGTTTGTGAAAATGTATTTTAGATTTTAAACAATGCCTTTTTTTTAATCCTTCACGAGAATTATGATTCATTCTTCATCTAAATGGATTATATCAACATTCTATTGGTAGGCATCCCAGTGAGAGCAGAACTTGTACAGTAAGGTATGTGTAATGGTGCTATCTCTCATGAAGTCTGCATGAGTTGTAGTTAGTGATGTTGTTTAAGGAAAAAGTGAACATTGTGATAAATCTATTAAAATTAATATGTCAGCGTATGCTTAAAATTAGCAAAATATGTAAATATAACTTGTGAATGTGCCTGTTACTACATTACTGATACATATACATAAATACTTTATCAATGGTTTTTATACAGTGTGTAAATAAAATGTTGATGAAAGTGTATGGATGTTTTTTTAAGCGCTATATAGGCAGGTTAGAGCAACACCCATTGGCTCCATTGTAAGAAGATTTTTGCTCGCATTTATTTACTACTTAGAGTGCATTAAAAAAAGAAGAATGTGTGCTATATAGGCAAGATTCCAAAACAAATGCAGTTCACATTTAGAGCTACATGTAATTAATGTTTGAAAATGTGGCTATAGTCTTAGTAGTCTTTGTTCATGTGGTCACATCGTGGCACATTAGCCCCGGAAGTAGAAAAATCAGCTGTTGACTTGGTGGGGTGTTTCGTGAGGACGTAAATTATAAAGTCCTTCTTGAGCTGACCACCTTGTTTAATCATATTTCACTGCTTTTCCGAATGGAAATACTTTTCCACAAAAGTATCCACAATAAATCAACAAAAAAGCAGTACTTTTGAGCAGTGTTCATGGACTTTATTTGACCTGTTCCCGTCGTGGTTGACCTCTGCTGTAAGTAGTACATTTTAAGTAATTATTTAAGTGGCTTGTCACTCAAAGAATGAGGAAGCCAACTGAAGTTATTGCTGTTGGAATGTTTTTTTGTGTGTATGCCAACAAGTCTGTTGTATTAGTGTGTTTACATGACAAATTCAAAATGCTGATTTATTTCTCTTTAACATCAAATACTTCTAGCATCAAATATTCCATGAATCTGACTCAGCATATTTAAATATGCAAGAGGCTAACACTACGCTTCCTAAGCAAGGCTAATAAAAACAAAAAAAAATAAAAAGCAGTAATCCACGGTGTGGTTTGAAACTCTGTTGAAATTTAAAAATTAAATTGGAGGGAGAAATTGAAAAGTTAGTTTGCATGATTTTTGCAAAGTGGTTGGAAGCTGTATCTGATAATTTAGCAGGTTTAACGAAGGTCAGTATGTTTTTACGTCTTTATTGTAATCGTGTAGTTCTTTATTTCATACAAATATTGCTTTAACACCCCCTACAATTGCACTCAAATGATTCATCTTCATTGCACTAGGGACGGCGTGGTGCAGTGGGAGAGTGGACGTGCGCAACCCGAGGTTCCCTGGTTCGATCCACACCTAGTACCAACCTCGTCACGTCCGTTGTGTCCTGAGCAAGACAATTCACCGTTGCTCCTGATAGGTGCTGGTTAGCGCCTTGCATGGCAGCTCCCTCCATCAGTGTGTGAATGGGTGTGTAAATGTGGAAGTAGTGTCAAAGCGCTTTGAGTACCTTGAAGGTAGAAAAGCGCTATACAAGTACAACCCATTTATCATTTATTTATTTATCATTAGTTGTCTTTTGGCTTCAAGGCTGGACACCGTAAGTCCCGCGCATGATTTAAGTTTCTTCTTGACGCAACTATTCCACTTATATAGGATTTTTATTATTAATATGATCATTTGTGTTTGTTTATTGTAAGCGTGACAAATACATTTCATGTACAAAGTTTTAATGATAATTTTGGGTTCAACTGTACCTTTGCTGAACTACTAAATTCCCTTAAGGCTAAAATGGCTTGACCTGAAAATCAGATCTTTCGTCCAGTAGTATAATATGGCTTGCCATGCTGTAAGAAAAGCACAGGAGTGGCTGGTGGAGCATAACAAAGAGTTCAAGACATTTTTTTTTTTTTACCTTAAATTTCCCCATATCCTGCTCCAATCAAATACCAGTGGGATACCTAATGGCAACGGAATGTTTTTTTTACTGAAAACCAAGAGTAGATCAATGTCTGTGTGAATTGCAAAAATGTTCAAAACACTCAAGCTGTGTTTACTCTGTGGAGTATAGAACTCCGGAATGCTTTTTTTAAATGAGAAACAGTTATGCCACGATTAATAGTCTTTGTAAACAAGCACTTTAAAGAAGAATGATCTTCTCCTGCAGTATTACA
Source organism: Nerophis ophidion (assembly GCF_033978795.1). Taxonomy (NCBI): domain Eukaryota; kingdom Metazoa; phylum Chordata; class Actinopteri; order Syngnathiformes; family Syngnathidae; genus Nerophis; species Nerophis ophidion. The sequence continues at coordinate 27,305,924 of NC_084619.1, forward strand.
AAATCAAAAAGCAATTTTGGAATGTTCAGAACATTTTTTGTTAGATATTTTGAAGAAAGGTGTGAATCACAATGAGTATTGGAAGATGATTAAAAAGACATGAGCGATTAGAAAGTTTAGCTGTATTTCTTACTTAATACAATTCAATCAAACCTGGTCAAGTTTGAGGTTTTTGGGGAAAAAAACTGAACCTGATTTATTTTTGTCTTTGGACCGTGTTCATAACTGTAACGATGGCGTTGGTTGCATCGGCACATAGTTTGGCCTTAAAGTAAGTTTATGAACATGTGTGCTGACAGTACCTGCAAACTGGAACGAAAGGAATTCATATGACCCCATTGATTGCAGTTTACCTGACACATGAAACATGACGAATTGGGGGGGGGGTATCTACTTAAGCCGCTAGACGGCAATACAATGTTTAATATCTTAAAATGTGTTTTGTGGCAATTTGACCACAGCATCAAACCTGCATTGCTCTCACAGGAGATCCATCAAGGAATGGCGCCATATGAATCCCTTCCCTACTGTAAACATTTTTAAAACCTTACTCATAATCATTGTAGCATAGAAGTTTTCTGACCAATCAACAAGCCAACTTCCACTTACCGAAGTGTACCGCTGTGACTGGCCAACCTAACATACTGGGTCTTATAAAGTGGGAAGCTTTTGGTTGGATATTTTGAACCCCCTGAAGATGGAAATGCAGTAAATGCATAATTTCTATTGAAATTATTAAATTAAAACTAAATATCGTAGTAGGATAGGATAGACCTGTATTATCCCACAATGGGGAAGGTATGTGGTTACAGTGCAGATGCAAAAAGTTCACAAAAAAGTATTAAAAGTAGTGCAAAAGTATTGAAAGAGCCAACTTTTATTGTGCAGTACCGAAGTGGTTTAAACGAAAAGGTTAAATAAAAACATGAAAACCAGAAGGAAACGTTGAGGTACATAAAAGAGCACAAGGTTGCTGCCACTAGCTGTCACTTCAGCAGCGCCATTCTTACATGTAGCAACAAAAGTAAAAACGCGATGAAAAACTAAAAATGATTAATAAAGAATACGTTTGGCACACATACGATTGCACCAGCAAAAACACTGCACTTTTTTTAAGGATTTGTGCCTATTGTTTAGAGGCCTTATGAGAGACGTGACAATGGATGTTATTTTTATTTTTTTGCATTCAAATTATTAAATAAATTCGATCGAAAATCCACTTTCAAAGGAGTTTATGGTAGCTGCACTATTTTGCCCTGCTTTGCATTCCAAACACCTCCATTAGGGTTGTATATACATGGTGTAAATATATATGTAATGTAGTAACGGGCATCTATAATAACATTTAACATTTATGTATTTTTTATCATTTTAAGCATACGCGGCATATTAATCTAAAAAAACACAGCACGATGTTTGCCTTTTTTTGTTCATCACTGATACCTGCTCACTGCAGACTTTGAAAGCCAAAAAATATAATAAAGTATCACTCACTGTCCAATGTCTGCTGTCATTAGGTTGCCATTTACTAGAATGTTCATACAGGTTACATCCACATTTATTTATTTATTTGTCCCCATTTAAAAGAAGAATGACCATAAGCCTCACAAAAAAACGGGGCGGCCGGGGTGGTACCAAGCGTCTTTTCATGACGTTCTAGCCATTTTTTGGTCCTAAATGGTTGTCAAACTGTACCAACTTGTCGGATTACATCCTCAGACTTCTTCTGTCTAGGTCAGGGGTTCTCAAACTTTTTTCAGTGATGTACCCCCTGTGAATTTTTTTTTAGATCAAGTACCCCCTAATCAGAACAAAGCATTTTTGGTTGAAAAAAGGAGAAAAATAATTAAAATACATCACTATGTCATAAGTTTCTGATTTATTAAATTGTATAACACGGGAAAATATTGCTCATTTGTAGTGGTCTTTCTTGAAATATTTGGAAAAAAAGATATAAAAATAACTAAAAAACTTTTTGAAAAATAAACAGGTGATTCAATTATAAATAAAGATTTCTACACATAGAAATAATCATCAACTCAGCTATTTTCAGAATATTAAAAAAAAATCTCACGTACCCTTTGGCATACCTTCAAGTACCCCCAGGGTTTTGCGTACCCCCAATTGAGAACCACTGGTCTATGTGAGAGGCATAGTTTATGATCTACAATAAACTTTCAGGGAGCAAGGAAGCGAGGAAACACCTCGCCAGTCGATCATGCCGAAATTGTACACAGGTTTGTGGTCACAGTGCCGCTATAAATAGTTTGTCTGCATTAGCGCTTATAATAACAATATCACTAATACTTTATATTAATATTCAAGTCACGGAATGTAAATGGACTATTGTTGGCAGTTTTTGAATGGTTATTTATTGGATTTCATGGGCAAAATAGAGGACCTCCGATAGGCTCCATTGTATGCAAACTTTTATTAATGTTTATTTAGAAGTTACAATGCATTAAGAAAATCCTTCCGTAGTCATGTCTTTCATAATGATTGTGAACGATAGGCAAAATTCCCCCCAAAAAGTGCAGTTCCCCTTTACTATTGAGTTGGCAGATGTAAGACTGTTCCCTGTTGTGAGCTACCTCCTACTTGTCTTGCTGGCGTCAGCTGTGGGTACTTTGGCTACGCCGCTCTCTCCAGGAGGTGAAGATTTTAATGTCATAGAGAAGGTCGTCATTTTTCACCCTTTTTCCAACCACCTCTCCAGAGGACAGCTCTTAGCTGAACATGCACTTTTGAGATTAGCCGTGTTTTCACAGGTTTAATAGGAGCTGGCAGTCTAATGAGATGCTGAGTTTGGCAAAGGAGAGGGGAACAGAGCCATGTAAACAAGGCAAATTAACTAGCGTGCACTGCCATGACTTTGGGTTGATGGCAGAACGTAGTTGGTGTTGTCGGACAAAATTATTTTCTGCTTCTCGGAATAGTAAAGTAACTATGCCAAGTCACTCAGAGGTGAGTCATCGACGTTAGGGAAACTTGAAGTGGAAGTTGTTTTACTCTGTATTTTGTGTGTGTTTACAGGAGATGCCCAGGTCCTGAAAGATGTGGGCAGAATTCTGGTGCTACACAGGCGGACCGTCATGCCCTACAAAGTCTACTCCAGAAAGCGAAAAGGCTCTTCAGATGAGACGGAGGTTCGGGAGTTTGCTAGCTTAGTTGGCCAGAACTGTGCTGAAAGGATCTTGCTCTATAGAGCCTAAACCTGAAGAATCTTGTAAAATCCACCTCCCAGCAACAGTCTGTCACTTTACCCCCATTTCCACTAAACAGTACATTTACATTTAGACATGTTATTTTTATATTATCAGTTTATCCTCTGTTGTGTACCTACAGTATTGATATTGTGGAGCTAGTACAGTGATTGGTTTGCTAAGTAGCAGTGAAATTGTTATTCTTGTGCTCTAGTAAACAGCCAGGAAAGAAGTAAACATGCAACATTGTTTCCCCTTTTCCACGCTTTTTTTTAATAAATATATAATTCCACCTAAGATCTATTTTGCAACCGTTTCAAGAAAAGGACAAAACACAAAGGGAACTGCACCTTTTTTTAAATTATCATCTATAACAGGGGTCACCAACTTTTTTGAAACCAAGAGCTACTTCTTGGGTACTGATTAATGCGAAGGGCTACCAGTTTGATACACACTTAAAAAAAATTGACAGAAATAACCAATTTGCTCAATTTACCTTTAATAAATAAATATATAAATACATATTAAACAAATGGGTATTTCTGTCTGTCAATCCGTTGTACATTTTTTTTCCTTTTACGGAAGGTTTTTTGTAGAGAACAAATGATGAAAAAAACATTTAATTAAACGGTTTAAAAGAGGAGAAAACAGGAAAAAAATTAAGATAAAATTTTGAAACATAGTTTATCTTCAATTTCGACTCTTTAAAATTCAAAATTCAACCGAAAAAAAGAAGATGAAAACTACCTAATTCGAATCAAATGAGAAATTTGAGAAATTTAAAAAAATAATTTATGGAACATCATTAGTAATTTTTCCTGATTAAGATTAATTTTAGAATTTTGATGACATGTTTTAAATAGGTTAAAATCCAATCTGCATTTTGTTAGAATATGTAACATTGGACCAAGCTATATTTCTAACAAAGACAAATAATTATTTCTTCTAGATTTTCCAGAACAAAAATTTTAAAAGAAATTCAAAAGACTTTGAAATAATATTTAAATTTTAATTCTAAAGATTTTCTAGATTTGCCAGAATTTTTTTTTTAATTTTAATTCTAATAAGTTAGAAGAAATATTTCACAAATGTTCTTCGTCAAAAAAACAGAAGCTAAAATGAAGAATTAAATTAAAATTTATTTATTCTTTACAATAAAAAAAAAAAAATACTTGAACATTGATTTAAATTGTCAGGAAAGAAGAGAAAGTGATTTAAAAGGTAAAAAGGTATATGTGTTTAAAAATCCTAAAATCATTTTTAAGGCTGTATTTTTTCTCTAAAATTGTCTTTCTGGAAGGTATAAGAAGCAAAGTAAAAAAATAAATGAATTTATTTAAACAAGTGAAGACCAAGTCTTTAAAATATTTTCTTGGATTTTCAAATTCTATTTAAGTTTTGTCTCTCTTTGAATTAAAAATGTCGAAAAAAGCGAGACCAGCTTGCTGTAAATTAATAAAATTTAAAAAATAGAGGCAGCTCACTGGAAAGTGCTGGTTTTCGAGCTATTTTTAGAGCAGGCCAGCGGGCGACTCATCTGGTCCTTGCGGGCCACCTTGGGCCCGCGGGCCCCGCGTTGGTGACCCCTGATCTATAAACTCTTTGTGAGACAAAAGCACGTTTTTCTCTTAACCTGGCGTTCTATATGCAGGTAATGCGATTAAATAAAGCAAGAGGAGGAGCTTTACAAACTATATTTTATAACCTTGTCCTAATGAGTGCCAGACTGGAGGCCAACAAACATGTTAATGATCAAATCGACACATTTGCCTCCACACACCACAAGATCAGGTGTTGGTGTTCCACAAATGAAGTGTTTGGTGGAAATGTGACTTGTCAGTCTCTTTACTCTTCATTGATCTTTCTGCTGCTTCGCTCTTAATTCTTGCTCATTTTCATTTACTACAACTTCCTGTGTGATCCTATCAATGTAGCCCTTCACCCACAGGCCTCACTCAACAGTTACTGTATGTCTTTATTATACTTACTAGATGCGACACTTGACTCAGATCAGTCCTTCTCAAAGTCATTTTGATCCTGTGCACGCTGAACTAGTGATATTGGCAATAGACACACAGAAGTTAGAATGTGCTTGTTGATGCTGCATTGACACTGCTCCAATAATTTGTAATGTGTAAAAGAACTTTGTAATCCCCAACATTGCATCCCTATGCGTTAAGCCACTAGGGGTGTAACGGTATGACATAATCATGTTTTAGTCTGTACCTCGCTTTTAAGGTCCCAGGTCAGTTCATGTTCTGTAGTGTAGAGTAAGGCAACACAATTAAAAACATAAAACTGCTTAACTTTTGCATTTTTAGATTTTGTTTGAAGAAAATATCGTTGCAGACTCTGGTTTACAATGTTACTGTTTAGGATTGGGCAACAATACAGTCAAAGTACAACAGTAACCGTTTGTCCTGATGCAATACTGACATCAGATATCTATCAAATGTTATCCAAAAAAGAAAAACAAGTGTTGGGTAATATCATACCGCATCTAAAATCTCTGATACAAATAGTCCTCCAGTGTGTTTATTTGTGAAAAGATGGACAGCAAGTTAACCGCTAAAATTCCTCCAATAAGCACACAATGTTGATTTTTCCTTTTAGTGAGGTCATTTACAACAGGTAAATATGGTAGGCTATAGATAGCTAGGAGTTAGCTGCTACATAACAACTATGCACACAATAGCACACAAGCTAGACATGTTATAAGTGTCATTAAACAATATTGCAATCTAACACATCACATTTGTAAATACAAACAAGTATCAAATAATTATATATTATTCACATATGCAAAGTCTCCAAGGCAGAAAATCAGATTCGAAAATATCCAATAACAAACGTGTCTGCGTCTTTCAACTTTTAACTTGACGATTTAATGTAACCAATAGGTTGCCAAAAATAATAACACACTACTTCAAAAGTGGAAATCTGTCATAAAGTTAGTGTTTTTCATATCTACCATCGTTCTCTGAGTAATTTCCTGTGATCAAACTTTTTCTGACATTCCACACTACATAATAGGTGTGCAATGATCAGTGTTGATATCATATCGGGTTGATATCGGTATTGGCCAGTATTCAAGGAATATGAAGCTTTTTTATTTTACTTGGTATAAAAAGTAAAGTAAAAATTAAAAGTTGTATACCCTACACACCTCTAGTTTGAACAGTATTTTATTATTTTACAAAATACAAATTAATGACGGAAAAGGTTCTGGACTCCGAGCCAAGAGTCCTGCTAGTCTAAGGCTGGGCTGTGCTGTAAATGCTTTTAGGCACACTCGTAGTTGGTACAGACAAAAACACAATGCATGTACTGTTATACCCCTATAAACCACATTATTACATGTTTAACTGTCTGGCCTTGTATTTATACTCATAGTAACATGTTTTTCTTTAAATATCAAATCATTGTTTATTAGTAACCCAATAAAGGGCTATTTTATGCCTGTTGAACAAGGGGACTCTGTTTATTCAAATAATTGTTGGATGATATCTAGGCAGTGATTTACCTTTTTTATTTTTTTTAAATGTTGCATTCGTGTTTTGATTGGGTCTCTGCTTGAAACTGCTATCCATCCGAGTAATCCTACACAGGTTCCAACCTGCGTGCTACAAACCCATGAACTCTCCTTTCAAAATCAAGCGGGCAAGAATAAGTCCTTAGGAATTACCACTGATAGACAAGCTAATTCTGCAGGAATGGATCACGGATTCTGGCGAATGGCCTTGGTTGGACTCACTGAATTACTCCCACATCAGGTGTGCTTCACACACACACACACACAAACGTTTCCATCACTTCACACAACAATGGTTGTCTTTCTTTGAATGCCAACAAATTTGAATGCTTGTAATTTACTCTGCAATATTGCAATGTTTTCTTTTTGTTCCCAACAGTATTTTAAGACTCAACCACAAGGCTGTGTCCCTCACACACACATTATCCTGGCACTGTCATGAAAAGTTAGTCTTGGTGGAAAAAGCCTCGTTAGTGCTGTGGTGTACTTCCTATCAAAATAAGTGACTCTGACGACTCTGTTAGTTCGTAATGCTGCATGACACAGCATGGCAGGCCTTGGAACCTTAGTCCTGGCTTAATATCAACCTTTAACTGCCAATGACTTGATTTATTTGCGGTGTTTTTCCATATAAGGAAAAGTAAACCTGGTACAGTTAAACATACTTTCTGGACTATAGAGCGCACTGCTATATACCAAATTTTAGAAGAAAAATACATTTTTACATATATTTCGCTTTCGGACCATAAGCCGGAAATATATACCGGTACAGAAAATTTGTACATTTTTATTTACATAAATGGTAAAATGGTGAATGGTTGTACTTGTATAGCGCTTTTCTACCCCTTTTTACTACCTTAATTGTTTCCAACCGGTGGCACACGGCAGTAAAACAGCTGATCAAACAAAACAGAAGTCATTGTCATGGACCCACTAGGGGCGGAAGCGAGCTCTCCAATCAGCTAAACACACTCAATAAATCCAATGAGACATTTTGGTGAATTAACAAACCTGAAACAACACAGAAAGAATATCCTTTGTAATTTTTAATTACTAACATTAGCAATTTACTAATGCTAACGATGATAGTTTATCTTAGCTTACATTATTATAGCACATACAAGCATGCATAAAGCACTCCCAGTCATAACACATGGGACATGAATCTCTTTAGTTATATTGTAAAACTTACAAACGTTACTTAGTATGATGAAAGAAGAATCCTTTCGGGCAGAAAAGGTATAGTATAGTGTACACGAATAGTAGACGAAACGAGATATACTATCAGTTCAAGCCACGAAACAGGAAATACAATTTAACCTGCAGTGAGTTAACTCGTCCAAAAGATGACGCCGTAAAACAAACAAGAAAGCACCTTTTTTTCAGTGTCTTTGACTCTTGTCTGTGTTAAACACTATTTGTTGAATACAAAACATTATGGCCGTTGGCAAAGAAAAACTATAATTCAGTCGCACCGTTTTATAAGCCGTAAGGTTCAAAGCTTGTAGTCTGGAAAATATGGTACCAATGTAAGGGTTTAACACTGAAAACTAAACAACAAATGTGAGGAATTATATAGGCGTTTAAAATGTCCGTCAAAGTAATGAAAATCTGAAAATAATTCTCTACATTTAAGAAGACAAACAAATCCCTAATGTGATGAATGTGTGCTCACAATGTTCCTGCATCACAGACGCTTTCAACCACGCATGATCCTTCCTCTTTGTAGACAGGAAGCCTAGTAGGCCGTGAGATGTTTTTATCTTCATTGGTCTAGTGTTTCATGCACTATAACAGAATGTCAACTGTTCCCGTATGCAAAATGTGTTTTTAATGTGTTGGCTTTGTCCACCATCACATGCCTCTAAATGGTATATCTCCTCCATTGTGCTGCAGATACGTATTATTGGTGCGTGTTTGCGCCTCGCCCAGCCAGGCCCCCCCTAGATCAGCGGAAGCTCTCAAGCCAGAGGAAGTGCCAGGATCCTTTTGTCAGCAAGGCCACCCTGGATTAAGCGTATCACACCCTAAATGCCCAGTCTTTTTCTTGGGGATTATCTAAAGAGGACTGGCGGGGGTGCCCTGTCACCCAAATTCAACACACCATCACCTGACTGCCCTCAAGCCCCCTGGTTAGGAGGTTAGGACACAGGACATGAGTGGAGACATTACTCAAGTGATTAATGGGAGTTATTACAGGACCGTGGTAAATGCATTTTGACATGGGGCTTCTAATGTTTGCATTTTGGACATCATGGGTTGTTGTGTTATGATACAGGAATGCAGAACTTGCCATCTATTGTTAGTTCTCCCTGTAACATTCACAATTATATCTCATATACATGCTGCTTAAACAGACCATTCATTTAAAATTGTTTTGGTCTTTCAACCTGCCTTGTTACAGAACTGCACTGCATCAAAGTGGTAAGTGTCCCTCATATTTCAGTTACCTTATTTAAAGTTAAAGTACCAATGATTGTCGCACACACGCCAGGTGTGGCAAAATTATTCTCTGCATTTGACCATTCCCCTATGTTTACCTCCTGGGAGGTGAGGGGAGCAGTGGGCAGCAGCGGTGGCCGTGCCCTGGACTAATTTTTGGTGATTCAACCCCCAATTCCAACCTTTGATGCTGAGTGCCAAGCAGGGATGTAATGGGTCCCATTTTCATAGTCTTTAGTATGACTCGGCCGGGGTTTGAACTCACAACCTACTGATCTCAGGGCAAACTTTAGCTTGTTTTGTGCATCATTGTACCTAAAAATGATTTGACATAGTTTCTTCCAGAAATTCATTAATCAGATGGTGTGGATCTGATGGTGGTGCAGCCAGCTAGAAACTTGTGGGATCCTGATTCAAATCCCGCTTCTGCCATCCTAGTCATTGTCGTTGTTTCCTTGGGCAAGAGACTTCATCCACCTCTCTCCCAGTGCCACCCACACTGCTGTAAATGTAGCTTGGAGGTACACATGGTATTCCCCGTCTTTATCAAAATATAACTATAGACGACAACGTTGTGTATATGCTGAAACATTCATTTATGATTGCTGCGTTTGGTAAAAGCTTAACTCTTTTAAGTTGATTTCTTTTATTTAGACTTGCTGAGTTGGTGCTTTACGGAGCACTTGTAACAAAACATTGTTTTGAGAACTACAAATAATATCAAGATAGTATTTGAATGGGAAATACTAAACGTCAAAGGTAAATCAAACAAACTTTTAAGAAAGTCATCACAGCAAACTTGTGCGTTCTTTGACTCTTCTCCCTGAAACAGGCAGTGCGTAACGCTTCCTTTCACAGTTTTGTGCAATCGTGCACTCTTCCACCCTTCTTTATTACCTTCAAAGAACTCTGAAGAAATGTTTATCCTTTTCGCAATTTGTACAGGCGAAAACAAGGCAAGCGTAGGGCATTTTTCTTCCGAGAATGGCCTAGCACCCATTGGGAACAGACTCTGGCTTGACCACGATGAATATTTAAAGCTGGGGTACTAGAATCTTGTGTCACTAGGCAGAATTCAAACTGTAAATCCTGCGCACCTCGCTGATAGATCCTCCCAGTCTCCTCCTCTCTGGAAGTGCGAGAAATTGCACACGCATAAGTTGTTGACAGTCTGAAGTTGCATTGAAGGATCCTCTAGTTCGTATTTTGTTGCAGACTATTGTTAACAGACATCACCACACGAAAAGAAACACATATAATCAAGGAACATGGAACATTAGATGACCTGTCTAGAAGGAAAACAGCCACTTGTGCGTCCAAAGTTAGTCCAAGACTGGCCTGCAATGCCCTCCATCTTGAATATGCCGGACTAGTATTTATTCGAGTTTTGGCCCTTTGGTTTCATAGATGTACAGCGTCTTTCTTTTCTTCCTCTGAAATCCTCTTTTTGAGTTTTTTTTTATATATTATTATTTAGTATAAGCTGCAACAGCAAGCACAGGTATTAAAGTTAAAGTGCCAATGATTGTGTCTCACACACACTAGGTGTGGCGAAATTATTCTCTGCATTTGACCCATCACCCTTGATCACCCCCTGGGAGATGAGGGGAGCAGTGGGCAGCAGCGGTGGCCGTGCCCTGGAATAATTTTTGGTGATTCAACCCCCAATTCCAACCTTTGATGCTGAGTGCCAAGCAGGGATGTAATGAGTCCCATTTTTATAGTCTTTGGTATGACTCGGCTGGGGTTTGAATTCACAACCTACCGATCTCAGGACGGACACGCTAACCACTAGGCCACTGTTATGTTTGTATTGCTTCACTATATGTCCCGTCCGCCAATTAGGAGGCTCCTTTGTGTGCTCTGTTCACCCCTCCTTTTCATTTGGAGGGGTTGACGGCCAGAAAGACTAATTTTGTCTTCCATGGTTTTATTTATTAAAACACTGAATTGTAAGGCACAGACAGCACACACATACATTTTTTGAGAAATTATTATGATATACTGTATGATGCTCGTTAGTTAAAAAATATACCTTAGGTACCCCAGCATCTTTATTATATATTTTTTAAATATTTTTTTTTGTAATCAGCCGGACCTATGCCTTGCTTTATAATAATCATTGTGATTAACATGTGGTTTCATATCGTTTGACAAGGTTTATCCTGTTAAACTAAGTAGGTTAGATATTGGTTTTGAATATGATCAACATAAAGAGTAAAATTACTAATTCAATGTTAGAAGTTGGGTACCAAAGGTAAGAACCCCTGCTGTAAGGCAAGGTTTTCACTCATATAAATGTGTTGGAAATGCAGCAAAGATTTTCAAAATAAGAACAGGCAAATGATAATGAATGCTGGTGTAACATAGGTGGTTTTGGCCCCCTGCCTTTATCCCATTCTACATGGGGACGTGAACTCTGGTTGTCCGCATGAGAGGCCAGCATGCTGACCACCGAGCTAAAAGCCCGGAATTGTTAAAGGGGAACATTATCACCAGACCTATGTAAGCGTCAATATATACCTTGATGGTGCAGAAAAAAGACCATATATTTTTTTAACTTGATTTCCGAACTCTAAATGGGTGAATTTTGGCGAATTAAACGCCTTTCTATTTATCGCTCTCAGAGCGATGATGTCAGAACGTGGCGTCACCTAGGTAGTCAACGCCATTTTCTCCACCATATTACACGCAGCAAGTCAAATCAGCTCAGTTATTTTCCGTTTTTTCGATTGTTTCCGGTACCTTGGAGACATCATGCCTCGTCGGTGTGTTGTCGGAAGGTGTAACAACACGATTAGGGACGGATTCAATTTGATTTACGTAGAATGTGCATCGATTAGCACGGCATGCTAATTGATGCTAACATGCTTTTTAGGCTAGCTGTACATACATTTTGCATCATTATGCCTCATTTGTAGCTATATTTGCATCCAGCTTTTCCCTCCACCCACATTTAATCCCAAACAAACACATACCAATCGACAGATTTAAGTTGCTCCAGTGTCAAGAGATGCGAAAGTCCCTCGTTTGGTTTTTACAGGCGATGCTATGACAGAGATGGCAAGAATGTCTGGATATCCTGCGACACTCAAAGCAGATGCATTCCCAACAATAAAGTCAACGAAATCACAAAGGTGAGTTTTGTTGATGTTATTGACTTATGTGCTAATCAGACATATTTGGTCGCGGCATGACTGCCAGCTAATCGATGCTAACATGCTATTTAGGCTAGCTGCATGTACATTTGGAGCTGTATTTGCATCCAGCGTTTCCTTCCACCCACCTACATTTAATGCCAAACAAACACTTATCAATCGACATATTTAAGTTGATCCAGCGTCACAGGATGCGAAACTTCCGATCGTTGGTCTGCACATTTTACCGGCGATGCTAAGGCAAACATGGCCGAATAACGTCAATAGCTATTCGCTCAATAGCTTCAGTTTCTTCTTCAATTTCGTTTTCGCTATCTGCCTCCATACTCCAACCATCCGTTTCAATACATGCGTAATCTGTTGAATCGCTTAAGCCGCTGAAATCCGAGTCTGAATCCGAGCTAATGTCGCTATATCTTGCTGTGCTATCCACCATCTGTTTTGTATTGGCATCGCTATGTGACGTCACAGGGAAATGGACAGTGGCTTCGCAGATAGCGAAAATCAGGCACTTTAAAGCTTTTTTCGGGATATTCCGGAACGGGTAAAATTTTGAAAAAAACTTGGAAAAATAAAATAAGCCACTGGTAACTGATTTTTATTGGTTTAAACCCTTCTGAAATTGTGGTAATGTTCCCCTTTAACTCAGTAGCTTTTACATTCTGGAAGTTGTAGGGGCGTTAGGTTTACTAACGTACACATGGCCCATTACACTCGTATGACGATAAAGTTCCTTGAATCCTTGAATTGAATCTTTGACAAGTTCCTGTGGTGCAAACAAAGATGTTTGTGGCCCTCTGTCTATCACATAGTCTCCTCTTCTAAGCTCCTCCCATGTTCTAGGCACATCCCCTTTCCTCAGCTCCTCCCTTCATCCTTATTGTCTGTTGCTGTCTGGCCCAGGCCTGTGTGTCTTTTTCCAAAAGTCATACATATTCACGACGCCTTCAGAATACTAATGTGTTTGTGTGAATGAAGTCAATATGTCCTCCATGGACCCAAAGACCCTGTTTATCCCCCACCTAAATCTCATTTCCCGTGTTGTGTTGGCTGTGAGAAAACAGGTGGTTACATAAGAGTAGTTCCCTGTAGTAGTCAATATTTGCCCAGCTTTAAATCTTCACCTCTTGAATGCCGCTGCTGTCGTATTTGATCTCTGAGCCGGTCTGTGGAGGAAAACTGAAAAGGTCTGTATAACTAAGATTATAAAAACTATCAATTTATGGCCTGGAGAGACACAACTACCGCGGTGTGATTACGTCATTGTCTTAAACACTCGTCTGACACACAATTATATATATGTGAATGCCCAAGCATGCCCAAATATCATCTATTTTATTATTACTATTTTCCCGACATGGTGCGCTCCACAGCCCTGAGTTCTCATCCGATCGGAACCGTTCCAGTAACAAAACGTCTGCTCGACTGGGAAATGTGAGCTCTAATTCAATGTATATACTCTGATGATTAACTTCTGTGATGACTATATTATGCTGATAGTATATATTTGGACCATGAATTGATTAACGTGGACCCAGACTTAAACAAGTTGAAAAACTTATTCGGGTGTTACCATTTAGTGATCATTTGTACGGAATTTGTACTGTACTGTACATTCTACTATAATAAAAGTCTCAATCAGTCAATCGAACTACCATTTTCTAAATTAAGAAAAATTCCAAAGCCCTGTTTAACCTCTTCCTGGAAAGTTTTCAAAGTCCACATTTTTCCACTGTTTTTGGCCATTCCACCTTGAAAACATTCCTTTTAGTTTGGACAACAGAAGTTAACTTCCTAGTTTTCACGGAATTCCATGAATTCCGAAATACCCATTCTCAATTCAAACTATTACTACGTCAACATTTTTCAACCAATTCTAGAAGAATCCAACACCAACCCATTCATATCATATCAATCAATCAATCAATGTTTACTAATATAGATCTAAATCACTAGTGTCTCAAAGGGCTGCACAAACCACAACACAAACCACTACGACATCCTCGGTAGGCCCACATAAGGGCAAGGAAAACTCACACCCAGTGGGACGTCGGTGACAATGATGACTATGAGAACCTTGGAGATGACGAAAGCAATGGATGTCGAGTGGGTCTAACATGATACTGTGAAAGGTCAATCCATAATCATCATGCTAGTATCGATATTTTAAAAAATTACCGCTTTTCCCCAAACTCCCATTCAAATGAATGGATGTATTCATACAATTTGTTGTTATACAATGCCCTAAATTCTCCAAATGTTGTGCTATTTTTAAATGCCAATTCAACCATCCGAACATACTACTCTTCCGATATATCGAACGCAAAACATTCCCAGTTTTCTCGTAATTTCCCGTATTTTTCTCCCATTGACAATGATTGGGATTTATTCAATCGACTGCAAATCCCACATTTGTCATTTCATTTGAACCGTGCCACCATCCACACCCCTGATATTCAACCCTTGTTTCCCATTTCCGAAAATTCCTTGATTACGTGAAATTTCCGGGAATTTCCCCCTATTGAAAATGAATGGGCACTATACAAACCTCTTCATATCCCACATTTCTCAACTTATTTGAACCATAGGAACATCCACACACTCCACTCACCCTGGACATTCAATCATTGCAGTTCCAGTCACGCACTCCGTCCTAACGGAATTGTAAATTCTAGTTGTGTATGTTCTCTTGCAAACGTGTATAAAACTGACAGACAAGAACAGATACACACCTTTAATTCAACTTAAATGCTTCATAATTCCCCCGTAACAGAATATAACACATTTTAATAGTATCTGTGTTTACATGTGTATTTGTTGTAATTATACATAGTTTCCAGTCTCTCCAGGAATTCGCGATCACACCAGGTCATGCAATTTCAACCAATCCCTGCAACTTCCCCACACGTTTTGGCCAATCCGCGTCATTTTCGTCAATAGTATTTGTCTCTGAGCGGCACTCAAATGCGCACGTCAATTGTTCATTCAAACACTATGTTCGTTTCTTGTGCAGACGAAGCAGGAGCAACAACGTGACACATCAACTCTTTAGCACTCAACCGAATTGTCATCAATATATCAATCAAACTTTATTTTTATAGCCCTAAATCACGAGTGTCTCAAAGGGCTGCACAAGCCACAACGACATACTAATGTCAGATCCCACATCAGGGCAAGAAAACAATGGGATACAAATAGAAACCTTGTATCCCATCCTCCTGCCTAGCTCAGACCTCCTTCTTTTACCTGTCTACAACGCTAAGCCTTCTGGGTGATGTAGTATATAAACATTTAGCAACACACCTTTGTTTTCACCGCCTCGTTTACATGTATTCATATATTTATTTTTCCGGGATAAGACAATTAAAAACAGATTCTCATTTTTGCGATACTGACTTAGCCAAGAGGCAGCATTTACATGGTAGAGATGTTGAAGTGTGATGATCATCTCATTTACCTACAAAAATCAACACTATAGATTGCTCTCAACAGTTCACACATGCTCCTAACAGGCGGGAGTAAATATGTTGGAACATAAACTAATGTTGTTTTTTTGTCCTGTCCAGCTTCTCAGGCAAATTATATAGTTAATGTCCATATCGGCTGCAAAAATTTACTATACAAAAGAGAAGTGTGGATACTTCTCTTGTTGCCTTATTTGTATTTGACTTTTTTAAATGTATTTATATTATCATTTGGTGCAACCGGGACGGGGCAGGAGGGGATAGAAAGAAAAGGAAAGGGGGAATATTGTGGGGACAAGAAGGGGATAAGACAGATAGACAAAAACAACAACAGCAATCACAACAATAGAACAAAATCAGCAAATACGATATGTACAAATATGATAGTAAACATAACAGCAAAGAAGCCGTTAGTGGAATAAGTAATAATACAGAAATTACAATAAACATAATTACACTACAAATGAAGCAATACAAATACCAATAGAAATAGCGCTATTGATAATGAATAATAACAAAATAAAAATAAATGAATGTTTAAGATGGACAAACACTTAAATCATAAAACATACAAGGAGAATGTCAGCAACTTGTGGATGGCAGAGCAGACAATGAACAGTAATAGTAAAAATTACTATTATTTGTTGAAAAATTATTTAAATAGTATAGTTATTGTGTGCTTTTACTGCCATCTGGTGTCGATTTTGAAGTCTGTGCAGTGTAAAATGAGTAAAAAATCAATACATTATTTGTTTTCCATTTTGTGTTGAAATCGTCTGCTTTTTTTAGTTAAAGTTAAAGCAATACCTAAAACATTCATAACAAATTCATAGAATCACAAGTTGATTCAATGTTGTAAAAAAAATCCTCCCCAAAAATTTACATTTGCTGCAACTTACTAAAAAAAAGACTTTAAGCATTTTAGGCTGCAACCACAAAAAATCCTGGAGGGACTTAGTTTGTGGAGATTGTTCATGGCAATTACCTTAAACGTGCCATTTGGGAACCCAGAAAATCAAATGTAAAATGCATGATAATATTAACTAACATTTTATTTTTTTTATAAAGTAAACTGTCCTCCACATGGATCTGATAACATATTTAAGTTAAAGTTCAAGTACAAACCCCGTTTCCATATGAGTTGGGAAATTGTGTTAGATGTAAATGTAAACAGAATACAATGATTTGAAAATGATTTTCAACCCATATTCAGTTGAATATGCTACAAAGACAACATATTTGATGTTCAAACTGATAAACTTTTTTTTTTTTGCAAATAATCATTAACTTTAGAATTTGATGCCAGCAACACGTGACAAAGAAATCGGGAAAGGTGACAATAGATACTGATAAAGTTGAGGAATGCACATCAAACACTTATTTGGAACATCCCACGGGTGTGCAGGCTAATTGGGAACAGGTGGGTGCCATGATTGGGTATAAAAACAGCTTCCCAAAAAATGCTCAGTCTTTCACAAGAAAGGATGGGGCGAGGTACACCCCTTTGTCCACAACTGCGTGAGCAAATGGTCAAACAGTTTAAGAACAACGTTTTTCAAAGTGCAATTGTAAGAAATTTAGGGATTTCAACATCTACGGTCCATAATATCATCAAAAGGTTCAGAGAATCTGGAGAAATCACTCCATGTAAGCGGCATGGCCGGAAACCAACATTGAATGACTGTGACCTTCGATCCCTCAGGCGGCACTGTATAAAAAACCAACATCAATCTCTTAAGTATATTACCACATGGGCTCAGGAACACTTCAGAAAACCACTGTCGCTAAATACAGTTCGTCGCTACATCTGTAAGTGCAAGTTGAAGCTCTACTATGCAAAGCGAAAGCCATTTATCAAAAACATCCAGAAACGCCGCCGGCTTCTCTGGGCCCGAGATCATCTAAGATGGACTGATGCAAAGTGGAAAAGTGTTCTGTGGTCTGACGAGTCCACATTTCAAATTGTTTTTGGAAATATTCGACATCGTGTCATTCGTACCAAAGGCGAAGCGAACCATCCAGACTGTTATCGACACAAAGTTCAAAAGCCGGCATCTGTGATGGTATGTTGGTGCATTAGGGCCCAAGGCATGGGTAAGATATAAGCGGCAGTGCCCAAAAGCAACATTGAATGCCTGTGACTTTCAATCCCTCAGGCGGTATTGCATCAAAAATCGACATCAGTGTGTGAAGGATATCACCACATAGGCTCAGGAACACTTCAGAAAACCACTTTCAGTAACTACAGTTTGTCGCTACATCTGTAAGTGCAAATTAAAGCTTAGCTATGCAAAGTGTAACCCATTTATCAACAATACCCAGAAACGCCAGGCCCAAGCTCATCTAAGATGCACTGATGCAAAGTGGAAAATGTTTCTGTGGCCTGATGAGTCCACATTTCAAATTGTTTTTGGAAACTGTCGACATTGTGTCCTAAAGACTAAAGAGGAAAAGAACCACCCGGACTGTTTTAGGCGCAAAGTTCAAAAGCCAGCATTTGTGATGATATGGGGGTGTATTAATGCTCAAGACATGGGTAACTTACACATCTGTGAAGGCACCATTAATGCTAAAAGGTACATACAGGTTTTGGAACAACATATGCTGCCATCTAAGCGCCGTCTTTTTCATGGACGCTCCTGTTTATTTCAGCAAGACAATGCCCAGCCACGTTCAGCACGTGTTACAACAATGTGGCTTCGTACAAAAAAAGGGGTGCGAGTACTTTCCTGGCCCGCCTGCAGTCCAGCCCTGTCTCCCATCGAAAATGTGTGGCGCATTATGAAGCGTAAAATACGACAGCAAGGACCCCGGACTGTTGGAACGACTATAGCTCTGCATAAAACAAGAATGGGAAAGAATTCCACTTTTCAAGCTTCAATAATTAGTTTCCAAGGTGATGTAACACAGTGGTGAACATGCCCTTTCCTAACGACTTTGGCACGTGTTGCAGCCATGAAACTCTAAGTTAATTATTATTTGCAAAAAAATAAAGTTTATGAGTTTGAACATCAAATATCTTGTCTTTGTAGTGCATTCAATTGAATATGGGTTGAAAAGGATTTGCAAATCATTGTATTCCGTTTATTGTAAAATCTAACACAATTTCCCAACTCATATAGAAACGGGGTTTGTACAAATGATTGTCACACACGCATTAGGTGTGGTGATTTGCAATGCCGAGGACAGCCGCTGCTCCTCCACTTCAAGAGAAGCAAGATGAGGTGGTTCGGACATTAAAGGCCTACTGAAATGAGATTTTCTTATTCAAACGGGGATAGCAGGTCCATTCTATGTGTCATACTTGATCATTTCACGATATTGCCATATTTTTGCTGAAAGGATTTAGTAGAGAACATCGACGAAAAAATTTGCAACTTTTGGTCGCTAATAGAAAAGCTTTGCCTTTCCCGGAAGTAGCAGACGATGACATCACCCGTGTGAGGGCTCCTCACATCTTCACATCGTTTATAATGGGAGCCTCCAACAAAAAGGGCAATTCGGACCGAGAAAACGACAATTTCCCCTTTAATTTGAGCGAGGATGAAAGATTCATGGCTGAGAATATTGATAGCGAAGGACTAGAAAAAAATAATTCTGGGAAATCCCTTATATTTCTATTGTGTTGCTAGTGTTTTAGTGAGTTAAATAGTACCTGATAGTCGGAGGAGTGTGTCCACAGGTGTGTTGACGCCAGTGTCTAAGGAAAGTCGACGGCAGCTGCATGGACGGCGCAAGCTCTGTAGATCTCCAGTAAGAGGCGACTTTTTACCACAATTTTCTCACCGAAACCTGCCGGTTGACAAGTGGTTGGGAACCATGTTCGCTTGACCGCTCTGATCCATAGTAAAGCTTCACCTTCGGGAATTTTAAACAAGGAAACACCGTGTGTTTGTGTGGCTAAAGGCTAAAGCTTCCCACCTCCATCTTTCTACTTTGACTTCTCCATTATTAATGGGAACAAATTGCAAAAGATTCAGCAACACAGATGTCCAGAATTTTCCAAGATGGCGCTGCTGTAGTGGCTGCTGTAGGCAGGAGCTCTGTGCTCTTGTGTCATCCTTTTGTGTTTCCCTCTTGTTTTCATGTGTTATTATATTTTTTTGCATTTTGGTCCGGGACCCTTTGGGACTTTGTGACAAGGGGTGGCACTTTCGTGACCTCTGTGGTGCTTTTTTTGTGGACTTCTGGATCTGCCTCCCGGGAGCCTTTTGGCCATGGAGACCAGCTGCTGGGTCTCTGCTACACCAGAGTCTGTTTGGAGGGACTGGAGGAGATGCGGATGAGGGGACAGGGCTGCGGAGCTAGCACTGAGCGCTGGGACGGAGAGGCTCCGCGGTGTCTTGACTGGGTGAGCAGGTGTCAGACACATCAGTCACATTGGCTGTATCCTCGCTCATCCATGCGGACTGGACATTGGCCGAGAGTGGAGTCGGCTGTCTTGGTTGCTTTGTTGGGTCTGCTCCTGTCTCTGGCCATGCTCCCTCCACCCCAGCAGACGATGCCGTGGAACACCGCAGAGGCCACCACAGTGTATATGTTTCTTTTACTTTTTATTCATAGCTGTATGTAGGAGTGTCTGGTTGTATCTGCTGCTTTAATGTCTTTAATGTCCTCTGTGTTCTTTGATGTTTGATGTTTCCCTCTTACACACATGTAAGAGGGGTGTGTACTATGGCTATGAGTTGTTTTTTTTCCCTTGGCCCCAGTCTGCACCCCCACTCCAGGGCCTAAGCTAAGATCGATTTTTTATTTTTTTATTTTATTTTAATCCTTTAATCAACCCCTTTAGTCAGCCACCGATTGTGCAAGTTCTCCCACTTAAAATGATGACAGAGGTCTGTAATTTTCATCATAGGTACACTTCAACTGTGAGAGACAGAATGTGAAAAAAAAATCCAGGGATTCACATTGTAGGAATTTCAAAGAATTTATTTGTAAATTATGGTGGAAAATAAGTATTTGGTCAACCATTCAAAGCTCTCACTGATGGAAGGAGGTTTTGGCTCAAAATCTCACGATACATGGCCCCATTCATTCTTTCCTGAACACAGATCAATCGTTCTGTCCCCTTAGCAGAAAAACAGCCCCAAAGCATGATGTTCCCACCCCCATGCTTCACAGTAGGTGTGGTGTTCTTAGGATGCAACTCAGTATTCTTCTTCCTCCAGACACGGCGAGTTGAGTTTATACCAACAAGTTGTATTTTGGTTTCATCTGACCACATGACATTCTCCCAATCCTCTGCTGTATCATCCATGTATCCATTTTGGTATAAACTCAACTCGTCGTGTTTGATCCGTGTTAAGGAAAGAATGAATGGGGCCATGTATCGTGAGATTTTGAGCCAAAACCTTCTTCAATCAATGAGAGCTTTGAATGGTTGCGGCCCAAACACTTATTTTCCACCACCATTTACAAATACATTCTTTAAAATTCCTACAATGTGAATTCCTGGATTTTTTTCACATTCTGTCTCTCACAGTTGAAGTGTACCTATGATGAAAATTACAGACCTCTGTCATCATTTTAAGTGGGAGAACTTGCACAATCTCTGGCTGACTAAATACTTTTTTTCCCCACTGTACATAGGATTCCATAAGTGTACTTAATGATGTGGTCATAAAGTGTACTGTATACATCCACATGTTGCAGCTCATGATGATTAGGAGTTGCAAGAGAGCATGGAGAAAGTTGCTGGATCAGTTAACAACCACAGTTGTGTGAAATATATTCCTGTTATTGTTCTTCGCTCGGAGCATGTTTGTTCTCCAGATCACATTCTGGGTCTAAGCTTTGATTTTGCGGTGGCGACATGGCGCCCATGAATCAAACCAAATAAGGACTGCAGCCAGGACCCCTGCTCCCAAGTATGAATCTCTCAGCAGCAATATGCAGACAGAAGAAGATTGTGAGTGACCCCAGAAATGTTCTATGGCAATCTGCCTCATGCAGTCTGTGTGGCTGCTGGATGGAAGCCCACCAGTGGCCTGTGGAGCGCCATCTATCTTCAGAAAACTGATGTTCTCATTGGTTCTTACAATATGCCCCTTTGCTTTTGTACTATAATTAGCAGAGGACAAAGATAGTACTAGTAAAGAGTGAACATTATGTGCAAATCTGACCAACTAGCAGAGCATTTCCATCTTGTAGCACATGTGCATTCCTAATGTGAACGGCTCCCCCTTTGTTCGGTTTCGAGTATTTCCCAAACTTTATTGACCCAAAATGTCATGCCCGTGAATCAGGTCTTATGTTTGATCATGTTATGTTTTGTTTTTTGGACTCTTGTTTCCCGTTTTGCACTTCCTGGTTTTGTTTGTTTCCATAGTTGCCCATTAATTTCCACCTGGTCTCCTAGTCACGCCCCGGTCCTCAGCTCTCACACCTGTTTCCAATTACCACAGCCAGTATTTAAGTCATTTGTTTTCTGTTCCTCGGCCTGGGAACTTAACTTGCCTGCCTACCTATGCTGAACATCCTTGATGCCTCGATCACCTGCCACGCACCTTGCTAATCATGCCCATTGTTTTTGGTCACAGTAAGTGTTTTGTTTTAGTTGTTCATAGCCATGCCATCATGCTGTTTTTGTTTATAGTTCATTTTTATTCATGCCATTGAGCAAGTGTTTTGGTTTCATGTTTATAGTATAGCCTCGGTTCTGGTCTTTTGTTTCATAGCCAAGTTTTCCGCCCTCCCAGCGCGCCATTTGTTTGCCTTTTGTTTTAGTCTGTTTGTTTATTAATCAATAAACATGTACCTTAATTGGCTCTTCCCAAATTCCTTCTGCGTCGAAGAAGCAAAACAATTCCAAGTCAAAGTCCTGACCCAAAGCACATATTTTACATCAGTGGTTCTCAACCTTTTTTCAGTGATGTACCCCCTGTGAACATTTTTTTAATTCAAGTACTCCCAAATCAGAGCAAAGCATTTTTGGTTGAAAAAAGAGAAACAAAAGTAAAATACAGCACTATGTCATCAGTTTTTGATTTATTAATTTGTATAACGGTGCAAAATATTGCTCATCTGTAGTGTTCTTTCTTGAACTATTTGGAAAAAAGATATAAAAATATCTAAAAACTTATTGAAAAATAAACAAGTGATTCAATTATAAATAAAGATTTCTACACACAGAAGTAATCATCAACTTAAAGTGCCCTCTTTGGGGATTGTAATAGAGATCCATCTTAGATAGATAGTACTTTATTTATTCCGTCAGGAGAGTTCCTTCAGGAAAATTACAATTTTCAGCACAATCCCATTCAAGATCAGACAAACATTACAGGGAGACAGAACAGGATCGCTGACGGGTCTGCCGGCTTCCAGCGCCCCTTACAAAAAAGATGACATACAGGTATGTATGTAATCTGGTACATCTGGATTAATTCTAAATGTTTCTTCACAAAAAAAGAATTATTTAACATCAATATGTATGGAACATGTCTACCCCTTGGCATACCTTCAAGTACCCCCAGGGGTACGCGTGCCCCCACTGTTTTACATGACCGTAGAAGGGGCACAAAGAGCATATACTGTACGGTAAAGTCAGTGTTTGGACTAAAATGTGGGCCATTTGCCATATACTTCATACACAAAAATGACTTGGTAATTTTATCCATCCATCCATTTCCTACCGCTTATTCCCTTTTGGGGTAGCGGGGGGCACTGGGGCCTATCTCAGCTACAATCAGGCGGAAGGCGGGGTACACCCTGGACAAGTCGCCACCTCATCGCAGGGCCAACACAGATAGACAGACAACATTCACACTCACATTTACACACTAGGGCCAATTTAGTGTTGCCAATCAACCTATCCCCAGGTGCATGTCTTTGGAAGTGGGAGGAAGCTGGAGTACCCAGAGGGAACCCACGCATTCACGGGGAGGACATGCAAACTCCACACAGAAAGATCCCGAGCCTGGGATTGAACCCAAGACTGCAGGACCTTCGTATTGTGAGGCAGATGCACTAACCCCTCTGCCACCGTGAAGCCTTGGTAATTTTATATGTAGGTCAAATGTGGTGACTTTTTAAATCCATCAAATAATTATTATGAAACACTAAGAAAGTATCAGTACAGTGTCAATACAGTCGGGCCCTGTTTACATTGTACACCAAATCCGATTTTTGTTTTTGCCCTCAAGTGACACAGATCGGATTTTTTTTCCACATTTTTAACATTACAAAGTGCTTCAAATCTGATCTTTTGGCATCAGATTCAGGCCACATCAGGAGGTAGTCCGAATCCCATTGCAATCTGATCCTTTCAAATGTGACTTCAGTGAAGGTGACCCGAATACGACTTTTTCGTCAGCTTTGGGTGAGCTACGGCACTCGTGTGGGGGCGCTAATAAAGATTGAGCCAGCCAGCGAAAGCGGATACTTTATCACAACATCCAGTTTCGGTGAAAAAAGTATTTTTTTTTTGCGGTCAAATTTTCAGTGCATTTAATAGGAGAACTGGGGGTGGGATTAAATAAATTATCTTCTTCCCAGTCACTTTCAGGCAAAACTGGACAGTCATGCATTACATACTGTACATTACCTTTTGCAATATATTCATTTATATTATTATGTGTTGTCAACTTAGTCAACCTCAGCCTTCCCGGTAAGGTTGATTGGCAACACTAAATTGTCTCTAGTGTGTGAATTTAAGTGTGAATGTCCTCTATCTCTGTTGGCCCTGCGTTGAGTTGGCGACTTGTCCAGGGTGTAATGCGCCTTCCGCCCGAATGCAGCTGAGATAGGCTCCAGCGACCCCCCTCGACCTAGAACGGGACAAGTGGTAGGAAATGGATGGATGGACATTGTGGTTGTACTTGGAGAGTCAAGTTTTTTTCTGAGATGGTATAATACCCTTCCTTATTTACTTGGAGCAGACAAAGATGAAGCCTTGTTGTGGCCGTCACTAAATGTTAACGCCATTTGTTCTCCGGAGGCGCTGGCTGCAGCCTATTGGTAAATTGCCAAATGCAGGAGTTGTCGCCGTACATCTAACTTGGCCTTCAAAAATGTTGCACTCTTCAGCCATGAGAAAAATCCCGTGTTTAACGAGGTGTTTCCTCACACTGGAAGTATTCTGCCACTTGCCTTGATTTTTGCGTTACAACGACATCAAATTTGGAAGTGGAGCCACACTTTAAAGCGTTTACTATCGGGCATGGTTAGGTTTTTGTCATGAAACACTGACCAAATCGCTTGTTTTCTTCTCAAGCGCTTGCAAGCACTCGGCAGTCTCTATATAAACCACATTTGTAAAGTTACGAAGGACTTAAAGTTGAGTTTTGTTCAGGAGAGAACACACAGAAGATAATACAAATAATAACAGATAAAATTAACAAATTAAAAATATGGTTTAACAAAAACTGACTATCTTTGAATCTCAGTAAGACTAAAATAATGCTACTGTAGCAGTAGAAGAGAAAGTCAAACACAAATACAAATAGACGGAGTAAATATTGAAAGGGTAAAAGAAAACACATTTTTAGGTGTAATAACAGATGATAAAATGAATTGTAAAAATTACGCAACATAAAGTTGTCACGCCTGTAAGTTTATGTTTTGGTTTTGGTCACGATATGTTTAGTTTTTTGGACATTTAAGTTCTGTCTTGGCACTTCCTGGTTTGTTTTCTTCTCCATGCTAACTCATTAGTTTTCACCTGTCATGTCACGTCCCTGTCCTCAGCCTCACCTGTTTTCACTGATTATCATAGCTACTTAAGTCACTCTTTTTCTTG
The DNA here is from genome assembly GCF_033978795.1 of Nerophis ophidion. Lineage (NCBI taxonomy): Eukaryota > Metazoa > Chordata > Actinopteri > Syngnathiformes > Syngnathidae > Nerophis > Nerophis ophidion. The sequence goes on from NC_084619.1 coordinate 27,331,462, forward strand.
TCTTCATTCTGGGATCTTAACACACGCACGCACCCTACCCATGCTGCGCTACCTTCTTGCCCTCGAACGCCTCGTTATTCATGTCCCTTGTTTCGCTCCAAGTAAGTTTTTGTATTTATGCCTCAGTGCTAGTATTGTTTTGTTTATGCCACAGCTAGTGTCTTTTGTTTCGTTTGTATATAGTCATGCCATCGTGCTGTTTAAGTTTATAGTTAATTGTCTTTCATGCCATCGAGCAAGTGTTTTTGTTTTCCCTGTTTTGTATATATTATATAAATAAAAGATGTACTCACAGTCACGTCTCGCCCGTGCAAATCATTCTCTGCATCGAAGAAACAACTTTAATCCAAGCCTAGTTGTGACAAAAGTAGCAAGAAACACATCAATAATGTAAAATGCAAAACATGTTCTTGACCAAAATCACTTGATATTTTCAACTGCTGTCTAGTGTTACCATATCGGAGTTATTGTGTAGAAATATGGGGGAATAACTACAAATGTGCTCTTCTTTCACCAATAATTGTGTTACAAAAAAAAAACAATAGATAATGTTGGATATAGAGAACATAAAAACCCTTTATTTATTGAATCAAAAATATTGAAATTCATCGATTTGATGCATTTGCAAACAGCTAAAATGATGTACAAAGCAAATTATAACCTGCTACCCAAGAATGTACAACAATTCTTCTCAATAAAAGAGGAGAAATACAACCTTAGCGGGAAATCGAATTTAAAACCTTTGTATGCTCATACAACACTTAAAAAACCTTTAGCATATCAGTATGTGGAATTAAATTATGGAATGGATTAACCCAGGGGTCGGGAACCTTTTTAGCTGAAAGAGCCATGCAAGCCAAACATTTTAAAAAGTATTTCCGAGAGAGCCATTTAATTTTTTTTTTAAGACTGAATACAACTATTATTCTATCTTATTTCAATTATTGTGCAGAAATATTGGGAAATACATATCATAGCAACATAATGCCTTTCTTTCACAGAAAAGAGCAATTCGTATCATTTTTAAAGTAGGATATAGAGACCACACAAATCCACTCTTCATTAGGTCAGGATTACTAAAACTAAAAGACATTGTAGAATTGAATACTCTATTAATGATGTTCAAAGCTAAAAAAATGTCCTTCTGAAGGACTTACAAAAGTTATTTGTGTTCACATCTGAAGATGAGAACCACAGAAGGCCGGATGACTTTAAACATCCAAGAGTGCGAACACATTTGAAACAAATGTGCTTGTCTGTTGCTGGTGTGAAAGCATGGAATTGTCTAAACAAAGACTTAAAAAGCTGTAAGAATATATTTGTTTTTAAAAAGAGTTATAAAAAGAAAAAACTGGAATTATATCAAACTGAATTTGGATTTAGATTGGAAGTGTCATTGTGAAAATGCTTAAAGGAAATTTAAAAAGTATGTTGGAGTTCGGGTGTTGGTGGAGGGAACAGTTATAAAGTCATGTAAAATAATTTGTGTTAAAAAGGGGGCAGATAAATATAAGAATATTATTCTTCCATCTGCTCCTTTCTGATCATGGAAATGTATAAGAAACAAAAAAAAAAATGATAGTGTCAATTGTACGTGGCTTGTATATATGCATTTTCACGAAAGGAATAAAAATAAATGATGATGATGATGATGCATGCATTTTTAAGTAAGTCCAACATTTTTGAGTCTAATATGTTTCTTATTCTTTTTAATAACATTGTTATTCTGAATCTAACCAACAATAAATAAAACACTTCTTACCATTAATGCGACTTCTTGAACAGGTGCGGTAGAAACCGGATGGATGGATTAAAATGCATGAGAATCTTTAAAATTTTGAACTTTATTTTTGACACTGTGATTATCGGCAGAATTATTTATTACTTATCGTGTTTAGCAATGTCAGCTGAGATTTATCTGAGAGCCAGGTGCAGTCATCAAAAGAGCCACATCTGGTTCTAGAGCCATAGGTTCCCTACCCCTTTGATTAACCAAAGAAATAAAACAAAGGACCAATATGATTCACTTTAAGAGACTGTTGAAACAATTCACTAAGTACACAGATTAAGAATCATGATGAGCATTTTAACCCGTTTTTTTTTTTTTGAGTTAACGATTAATTATGTATTTGATATTTGTTTACTTACGTTAATAAAATGTATTAATGCTATGTTATTTATTCATTGTTTATTTGTTCACTATTCTGTTACAGAGAACAAAGAAACGGGATAAAATTCCTGTCGTATAAAAAGGGGTAGGAATAAATAAGCTCAGCTTCTTCCTACTCCTTTTCGGACGTGCTGTAATGAAACAACTGGAAATATGTGATGCATTAGTGAAGTGAATTATGTTTATACAGCGCTTTTCTCTAGTGACTGAAAGTGCTTTTACATAGTGAAACCCAATATCTAAGTTACATTACATTAAACCGGTGGGTGGGTAAAGTGTCTTGCCCAAGGACACAACAGCAGTAATTAGAATGGCGGAAGCGGGGATCGAACCTGGAACGCTCAAGTTGCTGGCACGGCCATTCTACCAACCAAACTATACTTCTCCAACATTACATAGAATTGTATGCACTCTCGAAATAAACTGAACTGAACCAGTGTTAATGCAACTGGACGTGATCCCAAGAACCGAAACTTGACCCCACTGGATCTTTTGTTAAACGGTGCCCGTAGTACCAACCCGTTTCGGTCAGTACTAAAAATTAAGGTGCCCATCCCTAAAAAAAAAAAAAAAAAAAAAGGGTCACACTAGGGCTGTGAATCTTTGGGTGTCCCACAATTCGATTCAATATCAATTCTTGGGGTCACGATTCGATAATATATCGATTTTTTTCGATTCGATTCTCGATTCAAAAACGATATTTTTCCAATTCAAAAGGATTCTGTATTCATTCATTACATAGGATTTTAGCAGGATCTACCCTAGTCTGCTGACATGCTACCAGAGTAGTAGATTTTTGTAAAAAGCTTTTATAATTGTAAAGGACAATGTTTTATCAACTGGTTGCACTAATGTAAATTTGTTTTAACTATTAAACGAACCAAAAATATGACTTATTGTATCCTTGTGAAAACATTGGACAGTGTGTTGTCAAGCTTATGAGATGCGATGCAGGTGTAAGCCACTGTGACACTTTTTTTTTATTTTTATAAATGTCTAATGATAATGTCAATGAGGGATTTTTAATCACTGCTATGCTGAAATTATAACTAATATTGGTACTGTTGTTGATAATATTCATTTTTGTTTCACTACTTTTGGTTTGTTCTGTGTCGTGTTTGTGTCTTCTCTCAATTGCTCTGTTTATTGTTAATTGTGAGTGTTGCTGGGTCAGGTTTGGTTTTGGAATTGGATTGCATTGGTATGGTATTGATGTGTAGTGGTTTGTTGGATTGATAAAAAAATAAATAAAAATAGAAAATAAAGAAATCGACTTTAAAAAAATGAGAATAGATTCTGAATCGCACAATGTAAACGATTCGATTCGTATTCTAATCGATTTTTTCCCCCACCCCTTGGTCACACACTCCCTGAGGCCTCATGTCCACATCACTAATATGTGCACACCTCCTGCAAACTCTTACTCTGGTCAGCATTTGAGGCCATAGCAAATAAAATCAAGTTGTGGTTTGAGGGGATTTTGGGGGAAAATATTCCCTCCACTGACTTGGAAGCCACTAATCCTAGTTTTGGATAGAAGCCTGTGCTGAGTGCACAAAAAAAACACCTAAAGGGTATCGAACGCCAATAAGGGAAGAAAACGATGGGCTTTCTGACAAAGGAACGGCTGATTCTGTTTACGTGATTTTATTTTTTTTGGTAAATGTCAAAAGAAGGGGTTGTATGAAGAATGGGGAGAAATAAACAACATTGGACTGGCTGGCCTCTGGTTTCATTTGCCCAATTGAGGCTCCCAGCCATGACAGCCCAGTCATTACCCAGGAATCCAAAGTTGGGAAAATAAAACCATGCCCTTCCTCTCTTTTTGTTACTCACTTTGTTTCCCTTTTCGAAACTTATTTCTAGCAATGTAGTCCCTGTTCTTTGTCAGGGACAGACGTGTGCTCCTGTTAGGGTTGTGAAGTCAACTATTGGTGACAGTGGGCTTGGAAAGATCATTCCTGGTGTTAGCGGTGAAGACGAGCATCAATGTGATGTTAATGCTAACATAACACAAACTTACCGCGGGAAAAGGAAGTTCCGACATCCCGCTTGCAAGTTATTAGATTTGGTTCCTCTCTGGTTAGGAACAAGGAGCCACACTGGTCTGCGGTCTCGGCATTTCAGTGCTCTGTAAAAACAAGGAGGAAGAAGAAGAAGGTCCTCACCACGCGTGGAGAAAATACAAGAAATCATCAGCCTCTGAATCTAAAACGTCTGTGTAGGAAATCACCCAAAGATCAGTGCCAGCTTCACCACAAAGGATGAGGATTGAGTCGCTTTGGAGCTCCACGAGCTTCGAGTCAAAGGCAGCAAACACTTTGGATGTTTCTTCTTTTGCATAAAAACATCAAGATCAACTAAGATCCTAAATAACAAAAGCTTAATAGCAAAACTATAAAATTAGTCGGCGGAGGATCTACTAAGGCAACTGAGTGCTGTTACCGTTCCTATTGTGTGAACTAACGGTTGTCACCATGGAGACACTCATTTCCCTCCGCATTCACGTCGTCATGTTCCGACATGTTTGTGGGGGGCGTGGCCTGCAGACCTGCAGCGAAACGGGGTGTGCGGCTTTGAGATCAGCGACAGTTGCATAGATGGCCCACCTGGGCCTGGTTATCTGATCACCTGTCGCTCTGTTCAATCAATCAATCAATGTTTATTTATATAGCCCCAAATCACAAATGTCTCAAAGGACTGCACAAATCATTACGACTACAACATCCTCGGAAGAACCCACAAAAGGGCAAGGAAAACTCACACCCAGTGGGCAGGGAGAATTCACATCCAGTGGGACGCCAGTGACAATGCTGATTATGAGAAACCTTGGAGAGGACCTCAGATGTGGGCAACCCAAGCCCCCCCCCCCCCCCTCTAGGGGACCAAAATAAACTAAACAGTCCTTCGTGACTGTTCATCTTGCGAGAGCAAGATGAACAGTCACGAAGGACAATTGCTGAAAAGTAACAGAGAGACATTATTGAAAACGTAAACTACATTGTGACCCTGAACCAGGCCCTCATGTCGATGTTTGGTGGTCCAAAGAACCCCCTGGAGGGGCAACTTCCACAATGTGGTGTTTTGTTGTGATGTGAAATACACAGCACACAACTATAGTGTGCGCCACCTTTGCAGAAGCACAACAGAAGAAAAGAAGAGACCTCACGACCAGTGTTTTGGCACAACACTGCCAATAATTGCTGAGACACAATGTGATGATCCATGCGACAGAAAATGCATGTTACTGGAAGGTTTTTTTTTCCCAAATATGAGATTTATTAAAAAAAAAGAAAAAGGAAATGTTTTAATAATATATTTGAAAACATTGCAAGCTGATACCTACAGTGGGGCAAAAAAGTGAAAAAAAATCCAGGAATTCACATTGTAAGAATTTTAAAGAAGTCATTTGTAAATTATGGTGGAAAATAAGTATTTGGTCAACCATTCAAAGCTCTCACTGATGGAAAGAGATTTTGGCTCAAAATCTCACGATACATGGCCCCATTCATTCTTTCCTTAACACGGATCAATCGTCCTGTCCCCTTAACAGAAAAACAGCCCCAAAGCATGATGTTTCCACCCCCATGCTTCACAGTAGGTATAGTGTTCTTGGGATGCAACTCAGTATTTTTCTTCCTCTAAACACGACGACTTGAGGTTTTTTTTTTTTGCAGATTCATGAGCCAATTATTCCATGTCGTCATTTATGTCCACGCGATGGCCCACTTTAAATCTGATTGTAATCCATTTCGAGTTTTGAGGTTCGAGTGTCCAGATAATCCCACACAGACTGAAAGTGGCCCCTGTCGAACACACTGTAAATTTCCATGAAAGGACGAGAATATTCTGCGGAACAATAAGAAATGTTTGAAAATAAAGTTGGTACATCCAGGTTCCACTGTATTTCATGTACAAAGTCCACTTGTATGCCCTGAAAAGGAAAAGAGGAACAATTAACAGATTGAATCAAAGATACGTGGCTTCTGTTTTTTGGGGCACACACTCGTCTCACATTGACTGCGTCTCTTAAATGAGCAAAATACAATCCTCTGTGCACGCGCTTAGTAGATATAGAGATATGAAGGTTGCACATGTTTTAGTACACACAGGCCTGGGCAATTATTTTGACTCGGGGGCCACATTCAGAGAAAACAATGTGTCTGGGGGCCAATATATCTATTTTTATGAACACTAATACAAAACCTCACAATAATGTCTGATTGAACGCAAAAAAACGTTATGACAGACCGCCTTAAAAAACTTAATGGAATTACATTTTTTTCTATGAAGGATAAAACACTGAATATTGACAAAATATGAACGTCACACCCCCTTTCGATCGACACATTTTACAATCAAGTGAAACGCAACAAAAATGCAACAAACAGTGGAATATGAATGCGGAGGGTACAAAATAAAACCACCTACTGTCTGATATAGCTGATACATCACTAAGCTTTAGAACTTTGTTGTGAAAATCTCCTTCCGCGTCTGTGGAAACGCTCCCCACCCACACTGCTTGGTGCCTCGTCTGAGCTGCTGTGACTTAGATTACCATAGTAACTAATTAGATGACCACAGTAACTAATTAAATGAGGATAGTGACTAATTAGATGACCATAGTAACTAATTAGAGTACCATAATAACTGGTACATCATCCAAAAGCGCAGATTCCAAGCACTGAAATACTTTGTATCGTTAAAGACTTACGGTCGTTAGAAAACATCACATGCTGCTGAGTGGTACACAGACGTAGGGAGAAGTACAGAGCGTAAATAAAACTTAAAGGCACTGCCTTTGCATGCAGGCCCAATCACATGATATCTACGACTTTTCACACTCACACAAGTGAATGCCATGCATACTTGGTCAACTGCCATACAGGTCACACTGAGGGTGGCCGTATAAACAACTTAATGGCAACTTAATGGCAGCTACACTTTCCATCTTAAAGATCAAAAAAAAATTTTAGGAATGTCCGGCGGGCCAGATTGAAAAGATTAAAGGGCCGCATGTGGCCCCCGGGTCTTAATTTGCCCAGGTCTGTACTAAAGAGACAGACGAAGACAGTCTTGCATGAACTGCATTGTCCAGAGTCACTATCCTGGAACCCGGTTGAGGTTGGTTCTAGGAACAAACTGGCTTCTGACCTTATGTTCTGGAGCTGGGGGAGAATTGTTAGTTTGGTTTCCCAAATATATTACTGAGGCTGCCATCAGATTATACAAAAAATAAATAAAAAATAGCGCGTCCCCTGCTGATTTATTTCATCTTGATTCTCTTTCACTGGCCTTGACACATGTTGAACGCTGCTCCTGGCTTCCACAGACTACTTTCCATCCCTCTCATGCGTGTCTGGCTGCAAGCCCGAGGGTGAGACACAGGGCTGTGGTCTGGTACCTGGCTGGAGCCACGAGAGAATACAGGAGAGACGAATGGATCGGGAACTTTTCGAGGAACTTTGTCTTTTATGGCAAAAGTGGGATTGAAATATCAGCAGACTTGGAAAAGTTTAGCATTGCTCTTTTATTTTGCCAAGAAATCAAAAAGAGGGTAATGTAAGCCTAAGACGTAATCAATGCCAGTTCCAGGTCAACCACCCTTAACAACATGATGATGCACTTTATAAGGAAGAAAAATATTGTTTTGAAAAGAAGTATTTATTACCTTCATATGGGACTGATTACCAAAGAATATAATTTACGCTTTGTCCAGTAAATTATATTCACAAGCCATATTTCATTTTTACTTCTGACAAGTATTTATGAGCATGGATTTATTTGCCTGCTGTTTGAGTTGGGAAAACAACCCCAATAAAACTTTTTCGGACAGATTTAGAAGAATGACATTTTAAAATTCATACATTTTTTGTGCAGATCCAGATAAAGGTGCTAATTATAGACTTCCTGTTGTATCGGCAAAAGACAGCAGACATGACCTTCATGTGTTTGGGACTTGTTCGTAAAGGACTGCCCCCACCTGCAGGACTGGAGTGGAAGGTCAATCTTCATCGGCACCGGGATATGAATCTTACACAACTCACGAATCAATTTAATTCCGAGTATTGGGCTGATGACTCAATTCAGAATGGATTCAACACGATTTTCGATTCACACCACTTCTCGCAATATATGAAAATTAGAAAACATTTTCCAAATAGGTTACAGCTTACAAAAGCTGCCAGAATTGAATTTTTTGGGGGGGGATTGATTCTTGAAAATTGTGAATCGATTTAGAATAGGACTAAATAAGAAAGGCGATTCAGATGTAAATCATTTAGTTTTTCAATATACAACATGTAAGTCTGGCCTTTGCTGAAGTGTGCCAGCTACTTTGCGGTTATATAGCAGTTTTAAATTCAGATTCAAAGCCAATATTACATTTTGCTGGTATGTTTTGGGTAAATTTGTATACAGTATCCCACAAAAAGGAGAACATTGCACACATTTTCGCAACCATTCCATTATAACTTCCCAAAAAATAATATTATAAACATGGATACATAACTTTCGAGCTGGGGTCAGCAACCTACAGCATACATTGAGCCATTTGAGCCCATTTAACCCCCAAATAAAACCCAATTAGAGCCGCAAACTCTATTCGATTCCTAAAATGATGATAACACCACTTATAGTTTCGTTACACGTATGCTATAGAATTTATGAAATCAAACACTTGACAACGATTCACATTTTATTTCTGGGTATAAGCAAATCACCAAATAATTTCGAACATTCGAAAAAAGAAAAACACTGGTCCTTCCCTTATATATGAATTTAGAAAAAAAAATCAAGTCGCTCCAACATTCTGAAGGCATACAACCGCGGCATATTTCATTTGACTAAAAAGAGAAAGGAACAATCTCGTCATCATCCATCCATCCATCCATTTTCTACCGCTTATTCCCTTTTGGGGTCGCGGGGGGCGCTGGCGCCTATCTCAGCTACAATCGGGCGGAAGGCGGGGTGCACCCTGGACAAGTCGCCACCTCATCGCAGGGCCAACACAGATAGAGAGACAAAATTCACACTCACATTCACACACTAGGGCCAATTTCAATGAAAGCAAATTAGTCCGTCCATGAAGCATTAAATGTTCTATTTTCATCAGAAATGTTTCTCTTGTTTGATCCGGCCATTGGTAGCTTACCAGGTGGGTTGACCGCTAAAAACAATACAATTGCTTGGCAGCAAGAGATGTCGCATAGGGGCGATGGACGGCTGTGCAGCGCCAGAGGAGCTGCAGCCAGCCACCATAGCTCCCCACTCCCTCCCGTCTGTTGCAAGTCTCGAGATGTATGTTGTAGAGATGCGCGGCTAAGCAATTATATCATCCGCATCTGCGTCACCAAAATCGTCATCCACCCGAACCAACATTTTGTCGGGACCGTACCCGCCCGCCAACCACCCGCTGAATTACATCAGAGGTTGGCCACCTTTACCACTCACAGATTAATTTAAAACTGTTTCATAGGGAAATGTAGTCAATTGGAGCCGTTAACGTTCGCGCAATTATACAATAGCATTCATCCTGATGACAAGAATACAGGCGTGCTGTGAAGCCATTGCCTTAGACACCTTCAACAAACTGTACGAAACGATTGTTGGTCCAGCAACATGTTGTGTGCAGCTTCCGCAATAACAGTATGAGATTGAAAGGCATACTGGGTGACACAGAGTACACTGATGGTTGTGATATAAACAACTTTAACACTTACTAATATGCGCCACACTATGAAGCCACACAGTACAAGATTGACAAACACATTTCGGGAGAACATCCTCACAGTAACACAACATAAACACAACACAACTAATACCCATAATCCTTTGTATTCATGACCTTCCTGAATATATTTTACACCCCTGCGCCCCCAGCCCCGCCCACCTTACCGACGCACGGGTGGTGGTGGGTGTATAAAATAGTCAGGTGTTGTCATGAATACAAAGGATTATGGGTATTTGTTGTGTTGCGTTTATGTTGTGTTACTGTAAGGATGTTCTCCCGAAATGTGTTTGTCGTTCTTAATTGGTGTGGCTTCAAAGCGTGGTGCACATTACTAAGAGTGTTAAAATTGTTTATATCACAACCATTAGTGTACTCTGTGTCACCGTGTGTGTGTGTGTTGCCGTGGAAGCCACACACAACATGATACTGGACTGACAAACAGATCGTACATGTTGTAGAAGGCTACAAAGCCAATGGCTTCATAGCACGCACTAATATTTAATATAACTGGGTGACTGCCGGCAGTCAATCAAGAGAATAACAGCATCTCCTATTGACTTCTTCGCTTTGTGACACGAGTCTTAAATGGCACTTTGAATGGCAAAGAATACCGATCCCAGAACCATATATATCAAATGTCTCCAGATGGTTCAACCGCCACCCGCCTGAATCTAATTAAAATCAATTTTTTCGTCACGTCAACCGCTTTACCCGCGGACTCCGCGGATGAGACCGCAAACCGCGCATCTCTAGTATGTTGTAATATTTATATGTGCTTTGCTATGGAGGTTTTTTTCCCTCTCCAGACTGGGCCCTCCTAGAAGCCCAGTCTCGATTGTATTTTTTTACTCATCCCCTCCAGCGTTGACCTTTTTCCCATCTTTCACGGGGCGCCTTGTGGCGACCCATCAGCGTTCCTCCTCTGTCACCCTGTACACTGTTTGTTTGTCTAATCTTGAACGGGTTTGTCCTGAAAACAAAGATTCATTGTACTTGTGCAATGACAATAAATACCTACCTACCTACCTACTTTCGATCGACAATACATCAAACATTTTTATTATCATATGATAACATACAAGAACTCTCCAAAATAACAACTGTTGGATTATAAATAACTAAATACATTTAATTAACTAAGTAACTATTATTTGTCAACATTTTGTTTCAAAGCCAAAGTGAGCCACAGCAGTGGCATGTGGCTCCAGAGCCGCGGGTTGCAGACCCCTGCTTTAGAGTCTTCAGTGTACAGTTTAAAAAGCCAGTGACAGCAGAACAAATATTTGTATTGTAGTATTTGGTGTGCTATTGAGCCCTGTTTTAAGTCACCAGATCTGCACAGGTGGTTATTGTTTCACTCCTCTCCGATGACATCACAGAGATGTGGGACATGAGACAGCGACATAAGCTATTGTGTTTAGGTCTGGACTCTGGCGAACACAGTGACAAGAATCTTCTTATTCACTTGTGTTGACAGATACTTAATGGCTGTGTGTTGTGTTGTTTTCAGTGGACAGTAAATCTGTCATCATGATCTGGCAGCTCTGCCGCCGCCTTTCTGCTTTTTGTTGCATGCCTGGTTTCTGCGTCATGGGGCTGAGCCACTTTCGCACACACCTGATACCCATTTCCTCCTGACTGCTTAAGCTCTTCACTTCATTCACTCGGTGCCAGAACATTCCTGATGGGTCACTCTTACACATACTTGTCAACCTTGAGACCTCCGATTTCGGGAGGTGGGGTGTTGAGGGTGGGGGTGTGTGGTCAGGGGTGGGGCGGAGGCGTGCTTTGGGGCGTGGTTTGGGCGGGGGCGTGGTTAAGAGGGGAGGACTATATTTACAGCCAATTCACCAACTCGAGTATTTCATATATATATATATATATATATATATATATATATATATATATATATATATATATATATATATATAAATAAATGGGTTGTACTTGCATAGCGCTTTTCTACCTTCAAGGTACTCAAAGCGCTTTGACACTACTTCCACATTTATCCATTCACACACACATTCACACACTGATGGAGGGAGCTGCCATGCAAGGCGTTAACCAGCACCCATCAGGAGCAAGGGTGAAGTGTCTTACTCAGGACACAACGGACGTGACGAGGTTGGTACTAGGCGGGGATTTGAACCAGGGACCCTCGGGTTGCGCACGGCCACTCGCCCACTGCGCCACACTGTCCCTATATATATATATATATATATATATATATTCAACAAGAACAACATCAAATTGAGCTACAGCTGTATGAACAACATGCAACAAATAATTTCAAATCACAATAAAGCAATTGCTAAAGGACTACCTGCCCCCAGGCTGAACGACTCCGAAACCATAAAGGAATCCAACTGCCGCAGGAAACCTGATTGATCAACGGGGGGTGCTTACAAACATCAGTCGTTTTTCCATTAACACATCCGACACGTACGTAGGATTAACTGAAGGAGAGTTTAAAACCAGATGGAATAATCACAAGGCCTCCTTTAGAAACCAGACCTTGCGGAATTCTACAGAACTCAGCAAACACATTTGGAACCTCGAAAACAATAATGTTGAATATTCAATAACATGGCAAATTCTTGCATCCAGCACACCTTACAACAGTGGTTATAAAAGATGCAACCTATGCTTAAAAGGGAAACGGTTTATTATATATCACCCAGACCAGTCATCTCTCAACAAGCGCAGCGAAATCATCTCAGCCTGCCGTCACAGACGGAAACACCTCTTAGGCAACACATGAGCCAATCACCACGCCCCTACGCCTGCCTGTACCTGCCCACTCTGTACCCTATATAAACCACTGTATGTGAATGCTTTCATTAAAATCTCCTGACGATTGAGGGAACCCCTCATGAAACAGTTCTGTAGAGATGAAGTAGTCTTGTGATTTTTCCCACACACACACACACACACACACATATATATATATATATATATATATATATATATATATATATATATATATATATATATATTTGTATGAAATACTTGACTTTCATTGAATTCTAGCTATATATATTTATTTTTTTATATATATACATAAAATAGATAGTTGAATTTCAGATGGCACCTATCAAATACACAGTAATAAAAACACAGTTGTTCTACTAACTGTACTGCGCTTGATGATTACTAAAAACAACAACAACAACAACACTCACATTTCACTATTTGAGTAACGTCACTTCCGAGTTTCCAGAAGATGGTGCCAGTATGTGCTTTGGCCTAGCATCTCTCGCTGTCAGCTCTGTTCGTTTTTGTGTTGTTTTGCGTCTATTTTCGTCTCTGTCGTCCTCTCCCCCACCACCTCCGGGCTGTGTGTCGGGCCCCACCTAGATTTGCTGCGCCCTTGGACCTGCTGGCCCCCGCCAGGTTCGGTCTTGTGAACGCAAGATCTTTGACAGACAAAACGTTTATCCTGAAGGATTTCTTCACTTCCAGCGGACTTCCTCTTTGTGACGGAAACATGGCTGAGAGCCGGTGAGTCCGCCCCTCTTAATGAACTTCTGCCTCTGGAGCCGCCCCTCTTAATGAACTTCTGCCTCTGGAGCCGCCCGTCTTAATGAACTTCTGCCTCTGGAGTGTTCCTACTTTAATTTTCCGCGGTCGAAAAGGAGGAGGATTAGCAGTCGTTTTTAAAAATGACTTTAAATACCGTCAGATCCGCCTGCAATCCTCCTTTTCAAGCTTCGAACTGTGCATGTTTGAGCTGGAGGGGGCGTGGCTTCCAGCTCAGGCTGAATTTCGGGAGATTTTTGGGAGAACATTTCTTCTGGGAGGTTTTCGGTAGAGGCGCTGATTTTCGGGAGTCTCCCGGAAAATCCGGGAGGGTTGGCAAGTATGCCCTTACATTTATGTTCATCCCCTCTGCTTTGGTTCCACTCACGCTTCTCGTTCCTGTGGCTCTGATCCTGCCGAGCAGTTTTAACTGTTTCCTCTCCACACCTTGTGTGTGAGATTTCTGTTCTTCCATATATTTTGTGTGCATCATTTTGTTCTTTTTCCTCACTCCATTTTGAGCTGCCTTTTTTGATTTTAGTGTTTTTATGTATTCTGTTGGTTGGGGTCTTACTCCGACAAAGCCGATCGTGACCTATACACTGACTATTCAAAAGTGTAATCAAGTTTAATTTCTGTTCCGTAGCAATTGTTACTGCAGTCATATCGGCAGATGTACATTATCTTTTTTTATCCACATATGAATGAGGCTTCATTCTTGAAAGTTTACTTATATAGCCCTTAATCATAAACGTCTCAAGAGCTGCACATGTCACAATGACATCTTCAGCTCAGATCCTACATCGGGGCAAGAAAAAAACTCAACCAAATGGGAACAACGTGAAACCCTGGAAGGGACGGCAGATCTTCAAGAAGTTTTTATTATTAAGGATGAATGTTACAAATATATATTATTTGTGAAAAATAATAATAAATTACACCAAAACGCATCAATTGAATTTGTTTTAATTAGCCACCCATCTAGCAGCTATACAATTATATAAGCATGTTGCTGAATTGGCAATGTGTCACATGTTTTTTTAAATTTTATTTCTGACCGTCCAAATATGTTAAAAACTACGCGTAGGACGGAGGATTCTCTGCCCATCGTGTGTCTTTGCAGCACCAGCGGTTCTCTCTCACAGTTGCGTAGAACTGTGTCAGTTTGTGCATACTTTTCAGACATGCTAAATAAATCACAAAATTTTGCTCTGTAAACCGTGATGAGTTTTGATAAATCACATTGCGCTCGCTGTATGATATATCTGCATTTTCTCCTCCCAGTATTGTGGCCGTTTTGATGATATATTTTACATATGGTTGGATTCCATGCCTTATTCTGCTCAGTTAAAAGATGCAACACTCTTTGCAAACATTTAGTAGATCAGCTTTGTGTGTGCTATCAAGTGGCACATGTTTAAGTATACACAAACATTTAGTTAATCAGTCCCTTACAGTATAAACACTTTCTATGATCTTAAACGGTCCCAACAGGAATTTGCAATTGAGCCAATTCATGCAAATTCAATCAAATTGCCCAAATTATGCGCAGCATCGCAACTTTGTTTAATACACGCAGTTTTTCTGCAGATTTTGGCGAATCAAATTTGTCCCTCAGCGGCGCTCAACCAAGCACGTCAATTGTCTAATCAAACTCTATCATATCCCAGACCTACTTCTGTTTTTTCTCTACCGCACTAAGCCTTCTGAGTAATGCCATATATAAACATTTAGCAACACACTGGCGTCCTCACTTCCTAGTTTACAAACATGTATTTACACTTTATGGAAATGAAGTCAATCAATTAGTCAAGAAACAAACTTTCATTTGCAGAGAGGCAGCATTTACATGTTAGAGATGTTAAAGTGTGATGACAATCCTTCATAGTCTCTCATTTACCAACAAAAAAGACCAGTATTGATCGTTCTCAACAGTCCACAAATGCTCTTACTGTTCAGGAGTAAATGTGTTGGAATATCAATGAATGTTTGATGAATGATGGAAAAATATTTTTTCATCGCAAAACACACACGGAGAATGTCTGCAACTTGGGGACCACAGAGCAGACAAAAAGAAAGCCTTTTGTTTGAGTTTCTTTCTATAATTATCATCAATTAATTGTTATAAGGAATTAAAACAGTACATTAGTTTGACAAAGAGCTCAGGGTATGTGTTTTTACTGCTATCAAGTTTTTACTTTTGAGACAATGGTATTAAATGAGTAAAGCATCAATACAGTTTTGTCCCCTTCAATTATTGACAAAATCTTGTGCTTTCTGAGATTAAAGTTACAAGAAACACTTTAAACATTGATTCATAAAATCCTTAGTTGATTTAATGTTAATGAAAAAAATCCCAAATTTAGGCAGGTTAAATTGCAAAAATCCCACATAAAATTTTGCAAAAACCTCAAAGGACTGATTCAGACACTTCATACTCACTAAAAGCAACATCACTTTAACGTGGAACTTCACTGAGTACTCAATGTAATCAATGGTAAGTGAACCGGGAAACAGCGAGTGAACGTTGTGTTTGTCTTTTTGCTGCATTAGAAGCGCCTAAATCAGGGGTGTCCAAACGTTTTCAACTGACTGAAAAATCAAAACATGCAGAGGCCATTTTGATATTTTTCATTTTCCAAACCGATACAAAATACAGATTTTTTTTCACCTTCAGGGCTCCCTGCAAGTGTAGTCTTGGGGACCTAGGGGGGTCTCGGTCATAGAAAATGTTAAAAAAAAATAGGTCATACATTATTTTCAAAAACATTTTTAATCAAATACTTAACTCTCTACATCAACTTCAGAGCTATATCCAATCCAATCCACTTGATTTGTATAGCACATTTAAACCAAAAAATGTTTCCAAAGTGCTGGACAACAATTATATGTGGATATAAAGTTACTTTATTTTTCAAATGTTATGTTTTTTATGGCAAAAACACAAAATATGCAAACTCCAAAATTTTTGCCAAACAGATTTTTAAAGTGAAATATTTAATGCAAAGTAATTGGACCTTTAATGTATATAATGTATATTTTCTGCTGGATGTACTGTCTATTTTATGCTGCCCTTTTTTTTGCTGCAGCTGTTACATGTACTGTTATATTCCATCCATCCATCCATTTTCTACCGCTTATTCCCTTTCGGGGTCGCGGGGGGCGCTGGCGCCTATCTCAGCTACAATCGGGCGGAAGGCAGGGTACACCCTGGACAAGTCGCCACCTCATCGCAGGGCCAATACTGTTATATTGTACATGGTAATTGTTATATATTGTATATATTATATAAAAATATAATATAATATATCAATATATATTATATACTGATATATATTGTGTAAATATTACATATATGTTATATTTATATTGCTACTATGGTACATTTTTAGTCTACTTTATACCTGCATTACCCTTTCCTTCCTTTGTAACTGAGCTACTGTGTGGAACAATTTCCCTTGGGGATCAATAAAGTTTGTCTAAGTTTAAGTCAATACTTAAAAACAAAACAACAAATTTGTATTATTTTTTTGATCAATGACAGTTTAAAAAAACAAAAGAGGATCCAAAAGGGTCCAATAAAAGTGTTAAAAATAAGTCATACACTTTTTTTTTTTTTTATTACTTTTTTTTACTTTCAACACTTGAGTCTCTAGAGTCCAGATCAACTTCAGGTCTATCTGTCGGTATACATTTATTCAATATATTATTTTATATTGTTTGCCCTCTTGTCATCGTCAAAATGGCAAAAGGCAAAACACAACATTTGCAATATTACTCCCAAACATATATTCAAAATTGAATATTTGATGTGAAGTAATTGGACCCATAAATAGGTCAAATATTCATAACTACATGCTTTGGATTTCATTATTATTTTTTGAGCAATGACCGTTAAAAAAAAAACGATTAGGGCAGTGGTTCTCAAATGGGGGTACGTGTACCCCTGGGGGTATTTGAAGGTATGCCAAGGGGTACTTAGGATTTTTTTTTAAATATCCTAAAATAAGGAACAATTCAGAAATCCTTTATAAATATATTTATTGAATAATACTTCAACAAAATATGAATGTAAGTTCATAAACTGTGAAAAGAAATGCAACAATGCAATATTCAGTGTTGACAGCTAGATTTTTTTGTGACCATGTTCCATAAAAATTGATGTTAAAGATTTCTTTTGTGAAGAAATGTTTAGAATTAAGTTCATGAATCCAGATGGATCTCTATTACAATCCCCAAAGAGGGCACTATAAGTTGATGATTACTTTTATGTGTAGAAATCTTTATTTATAATCGAATCTCTTTTAGTCATTTTTATATCTTTTTTCCAAATATTTCAGAAAAGACCACTAAAAATGAGCAATATACAGCACTGTTATACAATTTAATAAATCAGAAACTGATGACATAGTGCTGTATTTTACTTAATTTTCTATTTTTTTCAACCAAAAATGCTTTGCTCGGATTAGGGGGTACTTGAATTAAAAAACTGTTCACAGGGGGTACATCACTGAAAAAAGGTTGAGAACCACTGGATTAGGGATCCAAAAGGGTCCAACTCATAAAAGTGTTAAAAATAAGTTAGATATGTTTTTTATCTTTACTTCAATGTTTAAGTCTCTACATCAACTTTTACGTTCATCTGCCGATTATAAGCCTTGTTTGTGCTTTGTGTTATTAGAGTCAACATTGCAACTCTTTCTCATCACATTTTACCTTGCTTGCTCTTTAATTCCACGTTTTAATGTTTCCTTTAAAAAAAAACAACTTTTTAGAATACGGTGCGGGTCAATTAAAAATTGACTGCAGACCACAAATGGCCCTCTGGCCACACTTTGGACACCCCATCAAAGTGTGTGGAAGGCTTTGATGTTATTCCATTGCTGCTAAATGAAAAAGGTGGGTGAGGACGTTGGGTGTGTGTCATTATGCCAAGATTGTGCCAAGGGGAGGGTGGCATCAGTGTTCCTCCTTTCACATGCAGCCTCCCTCCCTCTTTCAGACAGTCGGAGGTTTGGGGGTGTATGGGGTGGGGGGTGGAGACTTTGAGATCTTGTTCATGAATAGATGTGTTAAAGTGGGCTCCTTGCCTGCACTGTGCACCCGCCTTCAATCACTCCACATTTACGGTAGTGTGAGACGTTTTTATAAGTAGCAATGATTGGCAGGTCAGACGTAAGTCATTTGGATTGAATGTTGTTCAGGAGGAGTATGGGGGCTCTTGGGGCAGCAGGGAAAGGAAAGATGTGGGAATGTTTGACAGGGGCCATGCGGGGCCCTTCACGGTCCAACATGGGGCGCCTTTTATGGGTTCATCAAACTAATGAACACAATGACAGATGAATGGAGCGATCATGTCCATGAAGAGCAGGCGGGGGCTTGATGGTGAACTTGACATGAGAAGTACAACTATCTTCTGTTTTGGTAAAGATCCAACCACAGCTTTGTGTTATTAGAGTCAACATTGCAACTTTTTCTCATCACCTTTCAACTGCTTTGCTCTTTAATTCCATGTTTTAATGTTACATTTTTTCAAAAATGTTTTTAGAATATTAACTGAGGCCCTCTGGATATGCTTTGGACACCCCATAAAAGTGTATGGAATGCTTTGATGAATGGCTTGATGATGACCTTGATAAGAGAAGTACAACTATCATCTGTTTTGGTAAAGATCTGCTGTGCTGAATATTTGTTTTGCTAAAGATCGACTGTGGTAAAGATCTGCTGTGGTAAAGAGCTGTTGTGGTAAAGATCTGCTGTGGAAAAGAATGGTTGTGGTAGTGATCGATTGTAATAAGGATATGTTGTGGTAAAGATCGGTTGTGGTAAAAAAAGATTTAATAAACATTCGTTGTGGTAAAGATTGGTTGTGGTAAAGATCGATGGTAATAAAGATCTGTTGTGGTAAAGATCGATTGTAATAAAGATCTGTTGTGGTAAAGATCGGTTGTGGTAAAGATCGATTGTAATAAAGATCGGTTGTGGTAAAGTTGGATGAAATAAAGATCTGTTGTGGTAAAGATCGATTGTAATAAAGATCTGTTGTGGTAAAGATCTGTTGTTGTAAAGATCGATTGTGGTAAAGATCGGTTGTAATAACGATCTGTTGTGGTAAAGATCGGTTGTGGTAAAGGTCGATTGTGGTAAAGATCGATTGTAATAAAGATCTGTTGTGGTAAAGATCGGTTGTGGTAAAGATCGGTTGTAATAAAGATCTGTTGTGGTAAAGATTGATTGTGGTAAAGATCGGTTGTAATAAAGATATGTTGTGGTAAAGATCGATTGTGGTAAAGATCGATTGTGGTAAAGATCGATTGAAATGAATATCTGTTGTTGTAAAGATTGGTTGTGGTGAAGATTGATTGTAATAAAGATCTGTTGTGGTAAAGATCGATTGAAATGAAGATCTGTTGTGGTAAAGATTGGTTGTGGTAAAGATCGGTTGTATTAAAGATCTGTTGTGGTAAAGATCTACTGTGGTAAGGATCTGCTGTAATAACGATTTGTTGTAGTAAAGATCGTTGAAATGAAGATATGTTGTGGTAAAGATCGTTTGTGGTAAAGATCGATTGTAATAAAGATCTGTTGTGGTAAAGATCTACTGTGGTAAGGATCTGCTGTAATAAAGATCTGTTGTGGTAAAGATCATTGAAATGAAGATCTGTTGTGGTAAAGATCGGTTGTGATAAAGATCTGTTGTGGTAAAGATCTACTGTGGTAAGGATCTGCTGTAATAAAGATTTGTTGTGGTGAAGATCGTTGAAATGAAGATCGGTTGTGGTAAAGATCGATTGTAATAAAGATATGTTGTGGTAAGGATCGATTGTAATAAAGATCTGTTGTGGTAAAGATCGTTTGTGGTAAAGATCGATTGTAATGAAGATCTGTTGTGGTAAAGATCGGTTGTGGTAAAGATCTGTTGTAATAACGATCTGTTGTGGTAAATGTCTCTACACGGCATCACATTACCAGTTAAACATCACCACACTGAAGTATGGGACTAAATAATAGTTCCTGCAAGAATTTGCGACGCTGCAATCGCGCCAATTCACGCAAATTTAGCCAATCCCCACGAATTGTGTGTGGTCTCACAGATTTGGCAGATCCCTGCAATTTCCCAGCACACGTTTCCCCTTTGTGCAGCCAGAACACTCCCACTAAGTTTTGGTTAAAAAAAAACAAAAAACAAAGTTTGGCGTTTGAACCTGACACTCTGTTGGCGGGGTTTTGCAGTCTTGCTATGTTGTGACATCACAGCGTGGTGGACGTACTTATTTGGTCATCAAGTCAAACTCTCCGCCAGAAGGGAGGAGCTCGTATCTTTCCAAGAGTGTGCAAGTGTACCTAATGTTGTGACTGGGTGAATCGATATAATGTTTTTGAAGTTTACTTTCAACTGCGTTTGTAAAAAAACAACAGTGAGGACTTCAAGTTATATATTTAAACAGTTTACATTTTCCTAAGATACATTTTGATACTTTTGGAGAGGGTGTGGGGTGGTTTCATTTGCAATCTGGGAATGCCCCACAATCAAACATCTTCCAGACGGACTCAAAAAAAACAGGTTTTAACAACGACAATAAAACAACATTAAGCAAAATTATTACCAAATCATATCCAATGCATATCAAGGAAGTGTTTTAAAAGTAGATTAAAATCATCATAAGTCCCTTTTAAAGCCCCACTTAAGAACTTTCGGTTTTAGTTGACTTTGGCGGTGGACCGAGAATGTATCAAAGTGGATGCAGGTCCCAAGCAAAGAAAGACTGGCGGGAGATTATTTTCAAAGGAAGTAGTGTGAAACTGCAAACTATCAAGCTGGTGGATAATTATTGCTACCATGCACATTTCCGATAGCTAACGATAGCATTAGCATTTTGATTTGAGCATCAAAAGTCACTTAGTAGTCCACCAGGAACAACTGCAGGGCAGCCTTAATCGGAAATTCCTTGTCTTTAATTTCCTGCCAGCGATTGAAAGCAATCTTGATCCTGACTATCCTGAAGCTCTGTTTTTTCTTTTTTTGTCTCCTCAGACAAAACTTTTCGTTTCTTTGGTCGTTTTGGAGCTTCAGCCAAGATGGCAGTATTTACACGTAGGTGTGCTTCTTCTTCCTTTTTAAGTTTTCTGGCGGCACATATGTGTTCGCATCAACTTACGTCTTTTTAACGAATGGAGACAGAGGGAGTGACCTATGCCAGAATGCAAGTCAGCACATTTTTAGTTTTTGGTGTGGCAGGGGTCGCCCCTCTAAGTTAAAGTTAAAGTTCCACTGATTGTCACTTACACACTAGGGGAGCAGTGAGCAGCAGCGTGCACCGCGCTCTAGAATCATTTGGTGATTTAAACCCCAATTCCAGTCCTTGATGCTGAGTGCCAAGCAGGGAGGCAATGGGTCCCATTTTTGGTAATCTTTGATATAACTCGGCCGGGGTTTGAACTCACGACCTTCCGGTCTCGGGGTGGACACTCCAACCACAAGGCCACTGAGGTGGTAGGTGGCAAAATAAACAACTTTCTGTACAAGCGTCAGCTTTTTACAATAGCAAAATACGGTAGTAAAAAGTAGTAAAATACTAGCATTTCAGTCAAAGTCCGAAATTTATATGTTTTTATTCTCCAGTAAAAAGTGCCAGTAAAAGCAATAGAGACCCCCTCAGGCCATGACAGACGTGTCATTCAACTAGATGTATCAACCTAAAAGTGTCACGGCGTGGAGTCGAACCCACATTTCCTTGGCAGCTCCAGCTGGCAGCGCGCTCAGACACGCCCCTGCTCGCGCTGAGCGCAGCACGCCCACGCAGCAACAAGCCTGCAGACAACCACTAATCAGCGCACCTGTGCCTGACGAGAGGAAGTGGCACAAAGACCAACGGAACCTTTACCAGAACGTCACTCATCTTCCCAGTAAGCATCACGTCTGTCATGCCCTTCCCTGTGCTTTGCCCGCCTTCTCTTTGCTCTCTCTGTGTCTCCCTTGTTCATGTCCCTTGTGTCTCCCGCAGTGACTCCCCTATCATCCGTGATCATTTTTTGCTTCTCGACATCCATCCGAATTCCTGACTGCCTTCCTCGATCCTCGACCCCCTGCTTGGACAAGGACTACATTGTCTCGCTCCTACCCTCGACCCCTTGCCTGTCTATGGACTGCCTCTTCGCTTTGCCCTCCCCTTGATTCGGTGAAGGATACATCCAACACTCACAGACAATAACCCCTGGTAAAATTTACACTATTAATTATACACATAGCCTACACCCATTCACTTAGGGTATCATACACACGCCACGTGGTCATCAAAGGTTTAAATAAACCTTGTGAACCGCAGTTCTGCCTTGGTTGTTGCTTCCTTCTCTTCTCTCTACACAACAAAAAGTGATGAAAGTATTTTATGAAAGTTGAAAAGTTACTTAATGCTGCTTTTATTTAGGATGCAAATAAAACACGTTTTGTTAGACTAGTTAAAAAAAAGGGTTTTTTTTTTGGGGGGGTGGGGGGGGTGAAACACTGATTACAAATTCATAAATCAACTTTTGCCAACTTTTTGAAAATGCTGCCACGAAATCAGGCAATTTGGTGGCAACAAAAGCCTGCGAAATCTAAATACCGTATATCCTTGAAATGCAACCGGGGCGCTAATTAATTTAAAACCTCTTCTCACTCCTGCGCTTACCAAAGGCATACGGTAAAAGTAAGCATGCGCTAATTATTTTAAAACCTCTTCTCATTCCGGCACTTACCAAAGGCATGCAGTAAAAATTTGAGTGCGATGTAAACTTGGACCTTAAATCCTACTGAATAGCTTTTAATCTTATTCCCTTTATGCGATTTCAAATTACCGGTATTGAAATCAGCTTCCTCCATTTTGAGAATGATGACAGGGGAAGTGTCACTCGTGACGTCACGAGTTTGACCAGGCGGTAATACTAAGCATGCGCTAATTATTTTGGGAAGCGAGTTTGACCCGGCAGTAATTCAAGGAAGGCGCATACTATAGAACATTTCAACAAGAATGATTTGAAACCTTGTCACATAGTTTTAGGAAAGAATGTCCTGACAGAGCAGCGAAGCGCAGAAAAATGCTGAGTGTGTCAATCCAACTCCTAAAAAGTGGTATCACGCAACAACAATACCACTATCACAAATCAGGATCCTAATCATAGTCAGACTGTGTGGCTCGTCACCACAAGCAGCCCCAATAAATCCTCAGGAGTGGAGTCAAACAGCCGAGCAATCGTCCACGTCGCTCCCTCTTTGTCAGACAGTCATAGTCGGAAAACATGCGCGCGTTCATGTGGGCTTGACCTCTGACCTCCATAACTGGTGTTAAGTGAAGTGAAAGTAAGCTGCTAGGTTCAGTGTGTGTGTGTTTAAAGACAGTGTTTGTCAAGGGCTTTCTGGTCCTAGCTGCTCTGTCTGGCCTCTGCATGGCCCATGTTCCCGGTCTGCATGTCAGCCTTTTATTTACGACTCCACTCCATCGCAGTCCAAGTGCCTGAGGCTGAGGCGCAGGGAAGGGAGCGGCGCACAACTACCACACTGTACATTCCACCTTACACACAACTTCATTGGATACATTCTTAATAAAATAGTTAAACTCTTGGTGGTTCTTGCCAAAGATAATGCTCCTGATGCTGCTGTATCATCAATTTGGTCTTCGCTTTTTTCTCAGCTAACATCGATGCAGCATCAAGCCTCCCTAATGATTGTGTATGCCAGTGGTTCTCAACCTTTTTTCAGTGATGTACCCTCTGTGAACATTTTTTTTAATTCAAGTACCCCCTAATCAGAGCAAAACATTTTTGGTTGAAAAAAAAGAGATGACGAAGTAAAATACAGCACTATGTCATCAGTTTCTGGTTTATTAAATTGTATAACAGTGCAAAATATTGCTCATTTGTAGTGGTCTTTCTTGAACTATTTGGAAAAAAATATATACAAATAACTAAAAACTTGTTGAAAAATAAACAAGTGATTCAATTATAAATAAAGATTTCTACACATAGAAGTAATCATCAACTTAAAGTGCCCTCTTTGGGGATTGTAATAGATCTGGATTCATGAACTTAATTCTAAACATTTCTTCACAAAAAAAGAAATCTTTAACATCAATATTTATGGAACATGTCCACAAAAAATCCAGCCGTCAACACTGAATATTGCATTGTTGCATTTCTTTTCACAGTTTATGACTGTACATTCATATTTTGTTGAAGTATTATTCAATAAATATATTTATAAAGGATTGTTGCTATTTTTAGAATATTAAAAAAAAACCTCACGTACCCCTTGGCATACTTTCAAGTACCCCCAGGGGTACGCGTACCCCCATTTGAGAACCACTGGTGTACGCCCTTTACCAACATGCGCCATGGTCTCACTAAGCCATATTTGCCAACCCTCCCGATTTACTCAGGAGACTCCCGAATTTCAGTGCCCCTCCCGAAAATCTCCCGATTTCCACACGGACAACAATATTGGGGGCGTGCCTACAAGGCACTGCCTTTAGCCTCCTCTCTCACCTGAAAAGGAGACTATTATATATGTCTCGATTATCCATAGGTTGATCTATAACCCATAAAGTATTTCTTAGCGTGTGTTTATTCCAGCCGACACGTTAATACACTGACACACAACATCCGGATTCCCATCATGCATTGCTTCAAAACTACGGCAAGTAGTAATGTCCAAAAACATCACAGAGACGAAGCAGAAAAACGAAGAAGAGACACGGCGACGACAAGTAAGAAGAAGTACGCTTACCATGAATTGATTAACGTGGACCCTGACTTAAAGGCCTACTGAAACCCACTACTACCGACCACGCAGTCTGATAGTTTATATATCAATGATGAAATATTAACATTGCAACACATGCCAATACGTCCGGTTTAGTTTACTAAATTGCAATTTTAAATTTCGTGCGGAAGTTTCATGCTAAAACGTCACGGTATGATGACGCGTGCGTGTGACGTCACGCATTGTAGAGGACATTTTGTTCCAGCACCGTTCACAGCTATAAGTCGTCTCTTTTCATCGCATAATTCCACAGTATTATGGACTCCTGTGTTGCTGAATCTTTTGCAATTTGTTCAATTAATAATGGAGACATCAAAGAAGAAATATGGAGGTGGGAAGCGGTGAATTGCGGCCGCCTTTAGCAACACAAACACAACCGGTGTTTCCTTGTTTCCTTGTTTACATTCCCGAAAGATGACGGTGAAGCTTTACTATGGAACAAAGCGGTCAAGCGAACATGGTTCCCTACCAAATGCAACCCGCAGGTTTCGGTGTGAATATTGTGGTAATAAGTCGGCTCTTACCGTTGACATGAGCGGAGAGCTTGCGTCGTTCCACCTGCACCTGTCAAAGAGGCAGCTGCGGACTCTCTTGCCTCCTCCCACCGGCCGCCCTCAACCGTCGGATGCTTCCAACGTGAAGGAAGCATCGGCTGCCTTCGCCTCATCGAGAAATGTGGCTTCCCTCGGAGACACTGGTGGTCACCACACCCTTGGCCACACTCCTCCGACTTTCCGGTTGTACAGGTACGACCATATAATCTCACTAAAACACTAGTAACACAATAAGCATATAAGGGATTTTCCAGAATGATCCTAGTAAATTTGTCTAATAACATCTGAATCGCTCTGCCGACTAGTTGTTTTTTTTTTTCTCCTAGTCCTTCACTCTCCCTTTCCTCATCCACGAATCTTTCATCCTCGCTCAAATTAATGGGGAAATCATCGTTCTCTCGGTCCATTGAAAAACGTATTCGGGTGTTACCATTTAGTGGTCAATTGTACGGAAGATGTACTGAACTGTGCAATCCACTAATATATTTTCAATCAATCAATCAATGGAAGTCCCAAATTAATTGGAAAAAATAATTTCAGTTAATCCAGGACAGCTCGAAGAGAAAGGAGTATGCTGCCTGCAAATTTCTCCCAAATTCGGAGGTCTCAAGGTTGGCAAGTTTGCACTAAGCAGGAACACACTTTACACTGCAAAAATGTAATGAAAAAGGAACATATATCCATCCTTTGTCCTCATGAGGGTCACCGGTGAGTTGGAGCCTTGCACAGCTAGGGATGGGTACCGGATTCAGTACTGTATTAGGTACGTCGGTACTACCCTACTACTACGGTACTACCGGGTACCGATTCACGCAAAATTAACCTGTGCCATATTTCGATACCTTTGGTTAGGTGACGTCACACCCAAATGCAGCCTCGGCACCGGCTCAAGTACTTGGACAGGAGCAATCAAACAGAGCGGACTTCGTCGGACAGTTTCGAGGTATCGTGATCATTTTGTAGGATCTGAGCCGATGTTGTTGTGGTTTGTGCAGCCCTTTGAGAAATGTGTGATTAAGGGCTAAGTGAAATTTGATTGATTGATTAATTGCTTGATTGATTGGATTTTCCATCACAACGTAGAGAAAAAAAGCGTTGAAAGTAAAGTTAGAAACCACTTTTAAGAATGTGCTTGCTCCATGCTAATTCCCGTTGGATTTGCCATAGACATGCTAGTGAGCAATTCTACATGGCAATTTCAACATCTCCAACTTTGGTATGGAAAACTAGAAAAAAGACACATGTTATAATCACACAGTGGGTTTACAAGTGCAATATTTACAGTAGAAACACTTAATTGGACTCAACAAAAGCAAAGACTATCAAATTCTACTTAATGGTAAAGACTACTTCCTGGCTACTACAACACACTGTGGTCTATACACTACGGCCATCTAACGTCTTGGTTTTGCGACGCATGCAAATTCTACTTTAGATCTCATTACAGTACAAACCCCGTTTCCATGAGTTACGAAATTGTGTTAGATGTAAATATAAACGGAATACAATGATTTGAAAATCATTTTCAACCCATATTCAGTTGAATATGCTACAAAGACAACATATTTGATGTTTAAACTGATAAACTTTTTTTTTTTCCGAAAATAATCATTAACTTTATAATTTGATGCCAGCAACACGTGACAAATAAGTTGGGAAAGGTGGCAATAAATACTGATAAAGTTGAGGAATGCTCATCAAACACTTATTTGGAATATCCCACAGGTGTGCAGGCTAATTGGGAACATGTGGGTGCCATGATTGGGTATAAAACCGGCTTCCCAAAAATTGCTCAGTCTTTCAAAAATAGTCAAACAGTTTAAGAACAATGTTTTTCAAAGTGCAATTGCAATAAATTTAGGGATTTCAACATCTACGGTCCATAATATCATCAAAAGGTTCAGAAAATCTGCGGAAATCACTCCACGTAATTGGCATGCCCGGAAACCAACATTGAATGACCGTGACCTTCGATCCCTTGGACGGCACTGTATCAAAAACCGACATCAATCCCTAAAGGGTATCACCACATGGGCTCAGGAACACTTCAGAAAACCACTGACACTAAATACATTTCGTCCCTACATCTGTAAGTGGATGTTAAAGCTCTACTATGCAAAGCGAAAGCCATTTATCAACAACATCCAGAAATGCCGCCGGCTTCTCTGCAAAGCGAAAGCCATTTATCTACAACATCCAGAAATGCGGACGGCTTCTCTGGGCCCAAGATCATCTAAGATGGACTGATGCAAAGTGGAAAAGTGTTCTGAGTCGACATTTCGAATTGTTTTTGGAAATATTTGACATTGTGTCATCCGGACCAAAGGGGTAGCAAACCATCCAGACTGTTTTTGACGCAAAGTTCAAAAGCCAGAATCTGTGATGGTATGGGGGTCCATTATAATAAAAAAATATAATTCACTTCACAATATAAATATAATTCACATTAGTGCCAAGGCATGGGTAACTTACACATCTGTGAAGGCACCATTAATGCTGAATGGTACATACAGGTTTTGGAACAACTTATGCTGCCATCGAAGCGCCGTCTTTTTCATGGACGCCCCCGCTTATTTAAGCAAGACAATGCCAAGTCACATTCAGCACGTGGCTTTGTAAAAAAAGAGTGCGGGTACTTTCCTTGCCTGCCTGCAGTCCAGACCTGTCTCCAATCGAAAATGTGTGGCGCATTATGAAGCGTAAAATACGACAGCAGGGACCCCGGACTGTTGGAACGACTGAAGCTCTACATAAAACAAGAATGGGAAAGAATTCTACTTTCAAAGCTTCAACAGTTAGTTTCCTCAGTTCCCAAATGTTTATTGAGTGTTGTCAAAAGATAAGGTGATGTAACACAGTGGTGAACATGCCCTTTTCCAGCTACTTTGGCACGTGTTGCAGCCATGAAATTTTAAGTTAATTATTTGCAAAAAAAAAACAAAGTTTATGAGTTTGAACATCAAATATCTTGTCTTTGTCGTGCATTCAACTGAATATGGGTTGAAAAGGATTTGCAAATCATTGTATCCCATTTATAATTACATCTAACACAATTTCCCAACTCATATGGAAACGTGGTTTGTGCATTACTTGCAAATGAGGCACAGAAGTGTAAGATAAGTGGACAGCAGATTTTTTTTTTTTTTTACAAAAATGTACATTTATTAACACATTTGACCACACACAAAAGTACCAACAAATGGTACTGATATCAGGAATTGGTACCATATTGATTAAAATGTGACAGGTACCCACCCCTAATCCCAGCTGACTGGGCAAAGTCAACCACAAGTAAGGATGTGAATCGAAAACCGGCTCTTGTTCAGTGTATCAAATCCTTGGAATCACTTGTCATATATATTTCATATATACATACGTTAGGTCAGGAAAAACACGGAGGCAATATCATTTCTAACCAATAAAGGCTTGATATATATCTTATTTTGAATGTGACAAGTTAATATCACATGTTACATTCACATAATTATTTCTTATATTTATTTACAAAAAAATTATGTTTTTTTTTTCTTCTATACTACATATGTGCCTCTTGAGATCTCACTGTATGCTTTGTAAGCTCATGTTACCTCTGAACTAAACAACATTGATGCTTTTGATTTTTTTTTCAAATAAGAATCAATAAGGGAACCGTTAAAGAACTGAATCATTAAAGGCCTACTGAAATGAGATTTTCTTATTTAAACGGGGACAGCAGGTCCATTCTATGTGTCATACTTGATCATTTCGCGATATTGCCATATTTTTGCTGGAAGGATTTAGTAGAGAACATCCATGATAAAGTCTGCAACTGTCGGTGCTGATAAAAAAGCCTTGCCTGTACCGGAAGTAGCAGACGATGACGTCGCAAG
This sequence comes from Nerophis ophidion, assembly GCF_033978795.1. Lineage (NCBI taxonomy): Eukaryota > Metazoa > Chordata > Actinopteri > Syngnathiformes > Syngnathidae > Nerophis > Nerophis ophidion. The sequence continues at coordinate 27,361,103 of NC_084619.1, forward strand.
GGTGAGGGCTCCTCACGTCTTCACATTGTTTATAATGTGAGCCTCCAGCAGCAAGAGCTATTCGGACCGAGAAAACGATAATTTCCCCATTAATTTGAGCGAAGATGAAAGATTCGTGGATGATGATATTGATAGCGAAGAACTATAAAAAAAATTAAAGTTAAAAAAAAATAGGCGATTGCATTGGGACAGATTCAGATGTTTTAGACACATTTACTAGGATAATTCTGGGAAATCCCTTATCTTTCTATTGAGGTTGCTAGTGTTTTAGTGAGATTAAATAGTACCTGATAGTTGGAGGGTTGTGTCTACGGGTGTCTTGAGGCCAGTCTCTGAGGGAAGTCGATGGCAGCTGCATGGACGGCGCAAGCTCAGCTGATCTGTGGTAAGAGGCGACTTTTTACCACAATTTTCTCACCGAAACCTGCCGGTTGACAAGTGGTCGGGAACCATGTCCGCTTGACCGTTCTGATCCATAGTAAAGCTTCACCTCCGGGAATTTTAAACAAGGAATCACCATGTGTTAAAGCTTCCCAACTCCTTCTTTCTACTTTGACTTCTCCATTATTAATTGAACAAATTGCAAAAGATTCAGCAACACAGATGTCCAGAATACTGTTTAATTGCGCGATGAAAAGAGACGACTTTTAGCCGCAAATGGTTAATACGCCCGGAAAAGGGTGGAGTGCCATCTCCGGGTTGGGGAGGAGACCCTGCCCCAAGTGGAGGAGTTCAAGTACCTAGGAGTCTTGTTCACGAGTGAGGGAAGAGTGGATCGTGAGATCGACAGGCGAATCGGTGCGGCCTCTTCAGTAATGCGGACGTTGTACCGGTCCGTTGTGGTGAAGAAGGAGCTGAGCCGGAAGGCAAAGCTCTCAATTTACCGGTCGATCTACGTTCCCATCCTCACCTATGGTCATGAGCTTTGGGTCATGACCGAAAGGATAAGATCACGGGTACAAGCGGCCGAAATGAGTTTCCTCCGCCGTGTGGCGGGGCTCTCCCTTAGAGATAGGGTGAGAAGCTCTGCCATCCGGGAGGAACTCAAAGTAAAGCCGCTGCTCCTCCACATCGAGAGGAGCCAGATGAGGTGGTTCGGGCATCTGGTCAGGATGCCACCCAAACGCCTCCCTAGGGAGGTGTTTAGGGCACGTCTAACCGGTAGGAGGCCACGGGGAAGACCCAGGACACGTTGGGAAGACTATGTCTCCCGGCTGGCCTGGGAACGCCTCGGGATCCCCCGGGAAGAGCTAGACGAAGTGGCTGGGGAGAGGGAAGTCTGGGTTTCCCTGCTTAGGCTGTTGCCCCCGCGACCCGACCTCGGATAAGCGGAAGATGATGGATGGATGGATGGGTTAATATGTCCTCTACAGTCGGTGACGTCACGCGCACGTGTTATCATTCCGCGACGTTTTCAACAAAAAACTCCACGGGAAATTTAAAATTGGAATTTAGTAAACTAAAAGGCCTTACTGGCATGTGTTGCAATGTTAATATTTCATCATTGATATATAAACTATCAGACTGCGTGGTCGGCAGTAGTGGGTTTTAGTAGGCCTTTAAGCAGAATCGACAGTAAAATCGGAACCGTAAAAATCTTATCAGTTCCCATCCCTAATCACAAGTCACCTAAATACATATTTACAAATTAGGGTCTATGATCAAACATGAATGTTTTTGTATGTGTGAGGAAGTAACTGGAAAAAATAAACACAAGGACGGTAAGAACCAACAACCTATGCAAGCTTAAAATATCTATATTTAAAATAAAAAAATAAAAAAGACTAAACAGATATTATCTTCAGCAATATGTCGGATAGAATTCTGTATTTTTGGACTATAAGGTACACTTAAAAACCTCTCAGTTTCTCAAAATTCAATGTACAATGTACATATTGTACATGGTTGTGCCTGCTCTACATCAAACCAATTTCATGCGGTACACGGTGTGACCAGTAGATGGTAAACACACATAAGAGATACGCGTGGACTGAAGGTTGACACCTGCTGATCAAGAAATGACGCTGGCAAGTACCCGTAAGCAAGAAAGAACAAAACTTTGATGTGTCATTGAGAATGTAAAACATTACACACGGCACTTGAAAATCTGTCAAAATCCCCTTCTGATGGATTGTCAGAGCATTACTGTTGTCAGAGCATTACTGTTGTCAGACGTATTGTGCTTCAACATACGGTTTATTACCATTGTGTGTATAAGGACCCCAAAATAGCACCTTTTAGGAGACCTATTATTTGGCGATTTGGTTCGCCCTATTATGCAAATCCAACTTTTCTTACCTAATAGTTCCTGCTAATGCGTATTTGGGATATACATAAGTCCCTAAAATTTGAAATCAAACCATGTTGTTTATAAAACAATCTTGCCTTCATTCATACTTCTTCAAAATGAGCAGTTTTCCCAACCAGTGACATTCTCCACGCGGATGACTGAGAATCCATCCAGGGAGACCGAAGTGTTCGATACATGCTCGTATACTGAAATCTGAAACATATGGCTAAAATTCAACAAAAACTATCTGCCAATCAATGCAACTCAAAACGTTTAAAACACTTAAAATGGATTCTATGCTAAAACAGAACAATTTTTCATAGAAATTGGCCTTTTGAGTCTTGAATTTTATTTCGGAGTCTGAGTCAGAGGTGTGCTGCTATGGAAACGGAACTCAATGTGCTGAAGTAATCAGTCCCAGCATTGATTAAAATGACCAAATTCCGGTAAATATTGAACATATTAAAGGAGCCGGACAAAGTGGCTGGGGAGAGGGAAGTCTGGGCTTCTCTGCTTAGGCTGCTGCCCCCGTGACCTGACCTCGGCTAAGTCTAAGAAAATGGATGGATGGGATGGACATATTGTTATGAACGTGTCTCTTACTACATTATATATAGACTTGCAGTGTGTACATATAACATTGATGGAGGGTTTTCAAGTTGACTCAGAGGACTTTAAAGGCTACAATGGCAACTCCCATTAGCCGCTTCTTCCAAGTGTTTTTTTTTATCATCTTTAAAATCCTTAAAAAAAAAAAAGACGTGTGTTCTTGTCTCTCATAATGATTGTGAAGAAAATTTTCCAAAAAGTGCAGCTCCTCTTTAAAGAGGTTGTCGAAACACAAAACGTAACCGGTTCCACTTTTCTGCTCCTGTGAGTCAGTGTAAGAAAATGTCCGGTATTTTCTGTTCTATTTAATTTAATTGTATTAGTTGTTTTTCAGGACAACAGGATTTGTTTACCTGAAATGTTCTGCTTATTTCAGTCTGTACCTTTCGACAGACATCCCTCCACATGATGTCTCTATTTTCTGCCCCATTTCACTTGATCTGAGCACACATCCAAGATCTGCCCTTTTTTCCCCTGCTGTTTTCAAACAGGATGTTAAATAAAAAAAAAAGTGACTTTTTTGTGATATTAAAGGCCTACTGAAATGAGATTTTCTTATTTAAACAGGGATAGCAGGTCCATTCTATGTGTCATACTTGATCATTTTGCGACATTGCCATATTTTTGCTGAAAGGATTTAGTAGAGAACATCGACGATAAAGTTCGCAACTTTTGGTCGCTAATAAAAAAGCCTTGCCTGTACCGGAAGTAGCAGACGATGTGCGCTTGATGTCACAGGTTGTGGAGCTCCTCACATCCTCACATTGTTTACAATCATGGCCACCAGCAGCGAGAGCGATTCGAACTGAGAAAGCAACAATTTCCTCATTATTTTGAGCGAGGATGAAAGATTTGTGGATGAGGAAAGTGAGAGTGAAGTACTAGGAAAAAAATAATAATAATACAAATAAAAAACTAGACGGCAGAGCGATTCAGATGTTATTAGACAAATTTACTAGGATAATTCGGGAAAACCACTTATCTGCTTATTGTATTACTAGTGTTTTAGCGTTTTAGTGAAAGTTGACCGCCTGTGTCTCTGAGGGAAGCCACGTTTCTTGACGAGGCGAAGCGAAGGCAGCCGTTGGGGCCGGCCTGAGATTTTTTTTCCCCTTCCTCCATGGTTCCTCGGAGGAGGCAAGAGAGTCCGCAGCTGCCTCTTTGACTGGTGCACGAGGAACGACGCAAGCTCTCCGCTCATGTCTACGGTAAAAGCCGACTTATTACCACCATTTTCTCACCGAAACCTGCCGGTTGACATGTGGTAGGGAACCATGTTCGCTTGATTGCTCTGTTACAAAGTAAAGCTTCACTGTCATCTTTCGGGAATGTAAACAAGGAAATACCGGCTGTGTTTGTGTTGCTAAAAGCGGCCGCAATACACCGCTTCCCACCTACATCTTTCTTCTTTGACGTCTCCATTATTAATTGAACAAATTGCAAAAGATTCAGCAACACGGATGTCCAGAATACTGTGTAATTATGCGATTAAAGCAGACGACTTATAGCTGTGAACGGTGCTGGAACAAAATGTCCACTACAATCCGTGACGTCACGCGCACGCGTTATCATACCGCAACGTTTTCAACAGGATACTCTGCGCGAAATTTAAATTGCAATTTAGAAACTAAAAAGGCCGTATTGGCATGTGTTGCAATGTTAATATTTCATCATTGATATATAAACTATCAGACTGCGTGGTCGGTAGTAGTGGGTTTCAGTAGGCCTTTAAAGTGTCACCACATGCAGCCTTGCCCCTCCTGCTAACGTTGCATCTAAATCTAAAGACAAAGCCTTAAAAATGTCAAAGGTGTCAACAGTAAAGGAACCAATCTTATCCGGCCCGCAAGATCCATCCATCCATCCATTTTCTACTGCTTATGAGTTTGCAAAATATAAAAACAAGCTGAATTTTTTGAATGAAAGAAAATGCTGTTCTAAATGTGACCACTTGATGTCGCAATAGCAATTATGTGAGGCAAGCAAACAGTTTATATGGAGCCAAGCAGGAGGGACACAGTAAAGCGTTGCTGTGGCTCCTTCCCCGCGACCCAAATGAAACGTCTTCTGCTTCGAGCACATCATGCTTTGGCATCCTCATTGGCCCAGAATGTGTCCGTCAAAAAAGAGAAAGGTGGACGCAGAGTTTAACTTGATCCTCTTGAATAGTTTCAACCTTCATTCGTATGGTTTGTTGTGTAAGCACAGGATTAATACATGGACATGACCAGTGGGGTATTTGATACCTACAGTTTTGATGTATTTCTTTTTCAATCCCAAACAGGCTGTGACTTAAAACTTGATGGCTTTGTAGATACACTGAGAAAAAGTCTAAGTTCAGTGCGTCTTTGTTGTGTTTCTGAAACTACACCATTTTCAGGTTTGTACATTTTCAGAAGGTGCTTGTTCTATTTTTGGCCAAAGTGAAACGAAGAAAATGATCTGAAGTTGTCTTTATTTACAAGTTATCATGCCATTATTTCACCAGGTCTTTTTTAATCCCAAACAGGCTGTAACTTAAAATTTGATGGCTTTGTAGATACACTGAGAAAAAGTCCAAGTTCAGTGCGTCATTGTTGTGTTTCTGAAACTTCACCATTTTCAGGTTTGTACATTTTCAGAAGGTGCTTGTTCTATTTTTGGCCAAAGTGAAACAAAGAAAAAGATCTGAAGTTGTCTTTATTTATAAGTTATCATGCCATTGTTTCACCAGGCTGGCCCACTTGGTAATAGATGTTCCTCCATGTGGCGAAAATGACTTTGACACCCCTGGTGTAGGAACTCAAAAACACAGCAACCGCGGCAACTGCTGACTCTGTATGTTGGACGTTGCAAAAGAGAAAGGATGAGTGCTTCTCTGCACGTCTCTCGCTCTCTATTTTCATTCACTCCTTTTTTTTTTGTGGTTAAATGCCGCGGAAAATTGGATGGCGGGCAAAGCAGAGGTGGATGTTTTTCCCCGAAGCGGAGTGCGGATGGAGCACATTCCAGGGGAAAGCTGTGTAAATCCCTCTATTGATTTGGTGCGAAACCCTCCTGACCTCTGGAATACATTAGCAGATTAGCCACGGAGGCCATGTGCACACGGCTCCCCAAGCTCAACCGTCAGCCTATTCAAACTGGATGGTAGAAGAAGGCTGACCGTGGCCCCTTAAACACTGAGCCCGGATACCAGGGGCAGATGGGCCCACACACTACTCTCAAAACCCAATTACACCTTTGTGTGTGAGTGGGTGTGTATGTGTTCATTCAAGTACTAATCACATGTTTACTTCCTGTACCAAGTTCAAAAACATAATAAAGTAAGTTAACCTGTTTTTAAATGAATTGTAAGACACATAGCCTACATTAAAAAACAATAAAACCCTGAATTATGCAACTCTGCTCTTGGAAATGGTTCCTGTCCTCATCAACGGTCTGACAAATAATTGTACGAAAGGCGAAGGAATAATGTAAATCCAAGGAATCCATTTCAAGGCATTCAAAAATATTAACACAAAACACATTTTATCGACAATATTTATTATTGTCCATGTTAAAAAAAAATCTGAATACAGTCTTATCCTCAATTTACGAGCCTGACTGGTTCTGTGATTAAACAATGAACTGAAAACCCTTGTATGTAAAATCATCAACTTGAAATCAATTTAATTGCCTTCAATACAACATAATTATAACATGTAACATTCCTTTAAAAGGGAAAAACACTATAAGTCGCAGTTTTTTTCATAGTTTGGCCGGGGGTGCGACATATACTCCGGAGCGACTTATGTGTGAAATTATTAACACATTACCATAAAATATCAAATAACATTAAAGCTGTAAGCAGCGTTGGTCTGGCCCGCTTTTGGCTGCTGCCCCCACGACCCAAGGCCGGATAAGCGGTAGAAGATGGATGGATGGATTATTACACAGAGAAAAAGTTGTATACACATGTGTTATACATCAGTCTCATAGTAATAACAGTTGTAAAGTGGCTTGGGCTTTTTTATAAGGACGCCTTTGTGCCACCATTTTGAGACTCTAATGCATTGTGAAAGAAATGCAGTTGTTGTATTGAAGTGGGAATAGCAAACTTCCTGTTGTTTTTTGCTGAAGGATGTCAATTGTTAAAATGTAGGTGTAAGTGAGACCTACATAGAAGTTTTTGTTTCATGTCTCTCTGACATTCCTACCAGAAGTTACAAGCAGTTTTGTCTGTGTTTTATTCCTAGGAGCAGTTTGTCTGTGTTGTATTCCTAGGGGGTGCTAGAGCGCAATTTTGAGTTTTGGGGTTTGGTTTTTTTATTAGATCGCATTTTTCACCAGTCCTGATGTGTGTGCCAAGTTTGATGAGTTTTGAAGCATTTTAAAGGGGTTGCCCCACATATGCGGTCCTCTCCAAGGTTTCTCATAGTCATCATTTTCACTGTCAACGACGTGCCACTGATGTGAGTATTCCTTGCCCTTATGTGGGCTCTACCGAGGATGTCGTTGTGGTTTGTGCAGCCCTTTGAGACACTTGTGATTTAGGGCTATATAAATAAACACTGATTGATTCTTGCACTTGGAACTTTTTTTTTATCCCCTGGTAGATTATTTCGACGCTGTACTCACAGTACTGGATGGCTATGGAGATGTTCATCGCTCTGTGTGCGCTTCATTAATAAGCAAACAACACACATAATAAAAATTATTAAAGGACTTCCTGACCAGAATATGTCTGTAGTGTCTCAACTCCAAAAGAACCTCCGTCATGCGTCATGTTTCACCTGAAACATCAAGAATGACTTAATGTTCCTAGGGATTTTAGGTCATTCTACACTGTAGATGAGTTAATTGCATTATTATTTAATAATAATGTATTAATCAGAATTAATTAATTGATTTTGCTAGTCCTAATGTATGTATACATATGTAAGTCTGACTGACTGCTTATATGAGCAATATTGAGCCATTTACAAACTATTTATGGCAAACCACTTACGACAAAGCATCAGTGACGTGAGGTGACCTTCACATCAGATGAGGCAGTAATGGCTCTGGAGGTTTTTTTTTTTTTTTTTTTATTATTCATACACTCTAATCACTGTTAATACAGATTGCAAGATGATAACAAGAAAAATAAGGTAGTCATTCACTTTCATAAACATGTTATTATCGAATACTTCTTGGGCTCATTTATTGGCTTGATGAAATGTAAAAAAAAAAACCCCAAACATTTGGAGTCCTTCTTATTTAGTAGCGCATTAAAATATTGGTTTTGCCTCTGAGCTTTCTTGTTACAGGCTAAACATAATAGCTAGCTCACGGTCGCCCCCTATTCTCAGTGTGGTGAGTCAGAGTACTACAAGAGGATCTGTTATACAGTGCCGGCAGCTTTTCTTTTTCTTTATTTATAGTCTGGTTAAGAATAATAATAATGTCACTGCTACGATCGGCTTTGCCAGAGTAGGACCCCAAGGCAGAGAGAAAATAATAAGAAAAATAACACAAAGGAGTGAGGAATAATAACTAAGGATGCACACAAAACGGGTAGAGAAACAGTATTCGCACACAAAATGTGTGGAGAGGAAACAGTCAACACTCCACAGCAACGCCGGGGGAAAGAACCACAGGAATGAGAAGCGTAGGGGAGCCAAAACAGAGAAGATGAACACAACTGAAAGGGTGAACCATCAGGAATCTACTGGCACCGATTATATGAACTGGAGAGCTTAATTACTGAAGAGAAAATGGGTAACAACTGTGTGCGAACCTGACTATGCCCCATGAACCAAAAACCAGGCACTGCAACAAAAAGCATGCAACAGTCACACCTACATTAAAAAACATTGAGCAGTCTGTAAATTCTACAATGTACAAACTAGAAATTCCTGAACAGCTGTAAATTCTACAATGTACAAACTAGAAATTCCTGGTGTAAAATGTCTTTGCAAACATTATTTTAGCAACATTGCGACAAGCAGACGGTAAGCCACGCCCTCATACTCATCCACGAAGAAGTGGCACGATGCCCAGAAGACTCATGCCGTGCAAATTTCAGCAAATGTACACATTTTTACTGAAGTAAATGTTTGAAAAACAATTGTAATCATACAGAAAATACATTTATAACACTGTGTGAACGGCTTCCTGCACACGGACCATTGAGGAACGACATCGCTGAGCAGGTTTGACTCGCTTTTGTTTTTCAATAACAGCTTTGCTTTTTGTTCGGATGGCTTTTCAGCTGCTCCGATCCTTCTCGCTCCTCTCTCGCCTTCAGTCGGCCGCGTCCTCGTTGCTCTAGTCGGCTCGCTCTTATTCGTGGTCGCTCTTTAGGTCTTTCTCCTGGTACTCCTACTCCTGCCCCGATTGTTCCTCCTTCTCCCCTATTATGTTGCAGGAGAAGATGCAGGGATTGAGAGCAGGTGTGTAATCTACGCACCTGACTCGGATTGCCGCAGAGTCGCTCCAAGCGCGCCCCGCCTCTCCGCTCCCCTGCATGCTCTGCCTCCTGGCCGCCATATTTGGTAGGACCGCTGTTTGTCCTATCCTGCAGTCGGCTCGTCGGCTCCGTCTCTCCACACACTGTTTAATGCAGCAGGTGTAAAATAACTCCAAGTAGTCAAATTTCCTTACTTTGTCATCCCGCAAACTGTTTTATTGGAACTCTGTTTATTTGTAAATACTCGTGGAACTCGGGGACATTGGACTTGGTTTAACACTGTCAGCTCCCATGCGCTCTGAGCCTGTGGCCATTGACCTAACATTGTGCATGAAGCTTGTTGTGATGCGTGCATCTTGTTTGGGGTGAGGGGTGGGGCTCCAGGTCAGTGGGAGAGCAGCCATGATCACAGCCTACAAGGCCTACCGGGACACATTTGCCCCCTTCGAAGAGGACATATAGCCCGCCCCTGCAGACTCGCATAGTCCAGGCCCACAAGTTAAACAGATGTACATCCAGATGGTGGCTTTGTGTCCGCTGTCTATCAACTCATCTGTGACCAGCTGACGTGTCAGTCAAGATAATGATTCTGATAATGACACTGATGTCACTGGATAGGTGCTCAGTATAGTGCATTTACTAACGCTGGCACGCAAAAAATTCACAGCATGCAGTTCCAATCGTTTCCTGTCAGGGGTGGCAATGTGCAGTATTGAGTGGGACGAGCTCAATTCGCAAGAGGCACGGTTAGATTACCGCACTGGACTAAAGTAAAACACAAATAGTTTTGGGGAGTTGCTAGAAATCCCACTGCAAGAACACCTGTGAAACAGCAGGAATTGACAATGCATTTTACAATTATTTTATTTTACTATCTGCATTACAGTCTGCAGTGAGTAATAATCAGTGATGAAGGAAAAAAAAAAGCAATTGTGATGCGTTTTTTTAATTAATGCACGGCGTGTGCTTCAAGTGATCAAAATACGTTAATATTAAATGTTATTATAAATGTGACTGTTATTACATTACATATATACTTACTTAGACTTAGACAAACTTTATTGATCCACTAGGGAAATTGATCAACACAGTAGCTCAGTTTCAACAGATGGAAAGGGTAATGCAGGTATAAAGTAGACTAAAAATGTACCATAGTAGCAATATAAAACATAACATATATGTAATATTTATATATTTTATATGCAGTATATGATATACAGCCTCCAAAAAAAGTGCTATTCGGACCGAGAAAACGACAATTTCCCCATTAATTTGAACGAGGATGAAAGATTCGTGTTTGAGGATATTGATGGCGACGGACTGGGAAAAAAAAAAAAAAGTTAAAAAAAAAACGTGATTGCATTGGGACAGATTCAGATGTTTTTAGACACTTTTACTAGGATAATTCTGGGAAATCCCTTATCTTTCTATTGTGTTGCTAGTGTTTTAGTGAGTTTAACAGTACCTGATAGTCGGAGGTGTGTGTCCACGTGTGTCTTGACGCCAATGTCTGAGGGAAGTCAACGGCAGCTTTATGGACGGGGCAAGCTCAGCTGATCTCCGGTAAGAAGCGACTTTTTACCACAATTTTCTCACCAAAACCTGCTGGTTGACATTCGGTCGGGAACCATGTTCGCTTGACCGCTCTGATCCATAGCAAAGCTTCACCTCCGGGAATTTTAAACAAGGAATCCCCGTGTGTTTGTGTGGCTAAAGGCTAAAGCTTACCAACTCCATCTTTCTACTTTGACTTCTCCAATATTAATTGAACAAATAGCAAAAGATTCAGCAACACAGATCTCCAAAATACTGTGTAATTATGCGGTTAAAGGAAAAGACTTTTAGCTGTGTGTGTGTGTGCAGCGCTCATATTTCCTAATAGCCCGTGACGTCACGCTTACACGTCATCATTACGCGACGTTTTCAAGAAGAAACTCCCGGGAAATCTAAAATTGCAATTTAGTAAACTAAAAAGGCCGTATTGGCATGTGTTGCAATGTTAATATTTCATCATTGATATATAAACTATCAGACTGCGTGATGGGTAGTAGTGGGTTTCAGTAGGCCTTTAAATGTTTTTAAGGGCTTTGTAGGCAGAAAAGAGGGGCACCCTCTATTGTAAGCAGACTTTTAATCGCATTTATATGTTTATTATGCAAAAAAAATAAACAATTAACATCCATCGTCATGTCTTTAATAGTAAATGTGAACGATAGGAAGGGCAGTTCCTTTTCAAGAGCTCTGTCACAAAACAAATTATACATGTGAAAGCACAACTAAATGTGTTTTTGGGGAAAATAAACTATAAAAAAAACAGGCCCTGGATTCTTACTGTAACTCTTTTCCTTTGAACTCAGTTGTGTTCATCTAACCGACTAACCCGGCACGTGACTACTCTAGTTTTCTGTATTCTACTGTACAGTATTTCTGTATGCTATTACTTTACAAATGATTTATTCCCCACTGTCGGTGTCTCCAACATATGTGTACTGCATTGCATTGTACTAGCGTAGCTCATCTTTACTACAGTATAAGGTAACACGCCATTGTAAACTTTTTTATGTGCTGCTGGATCCCGTTTCACATTCCTTCAGCCAAACGCATTTAAAAAAAAAAAAAAAGTTACTATCCCAACATACGCAGCTCCACTCTTTATCTTTTAGTGTTTCCAACTGAATTTTACAACTGAAGGTGTAGTATGACGATACAAAAAAAGACATATGCTTTAACAGAAGACTGAGATTGCCTTCTTTTTGCATTGTCCTCCATCTTGATTGTAACAAAATGTGCACCAGGTAGTGGTTTGAATAGTTGAGAAACAAGCATTGGATCAAAGACTACATGCAACATCACTGTCCTTGTCTGAACTTCCTGGATGTTTAATTCCTTGCAGAGAGAAGTTTGTCCTATCTATTTGAATGAATTCCTTCTTTTTCCCTGAAAGTAACACATCTCTCTGCACACTTGTTAATGTTTACACTCATCGATTGGGCTCCCGGATAACAACACAGGATTACTAATAGTACTCCCTGCATAACAAGTGATGTGACTATTTGGTATATTTGGCAAAAACTAAGTAACATTACCCTCCACTTTTAGTCAATGTTGAATTTCTCGTTTCTCTTGTCTACTCGCCATCCTTCCTTAGCTTCACCCTTTTCTTTTCTACTTCTCTGCCTATTGGTATTCTTCCTTTAGCTTCCTCTCTTGTACTGCCTTTGTGTCTGAGAAGAAAACGCACAAAACCTCGAACCCGGCTATTCATTTGAGAAAGGGGCGTGAAACCTAAATAGCCCCCCTCCCCCCGCCGCCCTTCGTCTTTTGTTTGTATCAAGGTGTCAGAGGTCACCCACCCTACTATTTCTCATCATCTCCCCTGACAGGACCATATTGATTGGCCCTTTTTTCTTCTCACAATGGCACATTTGCCGTTTACTTGAAATGAATGACAGAGTGATGTTTGTGCGTTGAAGCTTATATTTCATAAATTTACATTTTATATATTGAGGATGATCACAAACACACGGAAATGTTAGCAATGGAGGGTGCAAATGGGACAAAATTAAATGAATAGATGTCATTTTCAAAATGGTGGAGGCTGATTTCAATACCGGTAGTGTGAAATCACATAAAGGGAAGAAGATTAAGGGCTATTCAGTAGGATTTAAGCTCCAAGCTTACATCACACTCAAATGTTTACTGCATACCATTGGTAAGTGCCGGAGCGAGAAGAGGTTTTAAAATAATTAGCGAATGCTTACTTTTACCACATGCCTTTGATAAGCGCAGGAGTGAGAAGAGGTTTTCAATTAATTAGCGCCCCGGCGGCAGTTCAAGGAAATACGGTTTTAACATTGGAATTATACACACACAAATGTGTTATCAAATATGTCATTCATTTATTACACTTAATCATTTAATAAGAGTATTTTAAGTATTTCATGACTTAACTATTTATTTCATTATTCCACGGTACAAAATGATGATTTAAACATTTATTTGTATTAAATTAATGCCACTAGAAAGTAAGCCCTACTAGAGTCGCCAGGTCTCTGAGGGATATGCAAATACATGAGTGGGGTGCCAGGAAGAAAATTGGCGGATTGAAAAGGTGAATTTTATGTATTTATTTAACCTTTTTAAAACAATATTATTGAGCATGTCAGGGTTATTTGATGACGAACCCCAAGATGCAGAGATGGAGGCAGGCATGGAATGAGAAAACATGATTTAATTAAATACTAAGACAAAAACAAAACCAAAAGGGTACAAACACAAAGCGCGCACGAGGCGGATAATCGAACAAAAGGAGCTAGCCTGGGAGCTAGAAAATAACGAACAGGAGCTTAGCGTGGAAGCTAGCGGGTAGCGAACAGGCAAACAGAAGTCGTACTTGTATAATGAAAAATAAAACGGAAGCAGGGAATAAAAAACAGTAAGCTACAAACATCAACTGAATATAGCTTACCGCTACGCTGCAAAGACAAGGTACGACACGACAGGAGCGATAACACATCACAAGAGCGACTAGACGTGACATCGACAAGACAAGACAATACAATGATCCAGCCCTGACTGGAGGAACAAAGCAGGTAAAATAGGAGCTGGCTGATTGACATCAGGTGTGACCAGATGCCAATCAGCCGCAGCTGAGTGAAAACAGGACACAGGGAAACAAACAGGAAGATGAACCAAAATAAGAGCACTAGACAGGAAATAAGGACAGGAAATACTAAACACACAGATGAGAAGCTAAAACACAAACAAACTGTCAGTGGCAACTCTGACAGAGCTAACGATTTAATGAGTTGTCTTTTCCCTGTATTGCATGTGTTTTGTGAAGTTCACTGGGTTTTGGACGTTGCAGCGCATTTCCCCGTCGGCCACCGTACTGATCTACTGGAGGTATGCGTGTATTAAAACACATGCAAATTTGATAGCGCATGCAAAGCTGATTAAATAAACCTGTGTACAGAAGATTGTGTCTCTTAAATTAAAAAAATAGAGAACACAATCCCTTTAACGTGATTGTTTTTATGAATAGGAATATACAGTCATGGTCAAAAGTGAAAGACATAATTTTTAAGGCTGTCTTGAGTTTCCAATAATTTCTACAACTTTTATTTTTTTGTGATAGAGTGATTGAAGCACATACTTGTTGGTCACAAAACACATTCATGAAGTTTGGTTCTTTTATGAATTTATTATGGGTCTGTTGAAAATGTGTTTTGGAATGGCTTCCCCAAAGTCCTGACTTGAACCCCATTGAGAGCATGTGGACAAAGCTGAAGAAACAAGTCCATGTCAGAAAACCAACACATGTAGCTGAACTGCACCAATGTTGTCAAGAGGAGTGGTCAAAAATTCAACCAGAAGTTTGCCAGAAGCTTGTGGATGGCTACCAAAAGCGCTTTATTGCAGTGAAACTTGCCAAACTAAACACATATTAACATTGCTGTATGTATACTTTTGACCCAGCAGATTTGGTCACATTTTCAGTAGACCCATAATAAATTCATAAAAGAACCAAACTTCATTAATGCTTTTTGTGATAAACAAGTTTGTGCTCCAATCACTCTATCACAAAAAAATAAGAGCTGTAGAAATTATTGGAAACTTAAAGACAGCCATAACATTATGTTCTTTACAAGTGTTGAACTTAATATAATAATAGAACACCCAAAATACTGTCAGGAGGAGCTCCAAATATAATCATTTAGCGCTCGCAAGCTCATCAAGACTGAAACTGTTCTTCGGCAGCTAGAAAGTAGAGGGGATCGCGCTGGAGTGTGCGTGGCAACATATTTAGACTGTCAGAAATAAAAATATATTTTATTCAGCAATGTCATTTCCTAATTTTTTAGCTGCTAGATTGATTATGGAGCTGACTAAAACAGTAAATTCAATACAGTGTAGATTAGTTTTAGGATCCCTTTTTTTTTTATTGGTGTTTGCTTTTTATATATTCTTAATATAATTGATCTCCTTTTCTGAAAAAAAAACAAAAACAACAACTTTAAAATGTGCATCCCGATGTACAACACCGGCGCCTCCAAGAGAGCGTCTTCGGCATGCTAAAAATAGGTTCTGTTGTCTCGATTGAACTTCTATATTGCCCAGAAACGGTGGTTCTTATTATATTTGTCTGCTGCAAATTCCACAGGATAATGAAACATCACAGGTTGGACTGTTGGAGCATGTGATGTCATGAATGTGGAGGAAATTGAGTATCTCCATGGGCACAGCTGATATAGCACATGCAAAAATCTCATTAAAATAGGGCGGTCTGCACCACTTTTGTACTTGGTATTTATTATAGTAGATCACCCGCAACATGTCACTAATAGTACTCTTTTTTTTTTTTTTTTTTTTTTACTTTGGTCAGGCTATTTAGGACTTGTTAATTGGATCTCAGTAGATCAGGCTATAAATCGATTGGAAGAAGTAGTTAATCCTCCACAATTATTATGAAAGACATGATGATGGATGTTATTCAAAAACACATCACGATGTTAACTTTTTTTTTCTAACAGCATCACTGATTACTACTCACTGCATGCTGTATGAGCGCCAACAAATCTACGTGGACGCTCCCCTTTCCTCTCCCTTATTTCTCCTGCTTGCTTCTTTGTTTTGTCTTGTCTTAATTTTCTTGATGCCTCCTTTTGCACTGCTCTCAAAATCTAAACATTGGAACTATTTTACTGGCCTCTACAAAATTGACAAGATCTTGGGTTTTGGGGAACCTGCTGTCGTGACAAAGCGGTTGTTGCTGGACACACGACGGACTCTTAGGAGAAGAAGGAGTGCCGCGTGCCTGGCGACCCTTTTCTGTCGAGGACGTGAAGATATCCACCCATTCGGAATTATGACAACAGGACATCTGCTGATTGGAGTAAGCGTTGCTCTGGTTTGTCGACAAATTGGAAGTTGCTGGCAGTCTTCAAAGTACCCGAAAGCTGCCACAAATGATTGGAGGATGCGGGAAGAACTGTGGATTACATCAGACTGTCTACCCCGCAGGTTTTGAGGACCAGTCATAGACAATTTTAGAGTGAAAAGCAAATTTTATTTTCACTCGCATACAAATCATTTTAACTTGGATTGTTTCCCTGGCTTCGAGACTCTCCCGAAGATCACTGCAGGAAGACACAACAAACTCCCTTCTTGTCTCTCATGGACACACACCTGTTGTTGTGAACTTTGGACGAGCGACGACAAATACATCAAGGCCGCGGAACAGAGACACACTATGGGCTTATACACACAAACATCCACTTCCACAAAAAAAATATACGCCACACATACACCCTCCTGTCCCCCAATCCGACGCCCACGACGCTAATTCCGTAGGGGTGATGAATGGATGGTCAGCGCCTGAGAGCTGCGGCCTACCACCATGACCTTGAACTACCTTCCCTCTGTTGTTAGATATCTCGAGATGTATGTTGTAATATGTATATGTGCTTTGCTATGGAGGTTTTTTCTCACTCCGAACTGGGCCCCCTTAGGAGCCCAGTCCGGATTGTATTTTTTTTACTCATCCTTCCCCAGCGTTGACCTTTTTCCCATCTTTTACAGGGCGCCTTATGGCGACCCATCAGCGTTCTTGTTCTGTAACCCCGTACACTGTTTGTTTGTTTAATCTTGAACAGGTTTGTGCTGAAAACAAAGTTCCGTTGTACTTGTTGCAATGACAATAAAGACCTACCTACCTAAAATATCACTTACTGGGCAATGTCTGCTGTTATTAGGATGCAGACTGCTGTGATGTTCATATATTCCCATTTAGGTGAAGAATGTCTCTTAATCCTTGCAAAGAAACGGGGGCGGGGGCACAAGTGTCTTTTTGTGTGGCCTTTGCCCGTTTTGGGTCCTAAATGGCTGTCAAAGTTTACCAACTTGTCGCAATACCTACTCAGATGTCTCATGTCCAGGTGAGATGCACGATTAAAGATTTGGACCGGGGATCGACAACCCGTGGCTCTCTTCAGTGCCATCCTGGTGGCTCCCTGGAGCATTTCTAAAGAAATGATTGAAAATGGAAAAAGATGGGGGCAAAATATTTTTTTTGTTTTAGTATGTTTTTTTATTTGAGGACAAACATGATACAAACCTTCCCAATTGTTAGAAATTCCACTGTTTTATATATTTGTGTGTATGTTTCACTGATGAGAGTATTTGGTGAACATCGTTTTGTCCTACTCATTTCAGCGGTTCTTGAACTCACCATAGTGTGGAACGTGACACTACAGTTTATTTACTTGTAAAATCAGTATCAGTGTCTTTTTGTGTGGCCTTTGCCCGTTTTGGGTCCTAAATGGCTGTCAAAGTTTACCAACTTGTCGCAATACCTACTCAGATGTCTCATGTCCAGGTGAGATGCACGATTAAAGATTTGGACCGGGGATCGACAACCCGTGGCTCTCTTCAGTGCCATCCTGGTGGCTCCCTGGAGCATTTCTAAAGAAATGATTGAAAATGGAAAAAGATGGGGGCAAAATATTTTTTTTGTTTTAGTATGTTTTTTTATTTGAGGACAAACATGATACAAACCTTCCCAATTGTTAGAAATTCCACTGTTTTATATATTTGTGTGTATGTTTCACTGATGAGAGTATTTGGTGAACATCGTTTTGTCCTACTCATTTCAGCGGTTCTTGAACTCACCATAGTGTGGAACGTGACACTACAGTTTATTTACTTGTAAAATCTTCCACTCCTGCTTTGTTTCATTTTGTCCACCAAACTTTTAACACTGTGCACGAATGCACAAAAGTGACCTTTGTTGATATTATTGACTTGGGGGAGTGCTAATTAGGCTATTTAGGCTGGCTGTATGTACATATGCATCATTATGCATAATTTGTAGGTATATTTGAGCTCATTTAATGTCCTTTACTTCTATCCTCTTTGTATATAATTTAGTTTTGCATGTTTCTCCCACTTTCAAAGACATGCACCTGGGGATAGGTTGTTTGGCAACACTAAATTGGCCCTAGTGTGTGAATGTGAGTGTGAATGTTGTCTGTGTTGGCCCTGCGATGAGGTGGTGACTTGTCCGGGGTGTACTCCCGCCCAGGGGCGTCACTAGACCTAATACTGTACTGGGGCACACCTGGGGCACAAATAATTCATGTGAGCGTGCAAAGCGCGCAAGCGAAAACATTTTTTAGCATTTATTTATCATAAAAAATACATAAATAGTGCTTTAAATTATGAAATCATATCAGATTATGTTGTATGGATCTTTGATTAACCACCTGAAATTAACTAATGCATTTGACCTACTTTTGCACTTTTTTACTCCAGACTTCTAAACTGCTACTGGTAAAAGCCAAAAGGAAGAGCAATGAATCTTTTTGAAATATTTATTGCAGTAATCATCTGCAAATTTAACATCTACAAAAGTAAAACAAAAAATAAAGCACCCCTACATCTCTGTTTTTTTTTATATTATTTAATTTCCATTTATGGCAATGTGGCTAATCCTATTTCAGATACACAAAACTATAAAATATACACAAAACAATAAAGCCACAGTAGTAGAATAAATGAACAACTTTTGTGTGTCTGTTCATGGAATCATTTTCTGAGAAGTAAACTGTAACGTCTCGTTTTCATTTTTGCAAAGTGGTCAATCACTCTGGACGGACATGGAAATATCACAGTAACTGTTATACAGTTGACCAGTGGTTCCCAACTGCTGGGTCGTGACATAAAAGTGGATTGTGTGTCATTTTCAGTGAGTCGCAGTCAGATGTGTGCATGAAAAAAAAAAAGTTTAGGGAGAAAAAAATCAAATTGTGGCAACAAAACCAGATATTTTTAGCCATTTTTCTAGTGACTATCAGTGAGTATTTTAGCAAAAGGCAAACCGACTAACAAGTTGGAGGAGGACTCAGGACAGACATGGAAATATATTTTTTTTAAATCTAAATGGGGCAACAAAACCTGATATTTTCAGCCATCTTTCTGAAAACAAATACAGAAATTTAACTATTTTTTCTGGAAACAAAACCAGATGTAGCCATTTTTCTGGTGACAAAACAAGATTATTTTAGTCAAAGTCACACCGATTTACAAGACAAGTCTACTGTGCTATTTTTCTGTGAAATAAACTTGAATGATTTAAAAATTTGGCTCGCGACTTGATGATATGGAAAAATGTTTTTCTTCCTGAAGATAAACCATTTGAGAAGCACTCAGCTCACACATGCTTACTCCAAATCATGATTGATGCAGAACCAGCAGACAATAACCAACATGATGTTTCATGTTTATTGGAAATTCCCCCGACAGCTCGTACAGCAAATGAATATGTTTGTCTTGATACAAGGAATAACGTTAGCTAACTTAGCATCAACTTAAGACAATGATGTTGCCTAACTAGCTAGGACTTCACTTACATCTCTCATTCCTGCTGCTTCTTCTCTGCTGCGGGCGAATAACTTTCTTAAATCCATCTAGGAGTTACAGTTTGAGCCAAATCAAAATCAAAATAATGTAATTAACAAATTGTTGTTGGCTAACGTTACCTACCTCAGCAGTGATTCTCATCCTCTCTCTTTCTCTCTCTCTCTCTCTCTCTCTCTCTGTCTCTCTCTCTCTCTCTCTCTCTCAACGGAAGTCTCAATCCACACGTGAATAAATTACCATATTAATTAGCCATGTGCTCATTGTTACGGAGTGAATACAGTAGCAACAATTACCATACTAAGTAGTATGTGCACTGTTGTCTATGTTATGTAGACTTAAAACTCTGAAGCGTTCTTTTTTATTGGTGAAATTTTTACTGGGGCACTGCAGATCAACAGTGGGGCACGTGCCCCAGTGAAATCTGTCTGGCGACGCCCCTGCTCCCGCCTTCTGCCCGATTGTAGCTGAAAGGCACCAGCACCCCTCGCGACCCCAAAAGGGAATAAGCGGTAGCTAATGGATGGATGGATGGATGTTTCATGATACATTATCTGTATGTAATATTGACTGCATTTTAGATTAGTTTTTGTGTGCCATGTTGTTTCAGACCACATCTATACCTTTGGCCAATAAAAGCCAGTGATTTCCAGGAGTTATGTCACCTTCTAAATAGCCTCTGATTTACTAATGGTTTTAAATGTAAAAATGTGTAGAATAAATATTACATTTCAGCATAACTGTCAACGAAGATTTGCTTCAGCCTGCGACAAATAGTCATTTTGATAGTAGGCTTTTATAGCTCATATACAGTAGACACTTATGTCATTTGTTGCTTTCATTATAAGACTTATATAAGTCTTTTATTTTTTTGCGGCTCCAGACAGATTTGTTTTTTGTATTTTTGGTCCAATTTGGCTCTTTCAACATTTTGGGTTGGTGACCCCTGATCTCGACTAAACTTACAGGGAGCAAATATGTTAGAAAGCAGCGGACAACTCCTTGATGTAAACATCGGCTCACATGAAGCGTAGTTCGTCTGTGTTACAGCTTATGATAACAATATCACTGATACTTGATTTATACTCAAATCACAAGATGTAATTGGAGTATTGTTGGCGGTTTTTGGATGGTTATTTATTAGATTTTATGGGCGAAATAGAGGAGCTCCCATTGACTCCGGTGTAAGCTGGCTTTTTTTTTTTACTTTTATTTAGGAGTTTGAATACATGGAAAAATTAATACTGTTTATACAGTATATATATTCATCTATCGTCATGTCTTTCATAATGATTGTGAACGTTATACAAAATTCCCCAAAAAGTGCCGTTCCCCTCTAAGGTCAGGGGTCTCCAATTTCCATCACTGTTAGAACTACTTTGACAAAAGAAACAAGAGGGGAGCTACTTTATTTATACGACTGTCAACATTCGAATTGTGCTTTATTTACATAGCAGGTCCCCCCCTGAGTGCAGCCATTATCTTTATGCTGTTTTGCGCTCATTTGTCATTAAATAGATGCAATGATCGGCTTTCGGCTGGAGTAGGAGCCCAACACAGAGACAAAATAATAATAATAATAACACAAAGCGCAGTCAAAAATGAGTGAGGCAAAATAACACACAAAAGGTGTGAAGAGGAAAGAGTTAACACTACACGACTACACAGAGCCACAGGAAGGAGACCAGTGAGTGGAGCGAGGGCAGAGGAGATGAACACGACTGAAGGGTGAACTGTCAGGAATCTACTGGCACCGAGTGGATGGACTGGAGAGCTCAAGTAGTCAGGTAGAAATGGGTATCAGATGTGCGTGCAGGTGACTCCGCCCCATAGCCCAAAACCCAGCCATGCAACAAAAAGCCGACAGGCGGCAGAAGACCTGGCAGATCATAGCAATGGAGGCATGATGTCTGAATTGAAGAGTTATAAGAATAAGAAAATGCCCGTTGACCCTTTAGTGAGGGACTGGCAAGCTGCGCGTTGAGAGCCCTGGTTTAGGGTTGATACATATGATTCAATGCACACACATGCAACGGAGCGGGGTCACACAATGACACAATTCCTAATTCGGTAATTAAAGGGGAACATTATCACAATTTCAGAAGGGTTAAAACCAATAAAAATCAGTTCCCAGTGGCTTATTTTATTTTTCGAAGTTTTTTTTAATATTTTACCCATCCCGGAATATCCCGAAAAAAGGCTTTAAAGTGCTTGATTTTTGCTATCTGTGAAGCCATTTTCCTCTGACGTCATCCAGTGATGCCAATACATACAAACGGATAGCACAGCAAGATATAGCGACATTAGCTCAGATTCAGACTCGGATTTCAGCGGTTTAAGCGATTCAACAGATTACGCATATATTGAAACGGATGTTTGAAGTATAGAGGCAGATAGCGAAATCGAAATTGAAGAAGAAACTTAAGCTATTGGGCGAATAGCTATTGACGCTATTCGGCCATGTCTGCCTTAGCATCGCCGGTAAAATGTGCAGACCAAACGTTTGGGACTTTTGCATCTTGTGACACTGGATCAACTTAAATCCGTCGATTGGTAAGTGTTTGTTTGGCATTAAATGTGGGTGGAGGGAAACGCTGGATGCAAATATAGCTACAAATGTACATACAGCTAGCCTAAATAGCATGTTAGCTTCGATTAGCTGGCAGTCATGCCGCGACCAAATATGTCTGATTAGCACAAAAGTAAATAACATCAACAAAACTCACATTTGTGATTTTGTTGACTTTATCGTTGGAAATGCATCTGCAGGTTATCCATACATCTCTGTGCCATGTATCTCTGTGCCATGTCTGCCTTAGCATCGCCGGTAAAATGTGCAACCACTCTGGCACATTCAATGGGAATCTGGCGGCAGATTTCTTTGACTTTATCGTTGGAAATGCATCTGCTTTGAGTGTCGCAGGATATCCACACAATCTTGCCATCTCTGTAGTAGCTTAACTTTTGTCTGTAAAGTGTGCGGAACAAACGACTGACCATTTTGTCGGCTTTCCCCACACCCTCGTATTTTGAACAAGTATTGTCCAATTTCTTGCCACTTTCGCATCATTGGGCCAGTGTTGCAACTTGAATCCCTCCCTGTTAGTGTTGTTACACCCTCTGACAACACACCGACGAGGCATGATGTCTCCAAGGTAGGGAAAACAGTCGAAAAAACTGAAAATAACAGAGCTGAGACCCGGTGTTTGTAATGTGTTTGAGAAAATGGCAGCTTTATCTATGTGACGTCACGTTCTGACGTCATCGCTCCGAGAGCGAAAAATAGAAAGGCGTTTAATTCGCCAAAATTCACCCATTTAGAGTTCGGAAATCGGTTAAAAAAATATATGGTCTTTTTTCTGCAACATCAAGGTATATATTGACGCTCACATAGGTCTGGTGATAATGTATCCCTTTAAACCTTCCTACTGCTGTTCGGGAAGGTCATATATCAAACCATTTTTCTCATTAGAAATAATGCAAATGTGATTCATCCCTACCAGACACCCACACATATTAACAGTAGAAAACGTATGATTATAGTATCCACACATAAATAATTACACATGCATCCATCCATCCATTTTCTACCGCTTATTCCCTTCGGGGTCGCGGGCGGCGCTGGTGCCTATCTCAGCTACAACCGGGCGGAAGGCAGCGTACACCCTGGACATGTCGCCACCTCATCGCAGGGCCAACACAGATAGACGGACAACATTCTGTCCCACCTGGGTGAAGTCTTGTCTGGTTTTCGTCTAGTGTCATGTTATCTTATCATTTCCTGTTTTATTTTGAAAGGTTAACACTCCCTCTCGTTTCAGATCACTTGCCCTTCCTCCTGTTTCATTGGTCTAATGTCTTTCCTGATTGCCTGATTGTGCCCACCTGTGTCACACTCCCTCATGTGTATAAATGTCTCGTCCTCCTCTTGTCTTGTGCCAGAGTGTCTCGTTACTTCGTGTGCATACCTCCAGCGTTACCTTGCCATAGCATTGTCCACAGCCACGATTCTTGTACCTTTTTGAATCCACGAGAGTAAGTGGATTTGTAAGTTTTATCAGGTAAGAATATCTTTTGTTATACTTAGTAGTTTTTTGTTCATAGCCCCTTTTTCCCTACGTAGACGGAGCGTTTTGAGTTATTGATATTTCTGTTAGTTTAAAGCTCAGGTCAGTTGTGTTTTTAATAGCCTGTTTTGTTTCTCCCATTTTGGACCACTTCCCTTGATCAAATAAATATATTGTCTTTAAATCCTGCATCTGTTTCAGAGTCCTGTTCTGGTCGTGAAACATTCACACACTAGGGCCAATTTAGTGTTGCCAATCAACCTATCCCCAGGTGCATGTCTTTGGAGGTGGGAGGAAGCTGGAGTACCCGGAGGGAACCCACGCATTCACGGGGAGAACATGAAAACACAGAAGCCCGGGATTGAACCCAAGACTACCCAGGACCTTCGTATTGTGAGGCAGACGCACTAAACCCTCTTTTACTGTGGTGACCCATTAATACAAATGAAGTGTATAAATGAACATTTAACATCACTTTTACCTTGGTTGAACACTCTAGTTGGTGAAGATGGCAATCAGCGAACATGTAGGAGGCGAGAGACAAACCACACAGACGTCAACTTCTTACTTCTGTCTTGATTTGAATAGTGTTTCTCACCTGCTTTATCGTAGTGCTAGCACATGCAACTGTCTTTTAGGTAATGATGTCATAGAGTGGGGCTGAGCTCGGAAATAATAACTTCCGGTTGAGTTTGATTTGAAAACAGGCTAAAACAGACAGGTTGTGTATTAAAAATAGGTACTTGGATTCATGCAGTGTAAATATCAAAACAAGACGGAGTCATCAACGCAATAACCGAGACGGACTATACAAACTTTTGGGAACATCCGTCCATCCATCCATTTTCTACCGCCTGTCCTTTTCGAGGTCATGGGGGACATACTTCGTCAAAAACCAAATGCTACTGTGGAGAGACGGGGTCGACAGTCCGACGGCGAGGCAGGGCATACGGGAGCCCGCCCCGAAATGGCGGCGAGGAGGCGGGGAAGGCGAGCGAGCAGCGAGGCGGGGCGCGTTGGGAGTGACGCCGCAATCAGGACCAGGTGCGTGGAGCGCCCAGCTAAACACAATTAGGTCATCCTCTCACACTGTATAAAAGGGCGACAGCCGAGAACGTCAGGGAGAGGGGCGGAGAGACGAGAAGGAGCCAGAGGGAAGCTGACGCTGACAGAGAGAGACTGAGAGCGCGAGAGAGGCGACGACGCCCGAAACAGAAATGCAAGCGGACGAGCGAGCGGCAGACGGAGCAGCTGAAAAGCAGTCTTTTTTGAAAAATAAAGAAGTCTAAACGTGCCCGCCGCTATGTCCTTCCTTGACGGTCCTTGGAACCCGCACAACGGCTTGAGAAGTATGTCACTGCAAAGAAAAGTGGGGCATAAAAAAACGAAGGAATTATTGGATTTATAATTTTTTAAAAGTCAAACAGTTCGTTCACCGACGACAGCATTTAATTAATGCAATCGCTCTCTTGCAAGCTACCTTGCACATCCGAACACACAAAGGTCGAGAAATTGCAGCAAAACAACATAATAAAAGTGAGAAGCAAGCAAACAACCCATGGCTGGAAAGCACAGGGGAAGAGAAGGTGCAGCGGGGGCCAGGAATTGCCCTCAAGTCCAGCACGTTACGAATCGCCCCAGTGTGAGTACACCCTTAGACGTACCCTTTGGCCCCCCAACTCACTGCTGCACAATTTATCTGTGTAGAAGCAACAGGGGAGGGGAGCCCACTAGTATGAACGTCAGGATTCTCATGGATCGTCTTACAAGGTGTGTCTCCCTGTGACTTTCACTGTTACACTAATTATCCTACAAGCTGAGCTTTTCCCACAGTCCTGCTCTGACTGCACTGCTCATACATGTCAGTACATCCACACTTTTAAGGCTGAGAGATTATTTGCATTTCCATTTTACAATAATGCATTGATTGATTGATTGAAACTTTTAATAGTAGATTGCACAGTACAGTACATATTGTGTATAATTGACCACTGAATGGTAACACCCGAATAAGTTTTTTATCTTGTTAAGTCGGGGTCCAAGTTAATCAATTAATGGTGCATACACAATGTCTGCACTGATCATTTATCTTGGTATACTGTTTACCGCGTGGAGTGGGTGGTAAACACTCTCTATCAGGTATAACAAAAACCTCAACCAAAGAATGTTTTGAGCTAAGAGCTGTCTCTCGGCTAATTGTTGTGCTTTAGGCTACAAGCAAAAATTCTAGCCTGTTAATTGCGACCTGAGCGCGAGAGCGTTCACATCGAGGACGCATCGCATATACAGTAAAGGCCAAAAGTTTGGACACACCTTCCAATTCAATGCGTTTTCTTTATTTTCATGACTACATTGTAGATTGAAACTGAGGGCATCAAAACTATGAATGAACACATGTGGAGTTATGTACTTGACAAAAAAAAGGTGAAATAACTGAAAACATGGTTTGTATTCTAGTTTTTTCAAAATAGCCACCCTTTGCTCTGTTACTGTTTTGCAAATTCTTGGCATTCTCTCTGAAAGGGTTTTCACTTCACAGGTGTCATAGTTTTGATGCCCTACAATGTAATTAGTCATGAACATAAAGAAAACTCATTGAAAAAACAAGGTGTGTCCAAACTATTGGACTGTACTGTATATCCGATGTATATTCACATACAAAAGACACTTGTGACAAATTCAGAATCGCACTATTCACACCGACATGAAAAAAATCCGACAACGTTTTTGTGTGGGCCAAAAAAAATGGTAATGACCTCCAGAGTGAACAAAACACAGAAATCTGTTTTTCTTTTTAAAGGGCATGTTACATGATAACATTGTGCTGTTTTGTTTTCCAAGCACTAAATAAATTGTTTTCAATGGCTGATTTGCAATAAAAGCGTTTTGAGTTACAGGCCTACTGAAATGAGATTTTCTTATTCAAACGGGGATAGCAGGTCCATTCTATGTGTCATACTTGATAATTTCACGATATTGCCATATTTTTTCTGAAAGGATTTAGTAGAGAGCATCGACGATAAAGTTTGCAACTTTAGGTACTAAGAGAAATGCCCTGCCTCTACCGGAAGTCGCAGACGATGACGTCACCCGTGTGATGGCTCCTCACATATTCACATTGTTTATAATGGGAGCCGCCAACAAAAAGTGCTATTCGGACCGAGAAAACGACAATTTCCCCTTTAATTTGAGCGAGGATGAAAGATTTGTGGATGATGATATTGATAGCGAAGGACTAGAAAAAAAAATAAAAAAATAAAAATAAAGTTTAAAAAAAAGGCGATTGCATTGGGACGGATTCAGATGTTTTTAGACACATTTACTAGGATAATTCTGGGAAATCCCTTATCTTTCCATTGTGTTGCTAGTGTTTTAGTGAGATTAAATAGTACCTGATAGTCGGAGGGGTGTGTCCACGGGTGTCTTGGGGCCAGTGTCTCACGGCAGATACAAGGACGGCGCAAACTCCACAGATCTCCGGTAAGAGGCGACTTTTTAACACAATTTTCTCACCGAAAACTGCCGGTTGACAAGTGGTCGGGAACCATGTTCGCTTGACTGCTCTGATCCATAGTAAAGCTTCACCTCCGGGAATTTTAAACAAGGAATCACCGTGTGTTTGTGTGGCTAAAGGCTAAAGCTTCCCAAACCCATCTTTCTACTTTGACTTCTCCATTATTAATTGAACAAATTGCAAAAGATTCAGCAACACAGATGTCCAGAATACTATTTAATTGCGCGATGAAAAGAGATGACTTTTAGCCATAAATAATGCTGTGCTAATATATCCTGACAGTCCGTGACGTCACGCGCACGCGTCATCTTTCCGCGACGTTTTCAACAAGAAACTCCGCGGGAAATTTAAAATTGCAATTTAGTAAACCAAACCGGCCGTATTGGCATGTGTTGCAATATTATTTTTTCATCATTGATACATAAACTATCAGACTGCGTGGTCGGTAGTAGTGGGTTTCAGTAGGCCTTTAAGAGCTCTGTCCCAGAATCAATTAAGCTCGTACGTTGAGGTACTACTGTTTTTTTCGTTTGCTCATCACTTCTGCACCGTGTGACTTAAACAAAGAAAGTGGAGCTAAACAATAAAAAATATGACACAGTAAAACTTGTGAACAAGAACTCTAGTAACTTCAAAAAGAAACTGAAAAAATACCTATTAACCACATATCTTCAATGCCTCATGTGGGGTAGTCTACTGTTGGGTTTTGCATGGTTGAATGAATGTATGTATGTATGTGTATGTTTGCTTTAGTACTATTATCTTGTGTTTATCATATAGCGTTGTTGTGCTTGCTACCATATTTGATCTTTCCATGTATATATTGTCCTTTGGACCCCCTGTCAGAAGCTTCTTCTAGCTTATTTGGGGGACCCTTTCACGTACCAACATCTTTAAATGATGATATTCACCACTATTGTAAATGTTATATGGTATTGCGAATAAACTTGTAAACTTAAAAAAAAACAAAAAAAAAACTTAACTTAATAAAGTATTAAACAGTGTGTCGGTGCAACTAGTCAGTAAAATTGTAAAACCATTTAGTAATCAAGTGTCCTTCATTTTGTGTGCTTATTTTCTGATTGCATGTATTGAGATCCTCGGATAAAATATATTTATTTGCAGGAAACGGTCAAGTATCAAAAGTGTAATGAGACAAATAAATCACGACTGAAGGTTAGCTATTATTACTGCACTTTTCATTTAAAGTTAAACTATTACCATTTATTGCAGCTGCAAGGAGACATATCCGCTGCTGCTGACTTGCTCTACTTTGCGGCACAAAGCACTAATGTGCTCTGTTGGAATAGTCGTGCACGTTGGCCTGCTCCCATTTTTCCAGCGTGATTTGATGATGATTGATGGAATCTGCACTAACAGGGTATCCAAACAGTTAAGTGTTTTGAAATGAAGTGGAGCGTTCAAGTTGATTAATTTATTTTTGCAGTGCATTTTGTTTTTTTAAACCGGGGACATCCATTAGTCACGGCATGTTCAGACATAGATGCCTGTTTACACAAAGGAAGATTCTATAGATTTCTCCTAAACCCCTTAGACAAAGGCTGTGTTGTGTTGACGTGTGTGTATCTGCAGAACAGTTCCTCCAGGTGCATTTGCTGCTACCTCCATAGTTTACGTGCCTGGGGGACTTTTTAAATCCGTCCTGCTTTGCACAACTCCAAGCTTCTGACATTTTTGAGGCAAAGGAAGTGGCGGGAATACAACCTGACAAATGCTGAGAGATGAGTTTTTTAGGAGACGCCGGAGCACGGCAGCGTGACTTGGACGTGCAAGTGCAGAACGATGTTGGAGACAACAGTCTGAGCCAATAAAGTGGGCATGCTGCAACCAGCAGAGACCAGACGGGTCACCCAGCGTTGATCTTCAGTGCACGGAGCCATGGAAACATGACGCACATCATAGACTTTCTGCACATTTACATTTAGATTCACGGATCTGTTTGCACGTAGCCTGTTTGTCATGTCTGACTCGTTATTGCTATACATTCTTCAGTTTCTATCTTTGAATGTTTTGCAGATGCAACTCGCATCAAAAGGGTCAAAGGGCAGGGTCCTGGTGAGGAGGTTGCTCCTCGGGAGACCGCTCAGCTCAAATTAGCCCGCAGATTGGCATTCACGGTCAAAATAGTTAACCTTAGCTCACCTCGCTATCCTTTAAGAAAACATATGCTTTACTTCAACACTACCCCAGTCTCATTTCTGCAGGGGACAGTCGTGCATCCCCTTGTGTAAATATTTTTGGATGCACAGTAGGACTAGTAGTATGGTCTAAAATCTATATCACAATCAGTGTTGGCGCTCAGAATTTCCCATTTCAAGTCATAAAAACGGGGTCCCACAGTACATTTTTTGGGGGCCACTTTTTTGTAAGCGTTTTTAAAGGCCTACTGAAATGAGATTTTCTTATTTAAAAGGGTATAGCAGGTCCATTCTATGTGTCATACTAGATCATTTCGCGACATTGCTATATTTTTGCTGAAAGGATTAAGTAGAGAACATTGACGATAAAGTTTGCAACTTTTGGTCGCTAACAGAAAAGCCTAGCCTTTACCGGAAGTCGCAGACGATGACGTCACCCGTGTGAGGGCTCCGCACATTGTTTTTAATGGGAGATTCCAACAAAAAGACCTATTCGGACCGAGAAAACGACAATTTCCCCATTAATTTGAGCGAGGATGAAAGATTTGTGTTTGAGGATATTTATAGAGAAGGGCTGGAAAAAAATATATAAAAAATCAAGTTTAAAAAAAAAAGGCGATTGCATTGGGACGGATTCAGATGTTTTTAGACACATTTACTAGGATAATTCTGGGAAATCCCTTATCTTTTTATTATGTCGCTAGTGTTTTGGTGAGTTTAACAGTACCTGATAGTCGGAAGGGTGTCTCCATGGGTGTGTTGAGGCCAGTGTCTGAGGGAAGTCGACGGCAGCTGTATGGACTGCGCAAGCTCAGCTGATCTCCGGTAAGTGGCGCCTTTTTACCACAATTTTCTCACCGAAAATTGCTGGTTGACATTTGGTCGGGATTGATGTTCGCTTGACCGCTCTGATCCATAAACAAGGAATCACCTTGTGTTTGTGTGGCTAAAGGCTAAAGCTTCCCAACTCCGTCTTTCTACTTTGACTTCTCCATTATTAATTGAACAAATTGGAAAAGATTCAGCAACACAGATCTCCAAAATACTGTTTAATTATGCCGTTAAAGCAGACGACTTTTAGCTGTGTGTGCGCAGCGCTAATATTTCCTTACAGTCCGTGACGTCACGCGTATACGTCATCATTCCACGACGTTTTGAA
The DNA here is from genome assembly GCF_033978795.1 of Nerophis ophidion. Lineage (NCBI taxonomy): Eukaryota > Metazoa > Chordata > Actinopteri > Syngnathiformes > Syngnathidae > Nerophis > Nerophis ophidion. Next base: position 27,391,726 of record NC_084619.1, read on the forward strand.
CAAGAAACTCCTGGGAAATTAAAGATTGCAATTTAGTAAACTAAAAAGGCCGCGTTGACATGTGTTGCAATGTTAATATTTCATCATTGATATATAAACTCAGACTTTGTGGTTGGTAGTAGTGGGTTTCAGTAGGCCTTTGAAACAAATGATAAATGTATGCATTATCCTGTTATTTCTCACATTCTATATTGTGTTTTGGAAAAGGTTATCATAAACATTACTTAATTCATTAAAAAAACAATACAAAAGAAAACAAATTTGTATGCATATGTACATTTTTTACAGTTATAAACATTCATTTACTTTCTTCTTTCCTTCATGGATCTAAACTTTACCGCTGCTGGTATTTTTTTTCTATATTTTCATTTAATAAGTTGTAGGTGTATTTACTTCAGTATAAAAATGTAAAAGGTTTTTTTGGTTCGGTCATGAAATCATGATAATGGTGTGCGAGGGCATGCATGCATATGATATATTTAATTGATTATTCCTACCTGTATGTAGATCATCAGCTACACTGTCATGGCAAATAATGCCAACAAATGTAGAATTTAGCAAGTTAGTTTAAATGCCATTTAATACAGTGGCGCTCAATGCCTCTAGCATTTAATATCTGGCTTTGTGATGGCCATAAGCTGTGTGTTCCCCTTTAAGAATGGCAATATGTGGGGTGAGAGATGTGTGTAAGTGAGTGGGCAAGTTAGGAGAGGTAACACTAGCAGGTTCAGGAGTGTTAATGGGAACATTATCACAATTTCAGAAGGGTTAAAACCAATAAAAATCATTTCCCAGTGGCTTATTTTATTTTTCGAAGTTCTTTTCAAAATTTTACCCATCACGGAATATCCCGAAAAAAGGCTTTAGAATGCCTGATTTTTGCTATCTGTAAATCCAGCCGTCCATTTTCCTGTGATGTCACTGCGTGATATAGCGACATTAGCTCGGATTCACTCGGATTTCAGCGGCTCAAGCGATTCAACAGATTACGCATGTATTGAAACGGATGGTTGGAGTGTGGAGGCAGATAGCGAAAACAAAATTGAAGAAGAAACTGAAGCTATTGAGCCATACCACGACGGACAAAGGCAACGCGGACGAATTCGGCGATCGCCTTCTAGCCAACAATTGCATATTTTGACCACTGGAGCAACTTAAATCCGTCGATTGGTAAGTCTTTGTCTGGCATTAAATGTGGGTGGAGGGAAAGGCTGGATCCAAATATAGCTACAAATGTACATACAGCTAGCCTAAATAGCATGTTAGCATCGATTGGCTGGCAGTCATGCAGTGACGAAATATGTCTGATTAGCACATAAGTCAATAACATCAACAAAACTCACCTTTGTGATTTTGTTGACTTTATTGTTGGAAATGCATCTGCTTTGAGTGTGGCAGGATATCCACACATCTCTGTGCCATCTGTCGTAGCATCGCTATCGTCGGTAAAATGTGCAGAAAAAACGAGGGACTTTCGCATCTTTTGACACTAGTAACTTGAATCCGTCGATTGGTATGTGTTTGTATGGCATTAATTGTGGGTGGAGACAAAAGGCTGGACACAAATATAGCTACAAATGAGGCATAATGATACAATATGTACATACAGCTAGCCTAAATAGCATGTTAACATCGATTAGCATGCCATGCTAATCGATGCACACTCCACGTAAGTCAACTTGAATCCGTCCCTGTTCGTGTTGTTACACCCTCCGACAACACACCGACGAGGCATGATGTCTCCAAGGTACGGAAAACAGTCGAAAAAACGGAAATTAACAGAGCTGATTTGACTTGCTGCGTGTAATAAGATTGAGAAAATGGCGATTGCTTCCCGTTGTAACGTCAGGGGTGAAAGGTCATCGCTCCGACAGCAAACAATTGAAAGACGTTTAAATCGCCAAATTCACCCTTTTAGAGTTCGGAAATCGGTTTAAAAAAACACATGTTTTTTTTTCTGCAACATCAAGGTATATATTGACGCTTACATAGGTCTGGTGATAATATTCCCCTTTAATAGAATAGTGGATGTTCGCTTGGTTTTGTGGAAAACATAAATAAAGAGATGTAACAAATCGACGGCCTCGTCATTCCAACCAAAGAGTGGAATTGTAAGGTGTTTCTTTGCGCCTGGTGAGGCTGGATCTTTGAAAATCAGTGCACCCGGTCGTAAAAGTGTTCTTTTTCTTAGCCTGTCTACTTGGCGTGCAACATCTTTCCATCTTCATAGGAGAGCCATTTGCTGAAAAGTGGCTCTTGAGAAGACACTTTGATGAAACGTGGCTCCTGAAGCCACTTTTCATCAAGGCTTTGCTTCTTGGGTTTATTGCTTGCTATGACGAAAACAATAACACGCAGGAGTCCTACTAACGGAAATGCAGTATTTGCGATCGATAAAACTTTCGACGAATGAAAATGTAAGAAATTGTACCAGACAGTGCATTACTGTGAAGTCGACCAATAATTAATAATTAATCATTTGACCCGGCAAATATAAACAAAACAAAACAACGGCTTAAAGCGATGATCGGTAAAAAAAAAAAAATTAAATCCGCGTCCGGAAGACGAGTGGACTTCCGGAATATTGTGTCCTTTCTAATTTTAATGTGTAAAAAGACACAAAAAGTGCGTTAACGCCAACACTGACAATATATATTGCAGACTGTTGAGATAACGATAAATATCACAATTTTTATTTGGAATTTTAATGATAAAAGAACCATTTTAAATCGAGCTACAAAGGCTACTAATTTAGCTGCCGGCGTATGCAGCAATATATTGCGTCATTTCCAGTTCTCAAAACTATTATTAATCTATTTGCTAGTTTACTGTTAATAACTACTTACTTTCTGCAGTAACATGGTTCTACCTGCACTTCGGTTACAACGTACCAAACACTCATTCTTCGGTGGTCTGGCTATTAGTTTTGGGTGATACTTCAAATTTGAATATGATGATGAAACTTCAGATTTTCAAGATCAACGAATGGTTAAATTTTTGGATCAAAATTGTAATCAGAGGAAAAACTGGGAAGGAACGTGTAATAATTCTAATAACAAGATTAATTAAATTTTTGAATGATTTATTACTATTTGCTCTGTTTTGAATCCTTTGTTTTTTGCATTTAAAGCCCTCATGTGTAAACAGTAACAAAAACGATAGAATATATTTTGACATAAAATATATCCATTTAAACACTGCAGTGTCAGCTATATACTGAGACTATACTTGTTATCGTTACTGTCGATATTTGTATCGATCCGCCCACCTTTGTTTACGTTCAAGAGTCCGAGCTTAGCAGTTAGCATATCCTCTGACGGTGTGTAGTGTAGCATGTTTAGCTAACCCTCATCCTCCAGTGATGATAATACTTGTATGAAACTTTGTTCATTTCTTACTTTGCTACCTCAATTGGGTTTCTCACTTTCTTTATCAAAGTGCATGGCATTTACCACTTTCTATGGCCTTATGGTGACTTATTTTGAAGTCGTACTTAGTTAAAACATAAAAGGGCAGAGAATGAGTCAACTATGCTTTGGATTCTTAGTTTGAGGACTCAATTTTGCAGAATGTTATGCGGGTATTTCATAGCAATTAGAAACTATACTCATGTGAATCATTACAAACTTTTAATGCCATACAGTGTTTCTTATGGTCCTGCCACTGAACACAGCAGTGAGTCGAGGCACAAGGACAAAATTATATGTGGGAGTGGGAAGCTGAAAACAGCACAAAGCCAAGATCAAGTCTATAACTGCCGCCCCGCAGTGATTTAGGTGCTGTGACCAGGCTGCTTGTCCAATAGCTGCCGAGCAGAGTGAGTTAGGGTGGGGCGGCGGAGGTGTTGAGAACCTTGGCGGTAATGATCTGTTGATGACATCAGAACATAGAGCAGAGTCTTTTCTTGGCCCGGGGGTTAAAGGTCAGACAGCCTATTTGGTGATCTGGTGATTTATTCCCTGGGCCCCCTCGATCTATAAACACAATGAGAGCTATGTACATGCTGGGAATGTGTGCGTCAGGGCCAAAAAAAAAAAGACCTTAAATACACATAGTTTTGCTTCTTTAGGTCTATTTAGTGCTCACTTTGTCACCATAGCAGAGAGTGAAACATGACAAGCTCGCCTCATCTGGGCTGAAAAAGACCCATAATTGCAAACAGATGTAACAATATGGTGAACGTCTACCCCAAACCTCTCCGCCTTGAAAGAAGTGCAATAGTGCTGCACTCATAATCAGATTTATTCATCCTGTGAGTTATCACCTCTAACTAACTAATAGATGTGGAGGACAGGCTGGTTCTGTGCACCATTTAATATTTAACTTGGCTTCCTGTCGCTCCCAGGAAAGAAACTCCTGGGACCACTGCAGTCAGCACTAATGTCTAACCTGTTCCCTTGTCACCCCAATACCCGATCATCTGCACCAAGTGCCAAATTAATTATGTCACTTTCTCCAAGCAATCTAATCTAAATCCATGTCTAGTGTTTCATGATGTGAGTAATTATTGTGATGTTTTTTTTTTCTTTTGGGAAATAATGACCTTTACTGAGGCACGAAAGAATACTAAAAGGTCCTTACCAATGCTGTAGTGATGTTCAAAAGATTAAGTCACAAAGTCATGAAGTAAAACAAAAACAAAACATATCATTATCAAATCCTAAATTGACACATATTATTCACACACATTAAGACAGGTTGAGTTTTTGCAATTTATTTCTATTATGTGTTTTTTTTTCATTGTTAATATGATGGCTGTTTGTCTCTATGTGGCCTGTCATTTTTACATGCGGGCTACGGCTTTGTGGAGAGGCGGAGCCAACGGGCCGACAGCAGGGCAGGGCACGCTGCCCTGCCCAAGATGGCGGCAAGGAGGTGGAGGATGCGGTGGAGTGTAGAGGTGGGGCTTGCTGGGAGCAATGCCTCCACAATCTAAATCAGGTGTGTAGCACACACACCTGCACACAATTAACTCATCTCCTCTTGCTGTATAAAAGGGGAGAAGGAGGAGAGATCAGAGACGGAGTTGGAGTGTCTGCAGCAGATGCAGTGCATGAAGAGCAAGAGCGACAGGAAGCAGCAGCAGCAGCAGCAGCAGCAGCAGCAGCAGCAGCAGCAGCAGCAGCAGCAGCAGCAGCAGCAGCCGACGACGACGACGACGGCTGAAAAGCCTCCCAAACTGCAGTAAAGCTTTATTCCAAAATAAAGAAGTCAAACCTGCTAAAGAGATGTCCTTCCTTGGTGGTCTGCTGAACCCGAGCGACGACAGTAAGAGACCGTCACAGGCTTTTACTGCAAGTTGCCGAGGATCGGCTCCAACAAGCGGTATAGAAAATCAGTCTCTCCGGGAATTTGCGATGTCTTGATTGTAGAAATTCAAGCAAATTCAATCATCCATCCATCCATTTTCTACCGCTTGTCCCTTTTTGGGGGTGCTGGAGCCTATCTCAGCTGCATTCGGGCGGAAGGCGGCGTACAATCTGGACAAGTTGCCACCTCATCGCAGGGCCGATAGACGGACAGCATTCACACTCACATTCACACACTAGTGACAATTTTAGAGTTGCCAATCAGCCTATTCCCAGGTGCATATCTTTGGAGGTAGAGGAAGCCCAAGTAGCCGGAGGGAACCCACGCAGTCACGAGAACATGCAAACTCCACACAGAAAGATGTGCCCGGGATTGAACTCAGGACTTTCGTATTGTGAGCCACATGCACTAACCCCTCTCTTCCACCGTGCTGCACCAAATTCAACCAATTATGCGCAATTTTGTCCAATGCCCACAAACTTCCTCTGCACATTTTGGCCAATCAGCTGTATTTTTCGCCAAAGGAATGTGTCTCTGGGTAATGCTCAAATGACTACGTCAACTGTCTAATCATAACTTAATTTGTTTTAGTGGAGACTAAGCAGAAACAACAACGTTTAACAATATAGTAACTCTTTGTTGCTCATATTGTAACTCAAATGTATTCTCTGTTCCTGTCTGCAGCACCGGTCTAATGTAGGATATAAACATTTAGCAATACACCGAAGTCCTCATTTGCTAGTTTACATGTATTTATATACATATTTAAGCTTTGTCTATGTAAGGCAGTGAAGAACAGATTCTCATTTGCAATGCTGACCAAGCAAAAAGGCAGCATTTACACATTAGAGCTGTTGATGTGTGATATGATATTCTCTCATTTGCTATCATTTACCAACAAAAAAGACTGCTCTTTACACGTGAGAGTAAATGTGTGGGAACAGAAATACATTTTCAAAGACGCACACTTTTCAAGCATCAAATAAACACAGAAAACGGTTGTAACTAATGGACAAAAGAGACAACAAGGAAACCGTTTGTGCTTATTTTTGCAGTTAAAATTAATCATTATTATAATTAGTCAGGGCTTTACGGTGGAAGAGCGGTTAGTGCGTCTGCCTCACAATACAAAGGTCCTGCAATCCTGGGTTCAATCCCAGGCTCAGGATCTTTCTGTGTGGAGTTTGTATGTTCTCCCCGTAAATGCGTGGGTTCCCTCCGGGTACTCCGGCTTCGTCCCACTTCCAAAGACATGCACCTGGGGATAGGTTGATTGGCAACACTAAATTGGCCCTAGTGTGTGAATGTGAGTGTGAATGTTGTCTTTCTATCTGTGTTGGCCCTGTGATGAGGCGGCGACCTGTCCAGGGTGTACGCCGCCTTCCGGTGTACACCCGGAAGGCGGTGTCTTTTCTTGGCCCGGGGGTTAAAGGTCAGACAGCCTATTTGGTGATAGGCGCCAGCGCCCCCAGCAACCCCAAAAGGGAATAAGCGGTAGAAATGGATGGATGGATATAATTAGTCATAGTAATTAAAACATGACAGTAATTTGACGATGAGCTCTGTCTACCTCTAGGTATGTTCAGATCCTACTGAGAGGTCCTTCTCTGTCAGGCTGGGGGACGCCACCTCTAATTCTGCCCCACTTTACTGTGGTGTCCTCCAGGGATCTACAGTATTTTAGCCCCCATTCTGTTCACTTTTTACCTCCTCCCTCTTGGAGAGATTTTTAAGAATCATGGAGTGTTTTATCACTTTTATGCAGATGACTGCCAAATTTATATGCCAATTTCAAAAGGCAACGGCCCCATGACACCCTTTCTCAATTGTCTATGCGAGGTCAAGGCTTGGTTAGCCCAGAATTTTTTAATAATGAATGAGGAAATACAGAAATTACAGTTTTTGGTCCGGCCCTCACTGACTGCAGTTAGTCCAGAACGCGGCAGCACTTCTTTTAACGGGGGCCAGGAAACACGAGCATATAACCCCAATTCTTCAGAGTTTGCACTGGCTTCCTGTTCATTTTAGAATTGATTTTAAAACATTGCTGTTTGTTTTTAAATCTTTACATGGACTGGCACCTCAGTATATCTCCGACCTCATCCAAATTTACATTCCTGCGGGCGCTCTGAGGTCCGAGAGCCAGCTCCAGCTCGTGGTGCTCAAGACCAGACTTAAAACCAGGGGAGACAGGGCACTTCTCTGTGGTCGGGCCTAAGCTCTGGAACACTCTGCCCCTCCATGTTCAAACTGCTTCCACAATGGAGTGTTTTAAGTCTCGTCTAAAGACCCACTTTCATTCTTTGGCTTTTAATACTTTGTGAGTTGTGTGGTCCTCTGTCCTCTGTTGTCCTCTGTGTTTTTTTTATTTTTTCTTTTTTTTATACTTTTTGATTTCTATTTTACTGTTTTAATCTATTTTACCCTTTAAAAATATTTTTAATCATATTTATTTTTATATTGTTTTTATATGGGTTTTATATTTATTTATTTTTTGTTTGTATTCAGTCATTGGTGGAGCATAATATTGTTTTTTAATATTGTTTTTAACATGGCTGTGCAGCACTTTGGATCCGTTCTTGTTGTTTAAATGTGCTATATAAATAAAGTGGATTGGATTGGATTGGATTGTGATACAATGAGTAAAACATCGATACAGTGAGTGTTTTACATTTTTTTGTTAAAATCCTGTGCTTTTAAAACATAGATAACAAATTCATAAAATCACAACTTGTTTCAATCTTATTGAAAAAAAAAAAAGCCTCAAATTATTGCAACATTTATACAAACTTTCTGAAAAAGCACAAAAAAGGCCAGCAAAATCCTAGAGGTACTGTAACATGCATGGCTACGCACAAACAAAAACGATAATACTATTGCGTCCTTGCTTAAGTCATCTATTATAAGAAATGTTTGGAGAAGAGAAGCAACACATGATTACCACCCAGCAAGGTGTTTGTCAGATTGACATTTTTGCGAAATAAAACAACCACACAGAAAATGGTTACATCATGTCCTGAGTGGCTGTAAGGTAACGCGCCTCAGTCTTTGCCCTGACCAAGGTTAGGATGTGAAGCTTGAAGAGAAAAACAAACTTAAACGATGTCAGCACAGGCTGACGTCCTGACTTGCAAACGTATGAGTCATACTCACAACAATCTTCTCGCTGCCAAATGAGCTGCGTAATCTGCTTGCGCTTGTTTGTGTCTGCAATGTTTGTGTGGCATCTTTATGAACCGTAAAACAGGAGAGGATAAAAGTTGGAAAAGAAGTGATCCCCAAAAGTTGTGTCCATTCTTCATTTTATAAGAAGGCATTAAGTTGTCTATGTGTTTCTCCTTGGAAAAGTGTTATTTTACTAGCAGTAATACTGCCAGTCATGTGGGAGGGAATGCAGACACTTTGATCTGCAATCACAGTGGAGTAGTGCACCTCTGTTTTCCATCAGTATACTTTTTTGGAACCTGGTACAGTAAAACCACCTAAGGCTCAGTTTTGAGCTAAAAACATCAACTTTCTCTCCCTTTAGCTTTGTGCTCAGCTTTCGACTGAGCTGCAGGCATCCCAACTATTTCAAACACTCTTGAGTGCTGAGGTAGAAACATGTGAGGAATCTGGAGGATTGACCCTCCTCTTCCCTGATATCCCCTCCTGCTATCCATACTGTTCTTAACCTGCTGGGAGGAGAGAGGAGAGTGTGTCTTGTTGCCTGGATGAGGTTATTATAGCACAACTCTGACATGAAGGAGGATGGATATAGAAATACAACTAAATGAAACAAAAATATAGTGAGCAAATATGTACCATTATTTTATTTCTTAAGTGGGGTAGTGGCGGTTTTGGGCCCTATATACAATTGCCCAAAGCGGCATTCTCTAGGGCAGGGGTCACCAAACTTTTTGAAACCAAGAGCTACTTCTTGGGTACTGATTAATGCTAAGGGCTACCAGTTTGATACACACTTAAATAAATTGCCAGAAATAGCCAATTTGCTCAATTTTCTTTTAAAATATATATATATTAAAATGGGTATTTCTGTCATAAATGATGAAAAAAACACTTAATTGAACGGTTTAAAAGAGGAGAAAACAGAAAAAAAAAATTATATTTTGAAGCATAGTTTATCTTCAATTTGGACTCTTTAAAATTCAAAATTCAACCGAGAAAAAAAAGAGAAAAACTAGCTCATTTGAATCTTTTTGAAAAAAAAAAAATAATAATAATTTATGGAACATCATTAGTAATTTTTACTGATTAAGATTAATTTTTAGAATTTTGATGACATGTTTTAAATAGGTTAAAATCCAATCTGCACTTTGTTAGAATATATAACAAATTGGACCAAGCTATATTTCTAACAAAGACACATCATTATTTCTTCTAGATTTTCCAAAACAAAAAAATTAAAAGAAATTCAAAATACTTTGAAATAAGATTTAAATTTGATTTTACAGATTTTCTAGATTTGCCAGAATATCCATCCATCTTCTACCGCTTATTCCCTTTCGGGGTCGCGGGGGGCGCTGGCGCCTATCTCAGCTACAATCGGGCGGAAGGCGGAGTACACCCTGGACAAGTCGCCACCTCATCACAGGGCCAACACAGATAGACAGACAACATTCACACTCACATTCACACACTAGGGCCAATTTAGTGTTGCCAATCAACCTATCCCCAGGTGCTTGTGTTTGGAAGTGGGAGGAAGCCGGAGTACCCGGAGGGAACCCACGCATTCACGAGGAGAACATGCAAACTCCACACAGAAAGATCCCGAGCCTGGATTTGAACCCAGGACTGCAGGACCTTCGTATTGTGAGGCAGACGCACTAACCCCTCTGCCACCGTGAAGCCCTATTTTTTTGAATTTCAATCATAAGTTTGAAGAAATATTTCACAAATATTTTTTGTCGAAAAAACAGGAGCTAAAATGAAGAATTAAAATACAATGTATTTATCATTCTTTACAATAAAAAATAAATAAATGTACTTGAACATTGATTTAAATTGTCAGGAAAGAAGAGGAAGGAATTTAAAAGGTAAAAAGATAGATGTGTTTAAAAATCCTAAAATCATTTTTAAGGTTGTATTTTTCCTCTAAAATTGTCTTTCTGAAAGTTATAAGAAGCAAAGTAAAACAATAAATGAATTTATTCAAACATGTGAAGACCAAATCTTTAAAATATTTTCTGGGATTTTCAAATTCTTTTTGAGTTTTGTCTCTCTTAGAATTAAAAATGTCGAGCAAAGCGAGACCAGCTTGCTAGTAAATAAATAAAATTTAAAAAACAGAGGCAGTTCACTGGTAAGTGCTGCTATTTGAGCTATTTTAAGAACAGGCCAGCGGGCGACTCAACTGGTCCTTACGGGCTACATGGTGCCCGCTGGCACCGCGTTGGTGACCCCTGCTCTAGGGAGCGCTAAAAGGACATGGAGGGGAAAAAGGGGTCTCACTCAGGGTGCCATTGAAGCTAAAATCTCTACTGAGTGGGGAGAAGCAGTCTCATCAAACCCAGATGGCAATAAGAGAAAACAAAAAAGACTTTTTTTTTTACACAAATAGCAAACATGAAAACAATTAATTCCTATTTTTGGGGCAATTTGTATTTATACCAAACTTTCGTCCAACTCTAACTTGCCGGTATACCCAGTGGTAACACTGCTCAATACCGGTGGTCATTTTGTTTTCAAAATAGCAGCCCAAAATTTCTTTTTTAAAGGTAAGAATTTTGAATGTAAACCGGAAAAAAGCAGCAATGGACACACTTCAGGGTTTTTTAACCTTTTCACTGTCACTGCTTCTCTTCAAAACATAGTTCCACTTAAAATATGCCAGAGTCTTCATTATGCATACAATTATATTCAATATACCAGTTCTCAAACTCGGATAACACTTGGCTCTCCCATTACTGTACTACTGTAATGACTACCATTAAAATACAGTAGCTTAGTAGGTCGAAGTATTCATTAAAAACAAGGTCAATATTTTATTTAACAAGTATGTTTAATATTTTTGGCCTCTGTAACAATATGCACAATTTGAACAATAAAATAATAGCTGTGTCTCAATTTGTGTGGTGCTGAAATCAACGCGGTGCAGGAAGGCTCTCCCAATTCACAAAAGCTCCAAGTGTCCTTGGAATCCGGCCGACAAATGTGTCCTTTTCTCCCATCCGTGGACACTTCACACCCTTTTATATCCCAAGATCTTTTGCACATTCAACTCTTAAAATTGTTTTAAACATAGCAGCGCTATGCAGAGCTGAACGAGCGACTTAAAAAATGTAAGTATAGCATTATTTACCGCTAAAAGCAGACCTGTCAAGCTGGGGTGCCAGTAGTGATATACATTTATGTTAAAATGCGAGACCTCGACTATCGTAAGGTTAAGCAACCTCTGTGCACTCTGCCCCTCTCTGTACCCCAAGGGAGAGCCACATATCCGGACACTGCAGACGGCTTCGTGCCCAGAGCTTTTTTCAACGTTTGGAAGTTAAGCCTTGGGACATTTAAAGATCGCAAAAGATCGACTTATATACAGTATGTCCTACTAATGTGTGCCCGGAATAATTCAATTTTGTAAATTTTTTAATCAATGTACCGATATTAGTTAGTGCTGTTCTTTGTGTACATTTACATGTTGTTTGAAAATGTTGACTTCTATAAATGATTATTGTGATCTTGTGATTAAGTTTTTTGTTGTGCAGAAAAATCAAGGAGGACATGAGCTTGGACAACGCAATTTAAAGGTTAACAGATCAAAAATAAATGACATAAAACACGTATTTATACCATTTTGGATGAGCATTTAAAACAAAAAAATGTTCATAAGATATATAAATGAAAAAACTAATGTGCTGAAACTGCAGTTGTTGTGATTATTTCCTCTGTCTTTGTTGCAAATAATATTATGATAATATCACTATGCTATCCCAAATGATATCGCTCCCAATATTTATTAATACTGGCTATAATGCAAGTAAATTGACTAGGTTAAAAAAGTACATCAATTGTGAATCATGTATCAATAATGTAATAGCTAAATAGAATTGTGTGGTGTTGCTGTATAGATGGACCGTGAGGACTCTTTCTGGGACAAAATCAGACCCTATCAGTGCCGGTAGCTCTTTGCCAACCCTCTAAAGTAAAGTAAAGGACCAAGAGAACACAAAAAAATGATTCAATATTATTTTCTTAATTTCGGCATTATTCAACCTCGCGCGACTGAGTAGCAGATACGTGACGTAAATGTAAGAGCGGGGACAACTGACATAACTAGGAAGTGTCCCATAGGCCAGACGCCCCAATTCATATCGCTTCAGCCGCTGACTCTCGCCATGACCCACACTTTGTCCTATATAAGCGTCAATACATACCTTGATCTTGCAGAAAAAAGACCATATATTTTTTTAACCGATTTCCGAACTCTAAATGGGTGAATTTTGGCGAATTAAACGCCATTCTATTATTTGCTCTCAGAACGATGTGACGTCACCTAGGTAGTCAAACCGCCATTTTCTCAAACACATTATAAACATCGAGTCAAATCAGCTCTGTTATTTTCTGTTTTTTTGACTGTTTTCCGTACCTTGGAGACATCATGCCTCGTTGGTGTGTTGTCGGAAGGTGTAACAACACGATGAAGGACGGATTTAAGTTGATTTATGTAGAGTGTGTATCGATTAGCACGACATGCTAATCGATGCTAACATGATATTTAGGCTAGCTGTATGTACATTTGTAGCTATATTTGCATCCAGCCTTTCCCTCCATCCACATTTAATGCCAAACAAACACTTACCAATTGACGGATTTAAGTTGCTCCACTGTCACAAGATGCGAAAGTCCCGATCGTTTGGTCTGCACATTTTACCGGCGATGCTAAGGCAGACATGGCACAGATATGTATGGATATCCTGCAGATGCATTTCCAACGATAAAGTCAACGAAATCACAAAGGTGAGTTTTGTTGATGTTATTGACTTATGTGCTAATCAGATATATTTGGTCGCGGCATGACTGCCAGCTAATCAATCAATCAATCAATCAATGTTTACTTATATAGCCCTAAATCACTAGTGTCTCAAAGGGCTGCACAAACCACTACGACATCCTCGGTAGGCCAACATAAGGGCAAGGAAAACTCACACCCAGTGGGACATCAGTGACAATAATGACCCAGTGGGACGTCGGTGACAATGATGACTATGAGAACCTTGGAGAGGAGGAAAACAATGGATGTCGAGCGGGTCTAACATGATACTGTGAAAGTTCAATCCATAATGGATCCAACACAGCAGCGAGAGTCCCGTTCACAGCGGAGCCAGCAGGAAACCATCCCAAGCAGAGGCGGATCAGCAGCGCAGAGATGTCCCCAGCCGATACACAGGCGAGCAGTACATGGCCACCGGATCGGACCGGACTCCCTCCACAAAGGAGAGTGGGACATAGAAGAAAAAGAAAAGAAACGGCAGATCAACTGGTCTAAAAAGGTAGTCTATTTAAAGGCTAGAGTATACAAATGAGTTTTAAGGTGAGACTTAAATGCTTCTACTGAGGTGGCATCTCGAACTGTTACCGGGAGGGCATTCCAGAGTACTGGAGCCCAAAATGAAAAAGCTCTATAGCCCGCAGACTTTTTTTGGGCTTTGGGAATCACTAATAAGCCGGAGTCCTTTGAACGCAGATTTCTTGCCGGGACATATAGTACAATACAATCGGCAAGATAGGATGGAGCTAGACCATGTAGTATTTTATACGTAAGTAGTAAAACCTTAAAGTCACATCTTAAGTGCACAGGAAGCCAGTGCAGGTGAGCCAGTACAGGCGTAATGTGATCAAACTTTCTTGTTCTTGTCAAAAGTCTAGCAGCCGCATTTTGTACCAACTGTAATCTTTTAATGCTAGACATGGGGAGACCCGAAAATAATACGTTACAGTAATCGAGACGAGACGTAACAAACGCATGGATAATGATCTCAGCGTCTTTAGTGGACAGAATGGAGCGAATTTTAGCAATATTACGGAGATGAAAGAAGGCCGTTTTAGTAACGCTTTTGATGTGTGCCTCAAAGGAGAGAGTTGGGTCGAAGATAATACCCAGATTCTTTACCGTGTCGCCTTGTTTAATTGTTTGGTTGTCAAATGTTAGAGTTGTATTATTAAATAGAGTTCGGTGTCTAGCAGGACCGATAATCAGCATTTCCGTTTTTTTGGCGTTGAGTTGCAAAAAGTTAGCGGACATCCATTGTTTAATTTCATTAAGACACGCCTCCAGCTGACTACAATCCGGCATGTTGGTCAGCTTTAGGGGCATGTAGAGTTGGGTGTCATCAGCAAAACAGTGAAAGCTAACACCGTATTTGCGTATGATGTCACCTAGCGGCAGCATGTAGATGCTGAAGAGTGCAGGGCCAAGGACCGAACCCTGGGGAACTCCACACGTTACCTTAACGTAGTCCGAGGTCACATTGTTATGGGAGACACACTGCATCCTATCAGTAAGATAAGAGTTAAACCAAGACAGGGCTAAGTCTGACATACCAATTCGTGTTTTGATACGTTCTAATAAAATATTATGATCGACAGTATCGAAAGCAGCGCTAAGATCGAGGAGCAGCAACATAGATGACGCATCAGAATCCATCGTTAGCAATAGATCATTAGTCATTTTTGCGAGGGCTGTCTCCGTGGAGTGATTTGCCCTGAAACCGGATTGAAATGTTTCACAGATTGTTAGACGCAAAGTGTTCATTTAACTGCTCCGCAACAATTTTTTCAAGGATTTTTGAAATAAAGGGAAGGTGAGACACCGGTCGGTAGTTTACCATGAGGTCAGGATCGAGGTTAGGTCTTTTAAGAAGAGGATGAATAACCGCTTTTTTGAATGCTAGGGGAACAGTGCCCGAGGAAAGTGATAAGTTTATAATATTTAGCACTGATGGACCTAATAATACAAAGAGCTCCTTGATCAGTTTCCCAGGAAGAGGGTCAAGTAAACATGTTGTTTGTTTTATTCCATTTACACGTTGTAACAATTCCTCTAATGTTATTTCCTCAAAACGAGAGAAACTATTTTGGAGGGCAGTATCCGCCGTATATACCATCGTATCAGTGTTAATAGAACCCCGTTGTAGCTGGGACGCATTGTCTTTAATCTCCTTTCTAATGACTTCAATTTTCTTACTAAAGAATTGCATGAAGTCATCAGCTGAGTGGGTGGAGCTACTGGAAGGAGTCCCTTGTTGGGTTAGCGATGCTACCGTACTAAACAAAAATTTAGGATCGTTTTTATTACGGTGGATGAGATTTGAGTAATATTTAGCTTTAGCTAAGGTAAGCATGCGTTTTTAAGTTATTAAACCATCACTCCATGCTTGATGGTGCACCTCAGGTTTAGTCGTGCGCCATTTGCATTCCAGCTTTCTACATAATAATTTCTGAGCTCTAGTTTTTTCTGTAAACCACGGGGTGCGCTTTTTTGGAGCCTTTTTTAACTTTAGCGGTGCTATGTTATCAATGGTTTCGCGCAGGGCGTCGTTAAAGTTGTTAGTGAGGTTATCAATAGAGCCCACATATTTTGGGAATGGTGCCATTACCGAGGGCAGTAGGTCAGCAAGAGTTGTCGTTGTTGCAGCATTAATGTTGCGGCTGCTATAGTAGTTATTATTATTATTAGTTTGACGAACATGCGTCTGAACCTCGAATTTTATAAGGTAATGATCGGACAATACTTTAGTATACGGGAGTATCGTAACTTTGGAAACGGTGATACCCCTGACAAGCACTAGGTCGATCGTATTACCGTTGCGATGCGTGGGTTCATTTATTATTTGTGTGAGACCACAGCTATCAATTATAGTCTGGAGCGCTACGCACGGTGGGTCCGATGGAGTATTCATATGGATATTAAAGTCCCCCATTATGATTATATTATCGGCGTGTGTCACTAGATCAGCAACGAACTCTGAGAATTCATTTATAAAGTCCGAATAGGGTCCTGGGGGGCGGTAGATAACAGCCAGGTGTAGAGGCAGCGGTGTGACAGACCTCATAGTAAGCACCTCAAACGATTTATATTTATTATTTATGTTAGGACTAAGGTTAAAGTTTTCGTTGTATATTAGTGCGACCCCCCCACCCATTTTAAGCGGACCGGCAATATGCGCATGTGTAAAGTTAGGAGGACATGCCTCATTTAGCGCAAAAAAGTCGTTTGGTTTAAGCCAGGTTTCGCTGAGACCGATGACGTTAAGATTGTTGTCTCTGATAATATCATTAACTAACAACGTTTTGGGAGACAATGATCTTATGTTTAAAAAACCTATATTATAGGTAGTGGGCTGTTTTAGGGAATTTTTGATAAAATTATCCGTAGTAGCAATATTAATAATGTTGTGTTTATTATGCCCAGTGCATTCAGTATAATTACGACCATATCTAGGAATTGATATGACGCGAATTTTCCGATTGTTTGATGCTAACATGCTATTTAGGCTAGCTGTATGTACATTTGTAGCTATATTTGCATCCAGCCTTTCCCTCCATCCACATTTAATGCCAAACAAACACTTACCAATCGACAGATTTAAATTGCTCCAGTGTGACAGGATGCGAAAGTCCCGATCGTTTGGTCTGCACATTTTACCGGCGATGCTAAGGCAGACATGGCCGAATAGCGTCAATAGGTATTCGCTCAATAGCTTCAGTTTCTTCTTCAATTTCGTTTTCGCTATCTGCTTCCATACTCCAACCATCCGTTTTAATACATGCGTAATCTGTTGAATCGTTTAAGCCGTTGAAATCCAGGTCTGAATCCAAGCTAATGTCGCTATATCTTGCTGTGCTATCAGCCATGTTTGTTTGTATTGGCATCACTGGGTGACGTCACAGGAAAATGGACGGGGGCTTCACAGATAGCGAAAATCAGGCACTTTTAAAACCTTTTTTCGAGATATTCCGTGATGGGTAAAATTTTGAAAAAAACTTTGAAAAATAAAATAAGCCCCTGGGAACTGATTTTTATTGGTTTTAACCTTTCTGAAATTGTGATAATATTCCCCTTGAATTAAAATAATTTTTTGGCACACCACTAGATGGAACCTGCGTACTAGCAGTGGTACCCGTACCACAGTTTGAGAATCAAGGCAAAATATAAGGATTGTAGAAGAAAATTAGCTATTGGTTATGATCTCAAATATTTTACATGTCAACTGTTAATTCATATGTAATGTCTGTTTTAAATAAAATAACTCTACAAATCTACAAATATCCAATTCTTCTTTGTTTGTTGATAACCAGTAGCATGGAAGTGATTTACCATGAATTGATTTACGTGAACCCCGACTTAAACAAGTTTAAAAACTTATTCGGGTGTTACCATTTAGTGGTCAGTTGTACGGAATATGTACTCTACTGTGCAATCTACTAATAAAAGTTTCAATCAATCAATCGATGTGGGGCTAACCCCTGACCAATCACAACAGATGAGTGTGGTCGGGGGAAAAAGGTTACGGGATTAAGTGTTTCCGGCAATAGGAGAAGAATGCAGATTTGCCCTAGACACAATTTGAGATTTAGGGAGTCGTTTATTAATAATATAAACATACTATAGTACCGCACTGGGATCCAATGTTACCAATAGTTTTTTAATGCCACTGAAAACCCCTGAAATAAGTAGTATTAACGGTGGTTAACTTATATTATGTTGCAAAAACTGATTGCCTGACTGCCTGTAATAATGGTTTTATGCTGGCCACATGATGACTTTGGAACCACTTATTTTTATTTAAAATATCACCAAAGGGAAAAATAGTCTCAATATCGAAACAAAAAGGTTGACCTGCATCCTAAAATTATGTTCAACCTGGCTTCTACTGTACACTGCACTTTCCACAGTGCAATTTAATCCTGCTAAAAGCCCCACTCACCAATACATCCCCCTGCCGGGAATGTATGTGGTTCAAAATAAACCCTGAGGCTTGTCTTTCCACCTTAACCCCCACACAGCGCTATGCATTTGCTTCATATTTTGCACAGGATGTGACCTCACTCATGTTTGATGTTTTAATTACAGTGTCAGTGATATGGTGGCAGAACAGGGAGGGAGTTAAGATTCTGCATAGTAAAGTCATAATAACACATCGCTGCCATTCATGATTAAGAGCAGCGCCCTAGAGGTGGACAATCGTGCAAAGAACCAACATGCTTTGTGCTTTGTTAATGTTTCTGAAGGCCTTTTGTACAGAAGGATGTGTTTAACTTTTGGGGCTTAGTTTAATGTAATGTAGTATATCTATGCTCTACAAACACACTGCAATGGTGGATTGACTCAAGATAGATGGATGGATAGATGGATGGATAGATAGATAGATAGATAGATGGATAGATAGATAGATAGATAGATAGATAGATAGATAGATAGATAGATAGATAGATAAATAGATAGATAGATGGATAGATAGATGGATAGATAGATAGATGGATGGATGGATGGATGGATGGATGGATGGATGGACGGACGGACGGACGGACGGACAGACAGACAGACAGACAGACAGACAGACAGACAGACAGACAGACAGACAGACAGACAGATAGATAGATAGATAGATAGATAGATAGATAGATAGATAGATAGATAGATGGATACATTGGTTATATATAGGTAGCACAATCATTTAAAATCCAATACAAGAACTACATAATCAATTCTGCCTTCGCAAAGATAATATTGCTCAGTTATGACTCTAAACTAGATATTATGTTTATTGGCTCCAGCTGCCTCTTTCCCAAGGAAAAGCGCACTGTCGACCGATTAAGTGTAACATTACAGAGTAATGCTTTTTTTTTATTCTTATTGTAATATTTCTCTATTTTGTTTCCATTTAAACCCCCATCATTTACTTTTTACTCTTTTTAAATTGATCTCCACTCTGTACTCTGCTGCTGGAATTTTAATTTTCCTGAAGGAACTCCCCTGAAGGAATCAATAAAGTACTATTTATCTATCTATCTAATGAGTAAAGTAAAGCCATGAGGTCAAAGGAACTAGCTGAAAATCGTACCAAAGCACAGAAGCGAAATAGCAAGCCTACAAAAAACGTTAATGTTCCCAGGAGCAATGTGTCTTCCATTGTTTTTGATTGGTAGATGTTTGGGACCGACAGGACTACGCAGGAACACTGAGCTATCGAGAAAAAGGAACCTCCAAGATGCTGATGACAGCCACAACTGCAGCCCTCAGCCAGTCCAGGTCCTTGTGATAATAGACTTTTCAAGGAAAGAGTCATTAACTTTTACGTAGAGTATAAAAATATGAAACTAACTCACAGATTATGAGAAGACGAACAATACTCTCAGATATTTCTTAATTTCCTGTCAATGCTGTTGCTCTGTACAAAGACAATCAGGCCTTTTAAGGCCTATTTCCCTCTTTCGACCGAAGTTGCCAAAGGACCAAATTATCGGTTGGCTATCAAATACTATCCTGACTAATTGTCCTGTGCTTTTGGGTGATTTTACAAGGATTTTTCCAACCCAATCAACTTGATAAATGGTTGGAGCCGACAATTATAAAAGTTACACTTGTTTTCTTTTTTGTGATCGACGATGCTGTTGTGTGTGGTCAACAGTAAGGAGTCCCCAGCCATGGTTGCAACATGGAACGGAACAGTAGCCAATCAGGAAGCGAGCTGACTGAAGAGGATGGAAGCTAACAGATAATACTGACGGGCTGTGTAAACTTCAGAATTAAATGGACTTCATAATGGAGGCTATATTATTGAGCTGTGGCAAATATACACCTTTTTATTTAATGAGTCCTAAAAGTCTCATGATGCGTTCCATTTACCTCATGAGTTGGAAGTCGGAGATGGAAATGATGTCATGGCCGAGTTATGAGCATTCCATTTATGAAGTCATGCAGGTACCAAGACTGCCACATTTATGAAAGCTATTCCTGTGCGTGCCTTGTCTTAATTCAAACAACTTTTGGACAAATATGCGCTCGTTCTGCAACGTTCAAACACAGTGGGTTAATAGAAAACACAAAGGTGCCATTGTCAGCTCTGACCTAGTCATATACTACATGAGAAAAGGTAATTTACACTACAGTAACATTACCCTATATCCGTACAATTATTTTTTGTTACGCCTGCCTAGGAATAAGAACATATTTTGTGCCCCCTCATTCTCCTCTGCGACTATAAATAGTGTAGTGTGTCTATAAAACTCTTATAGGTTGACCTCTGCATAACATCCTTATTGACAATAAAGAAAACAACAAACCAGTGTTTTTTCGTCTAGTAGTCACAGTGAAGCCAAGCGCGCCACAATTTTCATCCTATTTTAGTACAGCAAGAAAAAGCACTGCACCCACCCATATATATATCTCCATCCATCCATTTTCTATCGCTTATTCCCTTTTGGGGTCGTGGGGGGCGCTGGCGTTATCTCAGCTACAATCGGGCAGAAGGAAAGGTACACCCTGGACAATTCGCCACCTCATCGCAGGGCCAACACAGATAGACAGACAACATTCACACACTAGGGCCAATTTAGTGTTCCCAATAAACCTATCCCCAGGTGCATGTCTTTGGAAATGGGAGGAAGCCGGAGTACCCGGAGGGAACCCACGCATTCACGCGGAGAACATGCAAACTCCACACAGAAAGATCCCGAGCCTGGGATTGAACCCAGGACTGCAGGACCTTCGTGTTGTGAGGCAGACGCACTAACCCCTCTTCTACCGTGAAGCCCCCCATATATATATATATATATATATATATATATGCACTCATTTTTTTAATGGCCGATTAACATGAACACTTCTTTTTTGACCGTGCCGTAGCAGTGGGAACTTGGCCGCAGTTAATTTGCTGCTGATGAGCCACAAGCAACCAGAAATGGACAAAATTAAGTCTAACTAATGGAAATATCAGGTTGAAAGCCAAGGCAAGCTGTTCTCCCGACAAAAAAAGACAAATTTTCACCGTGAAACGAGGCGACATCCCTGCAGCAAACACCTGCTGCACGTATTGTTCAGAGGTGGGTGGTGCTTCACTTCCATGTTCAGATTACGGTCAAGGTGCAATGATAACATAACATAACCTACTCAGTGGCCTAGTGGTTAGAGTGTCCGCCCTGAGATCGTTAGGTTGTGAGTTCAAACCCCGGCTGAGTCATACCAAAGACTATAAAAAAATGGAACCCACATTGCCTCCCTGCTTGGCACTCAGCATCAAGGGTTGGAATTGGGGGTTGAATCACCATAAATGATTCCTGGGCGCGGCACCGCCGCTGCCCACTGCTCCCCTCACTTCCCAGGGGGTGATCAAGGGGATGGGTCAAATGCAGAAGACAAATTTCACCACACCTAGTGTGTGTGTGACAATCATTGGTACTTTAACTTTAACTTAACTTAACATTTAAATTGTTACTGTGACTGTTTTAGTAAGTAAGATGACAGAAAAGCTCAACAGAAATGAAAGACAGTCGGCAGGATGTAGAAAGGTGATTTTTTTTTTATTGCAGTCGATCCAACATCAAAACATTTGAAGACACTTTCTCAAAACAATTACACTTTTTTCCGGCTTCAAATTAAAATTTTTACACTATACATCTGGGTTAACTACATTTAGGGTTCCTCCTTAATGTACGGCTTCATATTAGCTGGCACACCTAACAAAATTAAGTGCTGTAATATAATGTATTGTATTCCAACAAGTATTTCCTCCGTGCACACGTCTCAATTTTTTAATCTGTTGCAACATCAAAGCCCTGTCTGTACTTGGCTTAGAGATAAAGCTGACTATAATTTTGACTGGTCCACAGTAAATCACAGGGCGATGGTCAATGCAGCATTTAATAAAGTGAGTTATGTGAACCACTTCACTAACAATGCAGATTTCCTCATCTGACTAGCTGAATTCATTGACTTTAACCCCATAAATGGTTTGGGTTACAACCATGTGTTGTTTTTTCTTTTGATTTTACTGCCATCTCTAAATAGGATCTATGGAGTTCAGCTACTGCGATGAGGTGGCGACTTGTCCAGGGTGTACACCACCTTCCGCCCGATTGTAGCTGAGATAGGCACCAGCACCCCCCGCGACCCCAAAGGGAATAAGCGGTAGAAAATGGATGGATGGATGGAGTTCAGCTAAACAGTTTTGGGTCACCTCTTGCACCGTAGTTCTCCTTTGATACTTCAGTTTGGCTTGGTAGTCAGCTTTCGGATGAGTCGTGGTTGTCCCAAACTTCTGTCGTCTATGAATTATAGAAATCCCTGTGCTCTTCAGAATAGTATCTTTTTTTCTGTAGCCATACTGGAATCACAAATCTCTAAGTTCTCTCAAACTCACTGCTCCTTTTTTGCTCTGATGTGCTTTGTCAGCACTGAGGCTCAAATACATTAGCAACAATTTCTAGAATCATGTGCTTTGCCAGCGAGGGGTGGTCTGAATACTTTCTGATGATTGAATTCTAGTACAGCTCCAAGTAAGTTATTATTACTTGCTCAACAAGAACAGAGAGGTAGCTGGTCTAAGGACAAAGGGAAGCTAGTTATTCATTAGCTCATTCCAACAGCATCTTCATTTTGCATTACTGCAGGAGGGATGCTTCATGACCACAGAGAGAAAGAAGAGTATAAACATTGAAGACATGCTTACATGCTAGCCTTCCATTGATGATTCAACAGAAGAAAAATAACAGAAAATCAATATGTTGCTTACGGATGTTCCTAAGATTGCATGGCCATGTTCATTTCCTTTCAGTGGCTTCATTGTTTCAAACAGTGTGCCAGCAGGACTGAGGAAGCAAGCAAACTGAATAAAAGATTGTAGAAGAACATCAATGACAAGTTGATGGATGCCACAGTGCCGGGCATTGACTCCATCGAGTTTGCAGTCAAAGGCCCAATGAGACTCTGCTTGATGACCCCCACCCCCCACATGTGGGACGCTCAAACAACGGTGGGAAATAAATTCTGCAAGGGAAATAAAAAGTGGAAGCCTTTCGTGTCAATGAAAGTCTCCCTCCGAATCTACAACTGCCTCTTTATTACTTTATAGTTCCACTGCAAGAGAAACGCAGAAGGAGGAGGAAAAGGCAGAAAGGTTAGAATGCTTTGTTAACTGGCGAAACGTTTGTCACTATGTGAAAATTAAAAGAAGATTTGTACTTATCTGTTTTAAAGAATCGTGCTTCAACTGTGGAAGAAAATATTAAGTATTAGGGAATTACAGCTTTCCACCCACTCTTGTGTCTCTTTCAGAGTATTTTTAAGAAATGTAGCAGAGAGTTTGAAAATGTTTGTAGGGCTGAGTACACACGGCACAAGGATTTTTGGGGGCCAAGTCAAGCTGTGCAGTAGGTTTCGGAATGAGGGGGTGTGAGCCGGCATAGCATACATGGGAGCATTATCCAGGTTTAAAGGGGCTGTTTGGGGCGGCGTGGCTCAGATGTTACAGCGGCCGTCCCACAAACTTAGACAAGACACTTCGCCCACCTTGTTCCTGATTGTTCGTGGTTGGCGCCTTGCATGGCAGCTTCTGCTATCAGTGTGTGAATGGGTGAATGTGAAGTATAATGTTAAGCGCTTTGCGTATCTTGCAGTTATAGTAAAGTGCTATATAAATACAGATTATTTACAATTAATTTGCAACTTGTTTACAGTTACATTTTTAAACCAAGAATCTAAAAAGACAACCAATGGCTAGCCTATGTTACCATAATTGGTTTGATACAGAATTTGTTTTTAAAGTGTTTGTATTTGTCACAATTACTAATTATATTGGATGAAAAAATATTGTTGCGCCAGGGAATTTGTTTGTGTGCACATACACAAAAGTAGTTCCAGAGAAGGAACCAACAATTTGTAGTTGGTTGTTGTTACGATAGGCTATGCATTCAATGATAGCTAACGTTAGCTATCGAAATCACTATCTTTAGCTAACAACACATAAGGCAAATTCACAAGATGTTACATACGAGTGTAGTTACGTATGTCATTGCATGCTGAAAGCCGAAAGAAGTTAAGATAATATGCTGAAAACACTTTGGAAAGTTACACCCTCTTATCATCCACATTAAGCAGGGGTGTCAAACTTGGCAACATCCCAGTTACGGCTGCTCTCAGAGGGCCGCTTGTAACAGAAAATAATAAATGAATTTCCCTATGCATGTGATTATTATATACAATGTAAAAACAATCTTTAGATTTAATGTAAAATATAGTGTTTTTACAAGATATTACAGGAAATGGAAAACAGTAAGACTTTTTTTACAGTAAAAAACTGGCAGTTTATTCGCCTGAATTTTACAGTAAACGTTTTTTATAACATATCACTTAAAAAAAAAAAACAGTACTACTGTTTTTTATTTATTCTGGCAACTAAGCTGCCAGTTTTTATCATAAAAAAACATTAACCCAAGATTTTACGGTAAAAAATTGGCAGCTCAGTCGACAGAATTTTACTGTAAAAAACAATGGTGGCAATTGTTTAAATTTACAGTAATATGCTGTAAAAATTTGACCTTAAAATCTTATGTCATTTTTACAGTGTGCAACTTAACATCATAAATCAAGCAGATATTTAAGTATTTTATTTTTATTTTAATAAACAAACTATTTGGAAATTATGAAAATATATTATTTGTTGCAATATTGAATGATATTGAAGTTCAAAAGTCATGGAATTTCATGCAGTACATTTATTTTTGTCTGTCAGAATGGAAAGACTGAATGCATTTAGTAAGAAAAGCTATAATACTTATAATAATAAAAAATAGCTTTATTGTCTCCCAGGAGAAATTTGTCTTGGACATCAAGCCACAGCATTTTACACACATACATACATACATACATACATACAGTTCATCCGACAATACAGTGGCGACAGTGAACAGTGCGCAGGTCGTTAGTTATGAGATCACACGTTACACTCCCCTTGTATTGCACACCTCCCGTATTGCACTATCCCAATATTGCACTCTCTTATTATTGCATGAGGTTATTACAGTAGTTTTCTGTTGTTAAGTGCTTTGATCGCCAGTGGGACAAAGGAACATTTATGCCTGTTGAGTTTGTATGTTGCTGTTCTGTACCGTTTACCATTTGCCATCAACACAATTTCACTATGAAGTATGTGGTGTGGTTCACGGGGGATTTTAACACCCTTCTTCTTCATGGTCTAGTCGAATATTTCTCGAAAGGAACAAATTATTTTACCAGCCTTCTTGATAAGGTTTTGAGGTTGGGTTTTGAGTTTGCCAGACAGATATCCAAACCATGTGGAGATGCCATAACGGACGACAGATTCAATGTTTGCCTTATAAAACAACATCATGATATTGCTTTCCACACCGTGGACCCTCAGCCTCCTTAGAAAGTACAAGAGCAGATTAATACGTCATTGACACAAATTATTTCCAGGCCATCGCAGGCCATTGGCCACATCTGGCCCTGGGGCCTTAAGTTTGACACCTGTGGTGTAAAGGTTAGAAACAGCCCCTTTAAGGCCCCGTTTGCACTAAGCCGGATAAGGCTATCCAAGGTAAATCACACCTAACCTTATCCGTGTCCACACACAACAATGCCACCGTTTAAAACCCCCACCCACGTCCAACGGCGCAACGCGACCTAGTACGCATGCGCGGAAAATGTGCTCGTCATAGTCATCTCCGGTGTTGCTTTGTGAGCAAGTTCTTAAATTTTACTTATCGGAACAATATCCAGTGTTGTGGTATTCAAATTAACTGGAATCCAGTGTGCTGTGGAGCACTATTGTAGTGAATCACACCTGAGCCATCATCAATTAATCAAATCTTTATTAGGCACATAAACAATGTGATAAAGAACATTTTACATCAATCAAACTAGGATTCAAGATATGTGGACAGGACACTTCTCATTCTTTTGCCTTCACTTTCATTGTCCATTCGTTTTTGGTGACTTTATATACTCTGGACCTAGACGTTGAGTCCGCGACATACATGGCGGAAAATAACTGATGCAGTCTGTTTTGCCAGTCCAAATGCATTCGCTGTTTTCCGTAGTTTTCCCTCGATGGCCAGGTAATACAAAGTACCTTTTTTTAATCGCATCCACGGTAGCTCACATTCTCGTTGACTCTCCCTCGACAAATAGACAAAGTTTTTCGCTAAGTAAAATCACAGCTGACATCAGAAAGTTCTCTTGCCATCTGAGTAGTGTTGTATCCAGTGACGTGCGGTGAGGTTCATGGCTGGTGAGGCACTAATTTCATCACAGTCCGATTTATAAACATTTGAACCCTATAGAGTATCTTATTCACCATTTGATTGGCAGCAGTTAACGGGTTATGTTTAAAAGCTCATACCAGCATTCTTCCCTGCTTTGCACTCAGCTTCAAGGGTTGGAATTGGGGGTTAAATCACCAAAAATGATTCCCGGCTGCTGCTGCTTACTGCTCCCCTCACCTCCCATGGGGTGAACAAAAGGATGGGTCAAATGCAGAGGACAAATTTCACCACACCTAGTGTGTGCGTGACAATCATTGGTACTTTAACTTAATGTAGCAGGTACCTTAGCTAGTATTGTATAGTCTAAATAAATTACACTTATTATTATCATCATTAGCGATAATACTGCTAACATTAACAATATTAAACAATCACATGTATGTAGAAAATAACAAACACGACAGTACACAGTGTTGTCACTATGACAGGTGTAACCGCGCTCCAGCGGCCGTGTTCATTCATTGTCTTTACTGTAGCATAAAAAATGCAGATGGCCTTAAAACGCCACAATACTCAATCACCATATTTAAGTACCCAAAATAAAGAAATTTAATCGGATCAGAAACATTGGAGGAAACGGGATTAAAACCTGATGCTAACCGCCCATAGAAAATACATGGGTACGGCTAGTAGCTATTATTAGCAAACAAATTCACTTACCAACTCGGCTTAATATCTCAACATCGACACACTCTTTCGTCGCAACTCGGCCCTGATGGTCGGCACCTATAAGTTTACAATTAGTTGTAAAATGTTGGACGGTTGTATTTACGATATGCATTCAAACTGCAACTTTAAAACATACCGGCTTCAGATGTCCCCAGGCCTAGCCGAGTAGTGCAAGAATGATCTCAGATCACTAGCGCCCTCTACCACCAGGAGGCAGCAGAACAGGTGCCTCACATAGTGGGTTTTTGCAGCCGTTTTATGATTGCCCAGCACAAGAAATACGTTACACACATACAGTTGATGACAAAATACACTGTACATTATATACCTCAGCTAACTAAACTGTGGAAATGTATATTATAATTCATATAGCAATATGGTCTCACTGCACAGCAGCCAGCAGTTAGCTGAGTAATTGCGCAGTCCACGGTGAGGCTCAAGTGGCTGTGACTCACCGCAAGTAATTCTCAGTATTTGAACGGCAAATGTGAGAACTAGGCGATTTTGAATAAAAAATAATTCAAAACAGGTGAAGTTGAAAATGGAAAATAAATTTATAGTATAGTCACTGGATACATATAACAATATAATATATTTTTTTTCTTTTTACATTTTTTTCTTTCCATGATGGCAGGTGAGGCCCCACCTCACCTGCCTCCCCTTACTGCACGTCACTGGTTGTATCTCAAATAGCTGCAATCGCTTTCTCTTAAGGTATTCAAGTGTGATTTCCACAAGCGTCTGTACATGTAGAAGAATGAGAAACACGGGCATGTTCGGATGGCTTGCCTTCATATTTGCAGTGGTTAGCTCCGAGCTACGAAACCGCTGTATGAAGCTGGCTGTGGCGCGTTCTTTCTGGTGTGACTTCCTGTCTGGGCGAGGTCTTTCTGGCGTCACTTCCTCTCTGAACTCACTTTGTAAATGATCAATGAGTCCATACAAAGCTATTAGCCGAAGATTAAAGAAATACGCGGCTGACTTACCCGTGTAAAAATTTGTTTGAGGAGGTGGACCTTATATGATGCAGGTTTAGTGTGGCTGAAACGGGGCTTAGGGTAAATAATTATTAATTTAAGGCAGGGGTCAGAAACCTTTTTGGCTAAGAGAGCCTTGAAAGCCAAATATTTAAAAATGTACTTCAGTGAGAGCCATCGAATATTTTTTTTAACACTGAATACAACTAAATGTGTGCATTTTTAAGTAAGAACAACATTTTTAGAGTATAATAAGTATCTTATTGTTTTTAATAGCATTGTTATTCTGAAGCTAACCTATAATAAAGAAAATACTTCTTGCCATTGATACATCTTCTTGAACAGCTGCGGTAAAAAAAGGATGGATGGATCAAAATGCATGAAGTGAAGTGAATTATTTTTATATAGCACTTTTTTTAGTGACTCAAAGCACTTTTACATACTGAAACCCAATATATAAGAATGTTTTATATTTTAAACGTTATTTTTAACACTGTCATTAGTAATTATTCATTAGTTATCGTTATCTGACAGCCAGATGCAGTCATCAAAAGAGCCACATCTGGCTCGAGAGCCACAGGTTCCCTACCCCTGATTTAAGGGGTTAAACGACTTAGTGTAGACATGGCCTAAGTGTGAATGATTGTTTGTTTGGCTTCATACCTGCCTGTGAGTGTACTACTGGTTAACGCACATACAATTGTGCTAATATTTAAAGGCCTACTGAAACCCACTACTACCCACCACGCAGTCTGATAGTTTATATATCAATGATGAAATCTTAACATTGCAACACATGCCAATACAGCCTTTTTAGTTTACTAAATTGCAATTTTAAATTTCCCGGGAGTTTCTTCTTGAAAACGTCGCGTAATGATGATGTGTACGTGTGACATCACGGACTGTTAGGAAATATGAGCGCTGCACACACACACAGCTAAAAGTCATCTGCTTTAACCGCATAATTACACAGTATTTTGGAGATCTGTCTTGCTGAATATTTTACAATTTTTTAAATTAATATTGGAGGAGTCAAAGTAGAAAGATGGAGTTGGGAAGCTTTAGCCTTTAACCACACAAACACACGGTGATTCCTTGTTTAAAATTCCCGGAGTTGAAACTTTACTATGGATCAGAGCGGTCAAGCGAACATGGATCCCGACCGAATGTCAACCAGCAGGTTTCGGTGAGAAAATTGTGGTAAAAAGTCGCTTTTTACCGGAGATCAGCTGAGCTTGCAACCGTCCATAAAGCTGCCGTCGACTTCCCTGAGACACTGCGCGTCAAGACACCCGTGGACACACACTTCCGACTATCAGGTACTGTTAAACTCACTAAAACACTAGCAACACAATAGAAAGATAAGGGATATCCCAGAATTATCCTAGTAAATGTGTCTAAAAACATCTTAATCCGTCCGTTTTTTTAAAAACTTTTTTTAAAAACTTTTTTAAAAAACTTTTTTGAATTTTTTTTCTAGTCCGTCGCTATCAATATCCTCAAACACAAATCTTTCATCCTCGCTCAAATTAATGGGGAAATTGTCGTTTTCTCGGTCCGAATAGCTCTTTTTATTGGAGGCTCCCATTAAAAACAATGTGAGGATGTGAGGAGCCATCAACGGGTGACGTCATCGTCTGCAACTTCCGGTAAAGGCAGGGCTTTTCAGTTAGCGACCAAAAGTTGCGAACTTTATCATGGATGTGCTGTACTGAATCCTTTCAGCAAAAATATGGCAATATCGCGAAATGATCAATTATGACACATAGAATGGACCTGCTATCCCCGTTTAAATAAGAAAATCTCATTTTAGTAGGCCCTTAAATGAAAATGTATCACATGCTGTAAGAGGTCTTGGGTGATAACCTTTCATTCTGTGCTATCATATAATTATATTTTAATGTGCATTTGTGGAACTGCGTGGCAATAAAATAAAGATGTACATGTACACACCTTGCTGTGACTGGCTGGGAGTGGCAGGTAGGTGACTTCCTGGTGTGGCGCCCACACACGGCTCACGAAACAAAATACTATTTATATCCGAATTCAAGTTGAACCTTGCATGCATTTACATGTTTGTTTGCTTTCGTGTTGTGTTTTTGCGACTTTTCGTGCGTCCCCCGTGACACCCAGAAATCTCGTTGCCCCCCTTTGAGAGGGAGATAGCGCTTCTTGGCCACCGGGGGGCGCTCCATCCGCGGTGCGGAGCCAGGGCCCCTCCTTTCTCAGCGTGGCTCCCCAAGTTTGAGGGACTTGAGAGCGGCCACGGGAGCAGCCAGACGGCCCCTTTTTACGCGCTCGCATGGGCGGAGAAAGGCGGAGGCCCAAAGGCACTGCGGCCAGGAAGCGACTCGAGTTACAGCGGGAGGGGGGCCTCTGACACCCCGGAGGAGGGAGCGAGAGGGAGGGCAGTGTGTGCGAGTGTAGACGTAAGGAGGAGAAGACGCTAGTAAACCTGACAAAGCGTCTGCTGTCGGCAAAGAGAAGAGGACACACGCTGATGGATATTAAGACGTTTCCCCGAACTTCGTAATCCCACCGCTCTTTTTTTTTCAGTGACTTTCTTTTTACTTGACAAGTGCACAGTTGGATTGTTGGAGAAACTATTGGTGACGAGGAGGAAAGTTTCGGGGCTACTTCGTTGTGCCTTCTTTTTTTTTTTTGGAGCCCCACTTCCACGGATAAAACACCTAAAAGTGGGATTTTCTCCTGCATGGCAGCGGACTGCTCTGCGAATCGAACTTGGAATATACTCTGTGATTTCTTCTGAATGTGGATTAGTCCAATCCAAACACATTTTTGGGTGCATTGAGGAGTTGGAGACGTTTGGATTGAGCTCATGTTCTGTCCTCCCTTCTTAACTGTGCATGCCAAAACAAAAAGCTCTACCACTTTAGCCCGCTTTGGTAAGTTTTTTTTGGACCATTTTGTTCTTTTTATGATCAAATTATTTTTAAAGTCATTCTGCATTCATGTATTCCGAATTTGAAATGCACCAAAACACATTAAAACTTTACTATACATTTTTATTATTTAATTATTTCCCCCTCATAGTAAAAATCGACCTGTTTGTTTTTGCAGAACTATACGGCACCTTGCACCATTAGCATGCGTCCTGGTTATTTATTACTATGCTTCATTTTCTACATCGCCTTTATGGTGCCAATTATCCAGTGGCCGCAGTTGTTTTTCCACCGCTTTGGTGCCGGCGCCCTAAATCACTGAGCAGCTCCAAATGACCCCCCATTGAGGAAAAGCCAACTGATTTGCATCCCAATAGGAATTCAATCAGCGCCAAGAAATTTCATTCAAAATCTGCTTTAAATGAAGTGTGGAGGAAAGCAACAGGATTGAGCACAATTTTTCTGATCAATTGCACATTGTATGTATTACTTATTGAAAAAGACTCTATCTTTGCATCGAATGTTTTGTAAATTTCACGTTATTTGTGTTTGCCAGGTAAATATCAAATCCAATGGATTAAAATTACACGGTTAAGTGGTTATTGGTTATTGGTTGAAACTAAATATGTGCTGTGTTCTGTGGATATATAATTGGTTAATGCAGTGATTCTAAAACACTCGGGCTCTATCTAGTGGTATGCCAAATAATCACTCAATTAAGTATTCAAACACAGTGTTACTGTTCAAATTGTGTGTAATTTTACAGTGGCTAAAATATGCATGGTAAATAAAAACTCTGCCTTGTTTTTTTTCATATATTTAAGCCTACTACGCTATTGATTTTTAATGTTAATCATTATGGTGGTACTTGAAGAACCAAGTGTTTTCTGACGTAATGTTTGGTAAAAAAAAATCCCAGAACCACAGGATAATGCATTTGTAATTTACCTTGGGTTTAGATTATTTAGGAAGACAGCGTCTTACTTAATGGTGTTGTTTGGATGCACTTAATTATACATACGACCAGCTTGTTTGACATCATTGTAAAACTTGCACTTGTGTTGACACTGTATAACTTACTGAAGTCCTAAAGTCATATCACCAATTCACAAACTAATATATATTTTTTTATTCACAGATCGGGTGAATTCCACTGTGTGACAGGCGGACCCGGCAGCAGTTGATGGTTGGGCGGACTCCCTCAGATGGGATCAGTGTCCAGGAGGCGGTGGAGAAGGGGGATATGGGGAGCACTGGCAACAAATAACGGGATGGCCTCGTGGGCTTGGCTGCTAGCTGCCGTCCTGCTGTCTCTGCTGACTGTCAGCGTGGCCCGACCGCCCCTAACCACCACCAAGGAGGAGGAAGCCACCCTGGAACCCGAAGGTAAGCAACTGTTGCTGGATGGCACATATAGGAAGGCGGATCAGGATGTCAGAACCTTTTGTTGGACTTGTTTTGACAGAGCAGATGGGTGATGGGATCAGAGCCTTCTCAAACATGAGCCACTGATAAATCAAATTGTAGATGCCTGTTGTATTTTAGATTGTACTTGAGAGTGAAAGCCAGGTGGGTAGGAATGTGTTTGGTCTGGTGTCGCTCTCCTGCCCTGTCTGCCTGGATTTAGGCAAAAATGAAAGGGACAACATTTTAATATTGCTATAATCTTAATTGTACTGTATATGGAGGAGGTACAGTACGTATTTATTTAGTGTTGGCATTAGTAGAGGTCTGTGGTCTTTCATTGTTTTTCTTCTTGTCATGGTGTCTGTTGATTAAGTAGTTTTTCAGAGTTTTTGTGTTAAGTAACATTCCAAAGCCTTTATCCTCTTATGCTAATTGTATGTTTTGACCATCAACAGGTTAAGAATGATTGCTTGTTGTGTTGATGAGAGACTCTCTCATTTTGCTGATGTGTCAGAGATAGGTGCCGGTTATTAAACATTGCCAGAATAGCCACTTAAAAAATGGATAAGACATACATTTGGTTTAAAAAAATAACTTTTGTTACATGCAAGTCAAACAGAAAAGTAATTTAAATACATCAATGATATAAAAAAATGATACCCAAGTAACTAAATATGCAGTATAAAATGAAATGCAATAAAACCAGCATTAATACAGATCACCAACAATGTTCCTAAACACGGCATGCTTTTGTTGTTATGTTGATGTGTTGAAATCCGGGGTTGGTGAATGCATGTCGTTTGCCGTTACTGTGAGTGGCGCACAATGAGGAAGCGTTATACGGAGAAATGTGTTTAATTTAAACATTGTCACCAATAAATATTCTTTAGATTTTGTGTGACGATGCTACATTATTTATGAAGAAACTTTCTTGCACAATTTCTCTTTCATGCACTTGTTGCGTGTGGCTGGATTTGCATTAATTAAGTACTAACATTAGGCACCTATAACTCCTTCTCTTCGTTTAGTTTTTACAGTACCTGTGCCACTATAAAACCGACTTACGTTACCCATCCCAAGTCCCAGATGGAGGGACCTTTTATACATTCCAGGGGGATTTGTGAATATTTGACTCATTCTTTAAACACTGAGATTTCATTTAAATAGCCAGCAGACAGACCATGAGACATCAGAGGCTCTTGGTCATGTAGATCATGGTTCAAACTCAGTCTTGCTTCCATGGGTGTCACCTGGAGGGCGTACATGTTAGCGAGCCAGTGTGACTGCTGCTACCGCCTTCTCAGTCCTAATAACACCCCCCTACGGAGATGTTTGGAATTCCCTTTAGCGCTCTGTGCCCTGCAGCCACGCTACGTAAGTGCATGTGTGTATGGGTGTGTCTATGGGAGTAAAATAGCTAATGCTGGATGAGATTGCATATCAGTGTTGTCTCTGTAGAGCCTGTGTGGCTCTGCTAGTTTGTCTACCTGCAGTAATAGTTGTAGTCGAGCCAGCGTGGTGGTTAAGGCTTCCACAACAGAGCCATTGTTGTCACTGAGGCCTCTGCGGTATCTGTGGGAGCGTGTTTACCTTGTCCAGGCGTGCGCCGATTGCACTGTGATTGAAATAGTCTGACAATGACAGCAAACACTGTCCTTTACATCGGTTCTGTCTCGTTTGCAGATCAGGTTTTTTGCTTTTGTAGAATAAAAGCGGCACAACTGGAAGACGGCCTGAAAGAGAATGGAGCTGACAAAAGTCGGTTCATGACTTGGCCCTCGTCCTGCTCTCGCTGCCAAACTTTGTTCTTTAAAAAAACATTCTGAGCAGCAGGGAGACCGACTTCTCCAAATAGTTGAATGCTTAGATAATTAGAGACAGCTAAGTCCAGTCTTTCATGTTGAATACTGACACTGTTTATACTGTTGACTGTGTGGAAAACTATTGTCGCCCTATTGCAACAAATTCCATGTTTTTTTTATAAATGTAATGCTTATAGGTTAGTCGCCTGGTCAGGAGGTTGCAAACACACAAAGATTGTGATTAAGGGTCTGTAATTTGGGTTACGGCTTCCAAATGACTGAAGTTGCGTAATAGTGTGTGTGTCTGAAGATGCAAAAGTTGTTCCGTCTTTCATTACTATTTTGTAACACTGCTCAATCTACATAGTAGGAGGGCAGCTGTAAAAGGATAAAAGTGTCAGTTAAATCACTAATGACATGAATAATGTGTGTGTGTGTGTGTGTGTGTGTGTGAGCGAATGTTTGCTTGGGAGAATGAGGGAAGAGCGGGGGTGGGGTGACTGTGTTTTTGACAATAGACCTGAACTCCAAACTAACACCTGATGTGTTAAAAGTCCACAGCAGGAGGCAGATAAAAACAATGAAAGCGTTTACCGGTGTAAATTATTACTTAATGGAGTTTGCTTTAACACATACATGTCACAAATATCAGCATTTCACATTCACATTATATCATCCTTTTTCTGTATGGTTCACTTTTTTTTGAGTCACTTAAAATGCAATCATGCATACACCACCTGGCCAAAACATTAGCTATTTCTGCATATGTCTGTTGCGTTAACATTTGCTATTTACGTTGAAGGTGCACAGTTTAATATTGATCTAGAGTGGGAGTTTACCTTCTTTTAAGTGTCAAAAGTTTTCATATACAATGTAAAACAATGACCGGGATTTCCCAGCATTTAACAGTATTATTTCTCAGTAAAATACTGTAATCAAAATGTACTGTAACGTTAGACCAGTGGTTCTTAACCTAAGTTCGATCAAACCCCAGGGGTTCGGCGAGTCAGCCTCAGGGGTTCGGCAGAGTCTCCACCGCAGCGGTCAAGACACACCAGACTTGTGAATTGATTAACATGGACCCCGACTTAATTAAAAAAGTTGAAAAACTTATTAGGGTGTTACCATTTAGTTGTCAATTGTACAAAATATGTACTGTACTGTGCAATCTGCTAATAAAAGCTTCAATCTATCAATCAATCAATCGCGTAAATAAAAACTTCTCCCTATTGGCGTAGCTGTACTTTAAAGTTAACATTTGAATGACAATAAAAAGGAAGTTTAAGTATTATGTATACCCCCAAACAATGTTCCCGAGTTCATGCACTGTGTTGGTTTTGTTCTTTGAACAAGATTATGTTCATGCACGGTTCATTTTGTGCACCAGTAAAAAAAACATATGACTTTGTCTTGAATTAAAAAAAAAAAAAAAAAATATATATATATATATATATATATATATATATATATATATATATATATATATATACAATGTTATATATATATATATAAAACATTGTATTTTTCACTAAAGAATGGTTCGGTGAATGTGCATATGATACTAGTGGGGTTCGGTACCTCCAACAAAGTTAAGAACAACTGCGTTAGACAAAGAACTGTAAAAATTACAATACCCTCATATTTCACAGCAATTAACCAATGTAAATTCAAACCAATTTGTCTCTTTAGGGGTTCTGTTAACTAAGTTGCACACTCTTGTACAGTAGGTAGCAGTAGGCTCTTGAAACAAGGGAATAATTAACAATACAAGTGTGAAGTTACAAATATAGTTGCAACTTTATTGTAATTAACTGTAAAATCACAGCTCTGCAGTTATAAAAATCACACAAAATTGCTGTGTATGTTATGGTGAAAGTAATGCAATTATTCACCAGTAATTTGCCGTGAATTACAATGAAAATGTTTACAGTGTAGCTCTTTATTGAATCTAATGGATGTGTGCAGGTGTGCCTAATGTTGCATCTGACGAATGAGCATTACGGTTCTGTTAATGTCCCATTAAAACAGGAGTGTAAGATATTATGAAGGGCTGATCATCCTAATCTATAGAGAGATATACATATCACTCAGAGTTAAAGGGGTCAGGTGAGGTTGAGGGCAAGCTTTGATTGTAGGGGTGAAGCGGTGGGCAAAATGAGGAGCTGTTGCCATGGGTGTTAGTGGGGGGGCCGGTTCACGAGCCTCTCTCTTTGTCATCGCATAAAAAGCAAAGAATGGATTTGAATGAGAAAGGACGTCAGAAGAAGAGGGAAAGAAAAGTCTGGGATTTTGCTATGTGAGCAGGATTTAAAAGGGATGTGAGAGAATAAAAGGAAGGAGAGATAATTTGATTTGGACTGTGTGTGCATGCTGAGATGAGATTACATTACATTACATTAGGTCAATGAGAAAATAGGTAAGTAGACTTTGTGACGAACAAGTCTTTCTTCAGAACTAAATATACAAGCTCTGTTTCTTTCTACTCCTTTTTGGACATGTAAAGAGAAACTGGAAATATGTGAAGTATAATTTGTTCGAAATAAACTTAAACCATAAAGACCGTAATTATATTCGGGTAGTTATTGCTGTTTGAAATCTCAACACTTTCCACTCTGCCCACATCCCCTCTCAGTCTGAGTGTTTGAGGCTGGCCGACACAAAGACAGGTAGGCAGACGGAATGGCAAAGAGACACTTTCAGAATTACTGGCCAGGCACTTTTTTTTTTTTTTTTTTACAATGCAGAGAGAAAAGGAGAAGACCACTTTAATCCATTTTACTGATAGATGATGTGGACGGCAGGAAAAAAAAAGCTGAATGATATTGAGAAAAATGATGTGTGTGAGTGTGTGTTAGAGAATGGGGAGATTCCCCGCCCCCTCCTATGGCGCAGAGTGGGGTGCAGCTTTGCTGAGATGAAAAATCTGTCGTTTCAACTCTTCAACTGAGCACACACCTATTTGTTTGTGTCAGTTGTGTGTGCTGCATCTATTGATCCTTGCAGTCGTGGTTTTAACCCCAGCTCAACCTTGGGCTGCTGATGGTTTCACAGTATGTTTCAGCCTGCTCACATACGACATAGGTTCCCATGAACAGTCAGGCATGCTGGAAGTGTCAAAATGGTCAGGTCAGCCAGGTCAGAGGTGAGAGCGGGTGTGTGTGTATGTTTGTTGAGGGGATGTTTGGGATGGGGGAAGGAGAAGGTAAAACGGAAAGGGAGGTGAAAGAGAGAAATGGAGGGGCAGCGGGAGGTAGGCTTAATGGAGTGGGACAGATGGACACAGCAGAGATAAGACAAGCAATGAAGGCAGAACTAACACATCAATGCTTTCTTTAATTAAACACACCATTTGGAACCCCAACCCTCCCCCTTATTTGTATTTATTTTCCTCCTTCCCACTCACATCAAATTTACAGTCGCGATCAAATTTTACATACACTTGTAGAGAACATCATGTCACGGCTGTCGCGATTTTCCAAACATTTCTACAACTCTTATTTCTGTGATAGAGTGATTGGAACACATACTTGTTTGTCACAAAAAACATTTATGAAGTTTTTTTTTTAAATTAATTTATAATGGGTCTACTGAAAATGTGACCAAATCTGCTGGGTCAGCAATGTTAATATTTGGTTACATGTCCCTTGGCACGTTTCACTGCATTAAGACGCTTTTCGTAGCCATCCACAAGCTTCTGTTGAATTTTTGACCACTCCTCTTGACAAAATTGGTGCAGTTCAGCTAAATTTGTTGGTTTTCTGACATGGACTTGTTTCTTCAGCATTGTCCACACGTTTAAGTCAGGACTTTGGGAAGGCCATTCTAAAACCTTTCTTCTAGCATGATTTAGCCATTCCTTTGCCACTTTTGACATGTGTTTGGGGTCATTGTCCTGTTGGAACACCCAACTGTGCCCAAGACTCAACCTCCGTGCTGATGATTTTAGGTTGTCCTGAAGAATTTGGAGGTAATCCCCCTTTTTCATTGTCCCATTTACTCTCTGTAAAGCACCAGATCCATTGGCAGCAAAACAGGCCCAGAGCATAATACTACCAACACCATGCTTGACGATAGGAATGGTGTTCCTAGGATTAAAGGCCTCGCCTTTTCTCCTCCGAACATATTGCTGGGTATTGTGGCCAAACAGCTCAATTTTAGTTTCATCTGACATCACATGGACAAAGATAAGCCCTTTTGGAGGAAAGTTCTGTGGTCATTATGTTCTTTACATGCGTATGTAAACTTTTGACCACGACTGTATGCAAAATGGAATTTTTAAGGTCAAACACAATCCATTCTGATACTGGGTGACATTTGGTTTGAATGTCGAAAAAAATATTTCCCAAAGGAAACATTGAAAATAGAACTAATCTGTTCTAGAGTCAAGCTGTCACCATCAGGAAGTATTTGACATTTGTACTGACCGTCTTTGAACATTGTTGACTGTCCTACAACTTACATGATAAATATACAAGATCCCTTAAGCAGCAATCTAATTTTTTAGTGTTGTTATTTCTGTACGTCATTTTCAACTTGTCACAGAAAAAAGGTTAACTATTGTAAAACCTGAAATCTACAAAACACTGTCTGGTACTTTGTTAATACATACTGTAAGTCAGTGGTCCCCCACCACCGGGCTGCGGCCCGGTACCGGGCGATGGCCCGATTGGTACCGGGCCGCAGAAGAATTTTTTATTAAAAAAAAAAAAAAAAAATATATATATTTTAATTTTTTTTTATTTTTATTAAATCAACATAAAAAACACAATATACACTTACAATTAGTGCACCAACCACAAAAAGCTCCCTTTTTCATGACAAAAACGTCCCTTTTTCATGACAAAGAAAAAAAAAAAAAAAGGACCCCACCGGGCCGCGGGATAAATTATTAAGCGTTGACCGGTCCGCGAATACAAAAAGGTTGGGGACCACTGCTGTAAGTGACAATGCATAGTAAGGGTAGTAATGAGTTCGCTCCTTCACAGGACTTATTCTTCTATTAACATCCATTGTCTTGATGGGTAAGGAAAAAGCAAAAAGTTGCAGTCAGTCATTCGATGCTGTCTGAACTCAGCTTTCTTTTAAGGTACACTGAGGTATTGTGTAATCAACTGAAATATCACATAATGATATACATGAATGGTTGTATGAAAAAATTTACAACTTTTGTCTTCAAATATTTAGAAGTTTGGATTTTTATTTGTGTTTGTTAGTGTTGATGTAAGATATCGTAACACCCAGGCAGTGTTTCTGTTACTTTGTTTGTGGTGGTCTACCTTTAATAGCTCGGTTGGTAGAGTGGCCGTGTCAGCAACTTGAGGGTTGCAGGTTCGATTCCCGCTTGTGCCATCCTAGTTACTGCCGTTGTGTCCTTGGGCAAGACACTTTACCCACCTGCTCCCAGTGCCACCCACACTGGTTTAAATGTAACTTAGATATTGGGTGTCACTATGTAAAGCGCTTTGAGTCACTTGAGAAAAGCGCTTTATAAATATAATTCACTTCACTTCACTTCACTACATTTGGACTGCCACAAATAGATTTGGCTTAACCTGTTAGGTGACAGTATGAATTGTAACGTCACTTCTTGACAGAGCTCATACACACCTGATCTGCCAGAGAATACAAAGACAAAGTAGGAGTATCAGTGTTGTCAACTTAGAAAGTATTCAGACTTTTTCTGTGTTGGATAACACTGCACCTTTTCCAGTGAACAATGTCACCCAGTTGTGTCTAAAGTGCATCTGCAGACCGTGGCTTTTTTTTTTTTTTTTTCCATGCAACATGTTAGAAATTACATGGAATAATAAATGCCAAAGGAGATAATGTATTGAGAAACGCTAATATGGCACTAAAACCTTGTAATAATTAGGGTTCTGCTGATTAACCGGCCACCCATTAGTATTGGATGATTTTTGGGAGAAAGTATTTGATCTGCACCTTAACACCGATCACAAACGCTGATACGCTGACAAACAGCTAAGTAAGCGTCTCCATACACACTGTGAAGCTGCTCCCCTAAACTAATAATAATTATCTCCATTACGACAAATAGACTGAATTTCTTAGTACATTTTGTATCCCTATCAAGTTGCATTATCATTGGAGGACGAGGCTAAACATGTCACACATCAAGAGAGAGCCAAGAGCAGGCATGCTAGGAGCTAAGCTAACCTAGCTTTAAACAACACCAAGAAATAAGTGTTTTGTAGATGTGTAGATGTAATTGCATTGCAGCAGACATCCATCCATTTATTTGTACCGCTTGTTCCTTTTGGGGTTGCGGCGGGTGCTGGAGCCTATCTCAGCTGCATTCGGGCGGAAGGCGGTGTACACCCTGGACACGTCGCCACTTCATCGCAGGGCCAAGACACATAGTAAGCAGCTATTACTATGAAATTAACAAGTAGAATAATAAGAGTTTAGAGAAAGGATTATATAAAAACACATACTGTAAGAGTAGGATTAAATCGATCCAAAAGCTGGTGGTATTGATATTTACGATAGTATCAGTATATATATCAATACAAGAGTGGTCAGATCTATATTTTCATTTTCTCAAAATATTTTTTATTTTTTGTTAACTTTTACAATCTTGGGAAATAATTCCCTTAACACAGGAGGACATTAAGTGCACAAAACATAACTTTAAAAAGTAATACATAGTAGTTTTTGCTTTTGTTTAGTTATTGTGCAGGATTGTTCCCACCGGATATTTATTTATTTATTAATTTTTTATCATCAGTACTATTGACAGCGTAAAGCGGCCATGTCAGCAAGCTAAGGGCTCCTGGTTGGATCCCCGGCTTCCGTCATATTAATCACGGCCATTGTGTCCTTGAGCAAGATATTTCGCCCTTGCTCCTGATGGGCTGTGGTTAGGGCCTTGCATGGCAGCTCCCACCATCGATTTGTGAAAGTGTGTGTGTGTGTGTGTGTGTGTGGATGGCTGACTGTAGAAAAGTGTCGAATCCTCATTTGCCCAAAACTATTCGTTTTCATTGTCTGTTATCAAGTCTGCTATGATTAAAACACACTTGCGTTTGTTTCTTTTTTATTAGGATTTTAAAGATGATAAAAAATGGCTTGAAGATGCGACTAATGGGACTTACTGTTGTAGCCTTTCAAGCTCTCTTACACAACTTCACAACCCTCTAGCAATGTTTTGTATACACACTGCAAGTATATATATACAATATAATGTAGTAAAAGACACGTTCTTAACAATATGAACAATATGTTCAATATTTACCGTACTTTGATCATTTTATTCAACGCCGGTACTAACTTCTTCCACGCATTGATTTTTTTTTTCATACCAGCGCACATCTGACTTCTGGCAACAAATGTGTGTTCCTACTTCCAGAAACAAAACGTTTGTGTGTGTTTTAATCATGGTAGACTTGGTTACAAACAACAAAGACGACTATTTGCGGACAAATGAGGATTCACAACCTTATCTTTTTGAACCTGAATTAACGGAGGATGAACTGCTGCTTCTAGAAACGAGCACGAAGAAGAGTGTGAATTGTTGGAGCAGAGGGATGTTGAGAGCGTGAGGTGAAAGCAACTCGATGGTGCAAAGGTGGAATTTGGAGACAAGCTATTTCAACATAAATGATGTGCCGATCCCAAATAAAGCATAACAATTATATACCGGCCAGCTGGCCTAAAGAGACAACTGTCCATCGAGTGAGTCACACTTTATATTGATCATGATTTACGCAGAACATCGTGCGTGTATATCACAGGATACGCTGTCTAGCTAGCTGTGTATAAACAAAACATGAAATGTGGGCTAATACTTTTTAGATACTGTAATATGATTGTTCATGTTTTTCAGTCAACACAGATTGACTTGTTTTATGCATTACAAACTCAAACGCTTTTCGCGTTGATGTATAAGCTAGGTTATATCTTGCCGTAGCTAGCTTTTACGGTTAATACCAATGCACGCCGATGTGTCACTACAATATAAAAAGAGTTCCTCAGTGTTCGCTCTTACAATAACAATGTCGCTGCAGTTTGGTTATTGTACAGGTTACGGAATGTGAATTAAGTATTCCTGACGGTTTTTGAATGCATATTAAAGTGATTTAGAAGTAGAATTGATTGCTCCCATTAGCTGCATTGCTAACTACCTAGAACGAGCCAATTTTTACATGTTGGAATGCATAAAAAACAGAAAAACTTTTTGGCCTCTTGTCTCTCATAATGATTAGGAACGATAGGCAAAATTCCACAAAAATTACAGTTCCCCTTTAAAGTGATTTAGCGGCAGAATGGATTGCTACCTTCAGCTGCATTCCAAGCCACCAAGAACAAACCGATTTTTGAATAATACAATGCAAAAAAAATAACCCTTTTGTCTTCTTGTTCATTAAGATTGTAAAAGATGTACAAAATTCCCCCCAAAAAGCGCAGTTCCCCTGTAATGCGTATTGTAAAATGTAACACAGGCTGCAGTATATTCTGCCCTTCCTGAATGTTGGAATTTAGTTTGCCAAATTTGTAAACAGTCCTTTGAATTAAAGATGGAAAACAACTTGAGGAGTTTGTTGACATTCTTCATAATGAAGTCACTGTAAAACTATGCAGACAAAGGAAAGTACATCGATATACACATCAAGTGCACATACATGTAGGAGATAAGGTAACCTGATTAATCTAGAATAAAAAAACTGAAAAAAACCCAACACAATTAAACAGGAGGAAGTTTGGCTTTAATGCTGCCAGCTTAAAAGAGACCTACACTTATCTTTTTTTTTTTTCTCTTCTATTGTTTACTATCCTTATGAGAGACAAGAGGATAAAGGTTTTTTTGGGGGGGGCATTCCTAATTTGTAATAATCTGCTCATTCTAGGTGGCTAGCAATGCAGCCAATTAGGAGCAATCCATATTGCATTCAAATCACTTTGAAAATGCTTTCAAAAACTACCAACAATACTTCATTTACGTTGCGTAACCTGTATAATAACCAAGCTGTAGCGACATTGTTATTTGACTGTTTATGTAGCGTAGTAACACATTGCCTTGTGACGACATGCTTCAGGATTAGCCAAAAAAAAGGTACAGTAACCGGTAAACTAGTTTCCTGCATCAGCAGCTGAATGGCTTTGGCGTTTGTAATGCACAATACAACGCGATAGGACATCAATCTATACCATACCATACTAATATTGACTGAAAAACGTGAACAATCATATTACAGTATCTTTAAAGTATTAGTCCACATTTCATGTTTTGTTTGTACAACTAGCTCGACAGTTTATCTACTTTAGCTGTGCGGTGATGTGCTGCATGTATCATGATCAATATTATAGTGACTTACTCGGTGGACGGTTGTCTGTTTGGTATCGCCGGCCGGGTACATTTCCAGTTGATCTTGGGCCATTTATGTTGGCCTAGCTTTGCTCCAAGTTACACATTTGGAGCATCTAGTCACTCCGACCTCATTCTTTCGGCTTCCGTCTGCTCCGAGTCCGCTTTCTCTTTGTGGTCGCAAAAATTTAAATAAATAAAAATAATAATAATAGAAGCAGCAGTACATCCATTCCAAGTTGAAAAGGATAAAGTTGTGAATTTGTCCGAAAATAGTCATCTTCGATCATTGGTACAAGTGGCCAAAATGAGCTTCCTCCGCCGGGTGGCGGGGCTCCCCCTTTAAAGATAGGGTGAGAAGCTCTGTCATCTGGGGAGGAGCTCAAAGTAAAGCCGCTGCTCCTCCACATCGAGAGGATCCAGATGAGGTGGTTTCGGGCACGTCCGACCGGTAGGAGGCCACGGGGAAGACCCAGGACACGTTGGGAAGACTATGTCTCCCGGCTGGCCTGGGAAAGCCTCGGGATCCCCCGGGAGGAGCTGGACGAAATGACTGGGGAGAGGGAAGTCTGGGCTTCCGTGCTTAGGCTGCTGCCCCCGCGACCTGACCGCAGATAAGCGGAAGAAAAATGGATGGATGGATAGTCATCTTCGTTGTCTGTTGCTAAGTCTGTCATGATTATAACACTTGCATTTGTTTCAGGAAGTAAAAACACACATTTGCTGCTGGAAGTTTAAATTGTGCTGTTATAGAAACTGAAATAAATGCGCTGAGAAAATAAATTCCGGGATTGCTTGAATCGACCAAAATCGGTAAAATATTGTAAATATTACATATTGTTTTGAATGTGTCTGTTACTACATTATACATACTGTATATATATATATATATATAT
The DNA here is from genome assembly GCF_033978795.1 of Nerophis ophidion. Lineage (NCBI taxonomy): Eukaryota > Metazoa > Chordata > Actinopteri > Syngnathiformes > Syngnathidae > Nerophis > Nerophis ophidion. Next base: position 27,436,294 of record NC_084619.1, read on the forward strand.
ATATATATATATATATATATATATATATATATATATATATATATATATATATATATATATATACATACGGTGGCAGAGGGGTTAGTGCGTCTGCCTCACAATACGAAGTACCTGCAGTCCTGGGTTCAAATCCAGGCTCGGGATCTTTCTGTGTGGAGTTTGCATGTTCTCCCCGTGAATGCGTGGGTTCCCTCCGGGTACTGCGGCTTCCTCCCACTTCCAAAGACATGCACCTGGGGATAGGTTGATTGGCAACACTAAATTGGCCCTAGTGTGTGAATGTGAGTGTGAATGTTGTTTGTCTATCTGTGTTGGCCCTGTGATGAGGTGGCGACTTGTCCAGGGCGTACTCTGCCTTCCGCCCGATTGTAGCTGAGATAAGCGCCAACGCCCCCCGCGACTCCGAAAGGGAATAAGCGGTAGAAAATGGATGGATATATATATATATATATATATATATATATATATATATATATATATATATATATATATATATGTATATATATATATATGTATATATATATGTATATATATATATATATATATATATATATATATATATATATATATATATATATATATATATATATATATATATATATATATATATATGGGCTTCACGGTGACAGAGGGGTTAGTGCGTCTGCCTCACAATACGAAGGTCCTGCAGTCCTGGGTTCAAATCCAGGCTCAGGATCTTTCTGTGTGGAGTTTGCATGTTCTCCCCGTGAATGCGTGGGTTCCCTCCGGGTACTCCGGCTTCCTCCCACCTCCAAAGACATGCACCTGGGGATAGGTTGATTGGCAACACTAAATTGGCCCTAGTGTGTGAATGTGAGTGTGAATGTTGTCTGTCTATCTGTGTTGGCCCTGCGATGAGGTGGCGACTTGTCCATGGTGTACCCCGCCTTCCGCCCGATTGTAGCTGAGATAGGCGCCAGCGCCCCCCGCGACCCCGAAAGGGAATAAGCAGTAGAAAATGGATGGATGGAGGGTTTTATGGTTTTATAGTTGTTTTAGAGGGTTGTGTGGTGAAGGTTACAATGGTGACTCCCATTTGCCGCATCTTGAAATACTTTTTATCATCTTTAAAGTCTTAAACAAAACACAGAAGTTTGTTCTTGTCTCTCATAATGATTGTGAATGATGGACAACATTTCCCCAAAAATGTAGTTCCCCTTTTATGCTAACGTACAATGGACAAGATTATAGACAAGCCAATTGAAAATTAGCAGGGCCAATCGCAGGGCACATATATAAACACAAAATCTTTAACAATCTAAAATTTTTAAAGTAAAGCTGGAGGGCTAAGCATGGAAAAGTGCTGTAAAGTGTGAGGCAGATCCAATTATTTATCGAAAGAGCTCCACCCGCATATCAGACCACACATGCAGCTCAAGGTGGGCGAGAGAGGGGTTAATTATTTCCAAATCAAAGGAAAGAGAGAGAGAGAAAAGTACAATACAGGAACTGTACCTGTGTGTGTTTACTCGCCCAGGGGGAACATTCAGAGGCATGCACACATGCCTTCACCGCTGGCTTGCAGCAGAATTTCCCTTCCTGTTGAGGTTAGAATGTGTATACATTATACTTAACACACATATACACACAGCCAGACATAATGTGGGTACAATGTAGTTAAAAAGGTGTATTAAGCCACAGGAAAGGCTAGGAGTGGCACAGCCTCCATAATTATACATGTCGACCTGTTGCCAAATGCTGAAAATATACTTTTATCTCCGTGCAATTCCATTACCCTATTTTCCCTTTTCCTCCTGCTTTCCCTGTGGACTTATATACATTTTTGTGCTACATTGCACAATTAGTTTCGAGTTTCACAGCTGTAAAGGGTTTTAACAAATTATATTTGAGCACATCCATTATTCCACATCGAAGTACAGACAACGTTCGGAGATATTGAAAACAAAGAAGCCATGCCACTGATAGTTTTCAGTGTCTAGAAGTTGAGACAGACAGACAGAAACAAAGAAAAACTTCCCTAAAACAAAACAACAAAACAGAGCACCCCATTTTTCCCTCTTCTTCCTGACAATTTCCATCACAAACCTTTCTGTCTGCTTTTAACTCTTATAGGTACATTAATGGGGTTATATTACCTCTTTGTAGGCTGTCTGTCCGCCAGTCCTACTCACCCATACTCTTATGCACACACGCACACACACACACACACACACACACACACACACACACACACACACACACACACACATACACTGCTTGGCGTCTAAGCAAAGGTTAATTGGATGAAGAGGCTTTTTCTCAAAACCCAATATCCAGTTACTACCTGCTAACAATGCATTTTATTGATATATATTGTTTAATCTACAAATAGCTTTGGCTTTTAACTGCATGCTCTCCACCCGTAAATGCTAATCACACTTTGCACTTTGTTTTGGTACGGCTGGTATTTTCTAAGGGCTCCATTTCAAATGACTCACTGGGATTTTGTGGGTATGTTATGCTGGTGTTTAGGGAACATGGCCTTTTCTGTTTTTTTGTACTGCCTGCATACGTTTAAGGAAGTGCATCCAGTTGGTGGTGTTGTGGTGTTTTTGTTTCTTACACTTTGGCTTGTTTCTTCCTCTCCCACCTCTGCATCCTTTTCATCCATCATCTCCCCCCCTTCTCCTTTTCCTCCACCATTCGCTCTCCAGACGCATCGAACAAATACCAAATATCTAAGCCCACGGTGTGCTCAGTGCACCCGGGGGAGGTTCTGAAGCTGAACTGCCCTCTGCCGTCAACGGGGATCATCACCTGGACCAAAGATGGCAGCTCTCTGGGCACCAACAACCGCACACTGATAGAACAGGAGGTGCTGCAGATCCGTGATGCCACGTCCAAGGATTCGGGCCTGTATGCGTGCACCAGCGTGGGCAAAGACGCGGTCTGCTTCATAGTCAATGTCACAGGTGAGTCAGGGACTAGGCGAGAAGGGACAGGATTTGAGAGTTTAGACGCATAGACTTTGAATTCAAAAAGTGTCCAAGGAGTGGATTCCTTCTTGAGGTTCGGTTGGTACTGACAACGTGTTGCTGTCAGTCTCTGTGTGTATCATCACTACAATTTCACAATAGTATCGGACAAAAGCTATTTAAAGACAATTTCCCACTGAATAATATCCTTCAACTCTACCAAATTGCAATGTGGCCGCATACATATGACCATATGTGTGTTCAGAAGTCCACAGCCTGAGTAAGGGTGGCGGTAACCCTAGTTACTCTGTGCAGATGCCATCTCGTCGGGGGATGATGAAGACGATACCGAGCGATCAGAAGACACAGGGGCAGATGGAGAACAGCTGAGTGAGTATGGAAGGGACAAATTACTTATATATCCATCCACTAACTACTGTTAGTGCTTAAACGACCAAGTTGTTGTCAGCAGTTAACTTTACTTTAAAAGCTCTGGGTTGTCCGGTATAGCGGTACTGATATAGTGCAGCGGTGCTAATTAATTAAAAAAGGTACTATACGGTCTTTTACAGTTTTATTTTCATCTGTATACAGAGCCGAGGCGCATGTTAAGTGTGTCAACACGCAAACACAGAGCACATACAAGCAGAAACTGTGTAAAGAGGAAGAATGCCTAGAGTGGCAATTTTTCTCGTTCGTAAAGAGTGCGTGAAGTGCAATATGGGGTTATTTGGACTTAAAAAATAACAATAAAGGTGAAGCTTTGAACATGAAAGCTCCATGCTGCAACAGGTCCGTTTTCTTGCTGCCTCGCAGTCCCCTTTAGGGTTTAGGGTTAAGGTCAAAATAGGCCTCCGTACTGTATTCAACTTTTCAAAAGTAAAGAAAGGTGACATCAATCTCCTTTATTATTGTTGTTTTTTTAAGTGTCCTGACCTGTTCCCACTAAGACATTTTATTGTATTATTTTGAAGTAAAAAATTGACCGCCCCCACCCAATCGTGCTAAGTTGATTATAATTTTAAAACTGTTCGAAGCAAATGACTACACATTGTTTCCATACTCAACGAAAGCAATATTGGCAGTGTTTTATTACTGTAGTTCATACAGTAATATGCTCATTGGATCATGGTTAAGGAAAGACAACGAGTTAAGCCGCCTAATTGTACTGGGATTTACAATGAGCAGAAGTTTGTAACACCAAAACGTGTGCACCCGCTTAGCTGCTCACCATTCTTGTCTAGACTTATGCTGGGCGTGTGTGTGAGTGTGAGATGCTCCAGGGAATACGGAGATTCCTGACATTCCATTAGGTAGACAGGCCTCAATGGACCCATCCACGAAGCCAGTCAGTCAGCTGGGCTCATCTATTATAGAAGAGACCCATGTGGACCCAGTTACTCACCTGATGAACTTGTGTATTTGAATGTTTGTGTGCACGAGAAGGGAAGGTTTTATCCACGTGTGTCTGTGCTAGTAATATGTTTACGGAGCTAAACACACTCACACATGCACACAAACAAACACACACACACACACACACACACACACACACACACACACATGCAATGTCCACATACACATTCTCAAAAATGGGCTGAAGAGAAAATTAGGGGTTCCACATCTTCTTAAAATTCTCCACACGCACCACGCTATACCATCAGTGCTCCTCCGCCTCTATTCTCGGGCTCACCATAATTGCTTGAAAACCATTTAAAATATGGAAGAAACCCAGCAAGGACACAGTAGAGGGGAAAATTAAAATAATTCTGTTGGTAATAAACCACAAGTAATGTTTTTCCAAAAATACATTGTCTTGCTATGTGGGGTTGAATATTCATAAATGAGATTATTTATTAAACAAATTAGCGAGAAGATGGTGGAGGCAAGATAAGGGTGTTTTATTTGGACAAAAAAAAACGCTTTCTCTGAGCGTAGTATGACGCTCAGACCCCAAGTGGAGGCCTGAAGCAGAGTGGGAGCTTGTAGGCATGGTAAGAATGGGCCTGTTTTGTTGTTGTTGTTTTTGTTGTTCATGGCTTTTAATTATTTCTGGAAAATCATGAAAAGTTCATTCATTCCACTCAATAAGTTAGATTGAGCAAAAATCTCGGTCTAAGAAAGACATAAAAGGAGAGTTTTTCTGGTTAGCAGTCGTATATTTTAGAGGAGACATGCGGAGCCTCTTCACTTGAGGGAAGCAGACTTTTAGGGAAAGTACAGGTGGCTCACGCTGATATCATCAAGAAGTCAATGAGCTAAACGTTTGTTACAATTTCTCTTGTTGACGAAAATCCTCATTAGGGTTTACATTTGCTGTTGGTGGGCCTCCCATTTAAATAAATCTGCAAACAGTTTTAAAAGAATAGCCAATATTTTTTTCTCTGACACTGGGGAAAATGTGAGCAAAATAAAGGATGTGCAGGAAGTTAATACAGCAATTCAAATAAAACTACATTTCCCCAATTTTTGTGCTTTTTTTCATGGATGAATAGACTCTCACTTCATTTGAACACTACTTGGAGTAGATAAAGAATATTTCCTAAAAGATGAAAACAGGAACAAACTTTCTATGTGGCAGATACTTGTTTTTCACCCAAGATTACCCATAGTTTCGAATTGAAACGGTACTAAGGATGGGGTTTTTTTGCCATATGTTCAGCTTGTACAGTAGTGATTTGTGCAACCTGACCAGATATGGGATATGACAACACTGAATTACGACTTTGGAACAGTGCAGGGTTTCCCACAAATAAAAAAAAAAAATTGTTTTATTATTATTATTTTTTTTCGGCTTTGGACTCGCTCGACCGCTCATAAAAGCAATGGGACTCTGTCTGTGAATGAATGGAGCTTGTAGTTACATATTATATAAATATGTAAATATTATATAAATATGTACATAAAGTGTTGTAATTATATTCCAACTCCGTGTTCTTCTTGGTCATCGCCGCCACCGCCGCTGACCGACCACACCACCACAAATAGATGCCTGACCTGTGGGAAACACTGCAGTGACTTAGCTCTCAGGAGGACCATATGAAAGAAAAAAAGGTTGACTCATAGTCCAGGAGTTAGATAACCTCTGCTCACCCCGAGCCGTCATTGGATAACCAGCCATGACTGTGGCTCCAGATGCATGGCGCATCAGGGGAACAGGGGGTCCTGGGCGCCACAGCAGTTGGCCACTTCATCCGGTGAGAGGTTGGAGGGTCATCTCGTTTGAAGTTTTGCCCCTCCGGATGGAGGGCATGGGAAACAGCAGCGCTCACCTTTCATTTCTCAGCCTCATCCTCTAACCTGGCTGCCACTTAAGGGTCAAAGGTCGCTTCGGAGAGACAGGCTTGCATGTGACAGTCTTCACCTAATCGAAGTCTGTGGGAATGGAAGCATTGCTGACAAGGAGAGTGGAATTGAAGACAGTTAGGGGTGAAGATACAGAGGAAGAGCAATACAGATAGTGAGGGTGAAGGTATTTTAGAGGAATGACTAATTATAGTTTGAGCACTGAGCATACACTGTATGCCCCTATCCAGGAAGGAAGAATGCTGTTTACTGACTTTACTATCCAAGTATGTGCTTCTTGTCTGGGTGTAGATCCCAGAAAAAAATATGATAGTACGCAGACTGGACAGGCTCTACAGAGAGTAAATATTCTCTTGGGCCATAAACATATGTTTGACGGCAGTTGTGGACTTATTAGTGGGAATTCCCTCTGTTGCTTGTCTGCTGTACAAGAGAGGAAGTGATGGCGTGGTAGGCCGTTTACATTGTTGTTCAATTTTCTCTTTCCCTCTCAATCCCATCTGCTTTGGTAATCACGCCACCAGGTGCTGGGAGAAAGTAGTGGGCGGGGTGCTGGGAGGGAAATCCAGCTGTCTAAAAGACAAAAATGGGGGAAAACAAACAACACAGCAAATTTGTCAGATTTCATCAAAAGTGTTTGGTACACTAGCAGTGGACATGCTAGCAGTGTCAATCTGAACTAATGGGCTCTTTTTTTGGTAACTTCTGTTTTGGTCTCTGACAGCACATAATGGTTTCCCAAGGGTGATAAGCATCCGTACTCCTGCTGTCTGCATCGTGCCAAGTGACGGGCAGATAAACATGGGAGCTATGGGAATTGGAGGAAGTCAAGAGAGAAAGAAAAGCTGCTAAGTTGAATGAGATGAAATTGAATGTGATGGTCCAGTAACCCTCTTGGCAACGCCCATTCCCCCTTAGAGGCGATGTTTTTTCGTACTGTGTAACACCGAGTGGAACTTTCAGGAAAAGACTGTGTTTTTGTTAAACTGTGCAGCTCTGTGTGGTATCATTCCGACAGTGGGTAATTTAGTGTTGTCAGGATGGGTGTCTGGGAGTGTTCTTTGTTGGCTGGTACAGTCAAGGTCCTGAAGCGTTTGCATTGAGGACATTTTTAGGATTTTTAGCCAAACTGAACACAAACTGCTTTGTGTTTTGTAGGTTCCCCGTACTGGACTTCGTCGGCTAAAATGGAAAAGAAGCTGCATGCGGTTCCAGCTGCCAACACAGTCAAGTTCCGCTGTGCTGCAGGAGGCAACCCCCGACCAAAGCTAAGTTGGCTTAAAAACAGCAGGCCTTTCCGCCAGGAGGACCGCATGGGAGGTTATAAGGTAAGACAAACACTAACAAATCTGACTTTTAAGAATCTCAGATGTCACACTTGTTAATCTCTGTGCTACGAATAATTCCAGCTATTGGTGATTGTGCACTTCACTGGTGTCAAAGTCTTGATTCTAATGATTCTGATTACTATTCCTTATCCTCATTTTCACGCTTTGCTTGCGACACAAGGGAAGTGTTTCCGGTGTGTAATTGGAATTGCTCATCCTTGAGCCGCTTCTCACCAGGATACTTTGCAGAGTCTCTGACTGTAACTATTAGTGAGATAGGCGTGGGACCTAAGGGTTAAATACACCCCACAGACAGTAAAGAAAAATGAGGTTGAGTCAGGGTTGAGATGAGACTGCTGAGGTAACTCAATTTAGGGAAAACAGGTCCCACTCAGTTTTGGTATGTCTATGACTACAGTGTCTAATTCTATTATTACGTGTGATTCACTTAATAGTTAATGATTAATCTGTAGGAGGTTTCTGTTGATCCTGCATTTGACAAAGCAACTGTGTGTAATTGTAAGATTAGAATAAGGTTAACAATTGGAGCTCAGATAGCAGCGTAGCCGTCTAATAACTTGAGGGCTCCTAGTTCAAATCCAGCTTCTCCCATCCTAGTCACGGCCAGTGTGTCCTTGGGCAGGACTTTTTACCCACCTTTCTCCCAGCGCCGCTCACACTGGTGTATGAATGTGCATGAATATTTGGTGTAGGTGCAAATTGGCAGTCACGCATCCATCAGTCTACCCCAACAGTCTCCCCCAGGGCAGCTGTGGCTACAAATGTAGCTCATCACCATCAAAGTGTGACTGTGGAGTGAAAGACTGATGGGTTCTCAGTTCTCTCCGTAAAGCGCTTTGCGTGTCTAGAACAGCTCTATATAAATCTAATCCATTACAATTATGAAAACATTAGGTTTCTTGTTGCAAAGCAGGAACATGACCTTTTACATCCTGGGAGTGGCAGCTCTATTTTACTTTGTCATAAGAATAATTCCACAGACAACTTCTTCCAAGATACTTGCCAGGAGAGTATAGGGTGTAGATTGTGTTAATGAAACTGGTAACGTTGCATCTACTCCGCCTTTTGCAGGTTTTTCACAATGTAGACAAAAACAGCCAGGCGAAAAATGATACAGTCAGCCTGCTAGAAAAAAACACGGGTAGCTTATTTCCTTTTTTTGTCAACAAATGTTAGACAAAAGCTATACCTGAGCCCAACCCTGTGGAATAATCTCCGCTTTGTGTGAAATGTGGGCTTGTCTTGCAACAGTCTCTGCTTGTTGATCGAAATAATTTGATTGTTTGGTTGTTTATGTGAATTTTGCATATTCTAATGATAATATGTATGAAACGTCTTTGGTATTAGTTTATTTTGTACATATATAGAGTTACAATGGGGTGCATCACATAATTACAGTTTCTCATTACATATCCATAAAGGAGTAGGAAGAAGCATTGTGTCTGTAGCATGCATTTTTTATTTATATTGAGTAATTGCGCTCAATCGAAGCAAATTAGTATAAAAACCAAAACAAGTTGAAAATTGCCATCTGAACTTTTGGACGTGTTTTTAGTAGGGGTGTAACGGTACGTGTATTTTTATTGAACCGTTTTGGAACGGGGGTTTCGGTTCGGTTCGGAGGTGTACCGAACGAGTACACATGCTAGCAGCGACCGGACTAGGACAACATGTAAAAGCCAGAGCTAGAAGACCCTCCAACCGAACGAGTTTCCACACGGACATATTAAGTAGCGTACCGCACGTTGTGTAAACATTACACACCAAGGCACAACACACAACATGTTAGCAGCAACCGGGCTACGATAGACTGACTATACTTCCTCTTTTCACCAGACATGTCCTCTTTTGCGGAGCTGTCTGGGTGGACTTTCTTAAATGCCTCAAATGTCCGGCATTTTAAGTTAGGGTTGCGTGTATTTTCAATGTACGTTCAGGGTTAAGAAGGGGTTAAATTAAAACAAGACAACTTGTGCACGCAGCAGCATTCGTGAGGGAGGGGCAGAAACAGAGAGAGCGAGAGAGTTATGATAAACGCGCATGCTTTGCCAGGCTCTGCTTTTTACCCATAGATTTATCAGATTTTAATTTTTATTATCTTTAGCAGGGGTGTCAAAAGTATGCCCCAGAGACAATTTGCGGCCCACAGCTAATGTTTTAAAGGCCCACGGCACATTCTAAAAATACTATTAAAATAAGGAAAAACATAAACAAAAGTGAAATAAAAAAGCTTAAAGGCTATATGTAATTAAGAAAAAGTTGCAACGCTGAATAATGAAACAAAGCTGTTTTTTTTTCTTTCAAACTGTCATTGCTCAAAACATAATATTGAATCAAAATCAATGTTATTACGAATTATTGACCTAGCCAAGGTCCCAAATACTTCACATAAAATATTCCACTAAGAAAAATATTTTTGGTGGAAGATTTAGCAAATTTGGTAAATAAATGACCAAAAAATTTATATTTTGTTGTTTTCTTACTGTACCGAAAATGAACCGAACCGTGACCTCTGAACCGAGTAACGTACCGAACCGAAATTTTTGTGTACCGTTACACCCCTAGTTTTTAGCCATCTTTAATCTAGCATGTGATGTGGCATACACTTTCTCCATCAATAACTGGCTGTATAATGTTATGGTTTAACAAGAGGAGTGTGACGGCAAACGGACACCGGGTGGCAGTAATGTCCAAAGATTATTCATATATATATATATATATATATATATATATATATATATATATATATATAATATAATTAGGGAAATGGAGTGTGAACGAGATCGAAGAGTATGTATGGTGTAAGCCTATGTGCAGGATATAACTGGAGGGATTTTACCTTAAGTGTTGGAGGTGCGTGTTGAGAGAAGCGGTGCAGTCCGACAAGGGCAAGACAGGCAGGGTAGTCCATGGGCAGAAGCGGGTTCGACAGGCAGGAGCGAGTCGTCGTTGTCCAGGGCGAGCGAGGAGTCAAAAACCAGAAAAGCACGAGGAATACAGGGAAGATACGGAAGCGCACGACACACAGCGTGACTCGAGGATGGACACACGGAAGGTACATAAGGCTATACGCCGGCGCCGGCATGCCAAGTTGTGCCGGCTTATGAAGGCAGGTCTTTCATTACTGGCAGGTGTGGTGATTGTTGGTGAATGAAAACAGCTGGCGGCCACTGCAGGGCGGAGACGCGTGCGGTGCGTCCCTGGGCATGTCCTGAAGTGCGCTCACTGGAGCGCACCGACAGATGAGTGCCCTTGGCAAGGGTCTGAGCCGTAACAGTACCCCCCTCCTTATGGACAGCTTCCAAATGTCCCACAGGTCGTACCACAAAAAACACAGGAACAAGAGTCAAGGGAGGGCGGAGGGGCGTAGGGGGTAGTGGGTCGTTAGCCCACATGTCCCCGAATCCACCGGGGACGAGTTTGGTGGCGGCGGCAAGTAGAATGCCGCTGAGGCTGGCGAGGCGGGCGACCAAGGAATGGCCACCATCTTGGCCGTCGGGGAGGCGGACGTGAGTGGCGCCATGGTGCGTCTCTCCAGAAACGGGGAGGATGGCGGCACCGTGGTGCGTCCCGCCGGCAACGAAGAGGAGGACGGCGCCGTGGTACGGCCCGCCGAACACGAGGAGGAGACGTCATCGGCGTGGAAGCAGCAGCGTACGTCGTCATTGGCGTGGAAGCAGCTGTGGACGTCATCGCCGCCGTGGAAGCTGCGGCGGACGTCATCGGCGGCGTGGAAGCAGCGGCGGATGTCATTGACGGCGTGGAAGTAGTGGCGGACGTCATCGGCGGCGTGGAAGCAGCAGCAGACGTCATCTGCGGTGTGGAGGCAGCAGCGGACGTCGTCGACACCGGACATGAGGAGGGCAGCTGAGGAGCTGGCCGAAGTGCTGAAGCCAGTGCTGCTGGCCGAGGGGGACTGTTGATAGCTCGGATGGTAGCCTGGGGACTGGTGCTAGCTTGGACGCTAGCCTGGGGACAGGTGCTGGCTTGGATGCTAGCTTGGGAACTGGTGATAGCTCAGAGGCTAGCCAGGGAACTGGTGCCAGCTCAGAGGCTAGCTTGGTGGATGGTGCTAGCTCGGAGGATAGCCGAGGGGCTCGTGCTAGCTCGGGGTATAGCCGAGGGGCTAGTGCTAGCTCGGGAGCTAGCCGAGGGGCTGGTGGCTGCGGCTGTGAAAAGTGGAAGACAGGTAGGATTTGTCTGGCAGGGGGTAGCCTGTCTGGGTGCAGCTGCGCCACCACACCAGTACAGCTACCAGTACCATCCCCCCTCCGAAAGCGGATGCCAGACGCTTCCTGCTGTCTAAGGAACAGTCTCTAAGGGTGGGAGGTGGGTGGCCAGGCGGCGGGTAAATTCCTCCATCCCTACAGCGCTGCTAAACAGTCCCTTGAAGGAGTGTTGAGGGCTAGGAAAATGGTCCAGGGTGGAGGAAAAAGAAAAAGACATCCTGAGAGGGGCACAACAAAAAAAAAGAATAAGAAAAAAAAAAAGGTTACCGAGGATGGGGCTGGGGCTAAAGTCACTGGGGCGGGGCTAAAGAACTGTGCCGTCAGGTCCCTAATCAGTTGGCCGGAGTATACTGTTATGGTTTAACAAGAGGAGTGTGACGGCAAACGGACACCAGGTGGCAGTAATGTCCAAAGATTATTTATATATGTATATATATATATATATATATGTATATATATATATATATATATATATATATATATATATATATATATATATATATATATATATATATATATGTATATATATATTTATATATGTATATATATATTTATATATATATATATAATTAGGGAAATGGAGTGTGAACGAGATCGAAAAGTATGTATGGTGTAAGGCTATGTGCAGGATTTAACTGGAGGGATTTTACCTTAAGTGTTGGAGGTGCGTGTTGAGAGAAGCGATGCAGTCCGACAAGGGCAAGACAGGCAGGGTAGTCCATGGGTGGAAGCGGGGTAGAGACGCAGGAACGAGTCGTCGTTGTCCGGGGCGAGCAAGGAGTCAAAAATCAGAAAAGAACGAGGAAGACAGGGAAGATACGGAAGCACACGACACAGCGTGACTCGAGGATGGACACAGGGAAGGTACGGAAGGCTATTCTCCTGTGCCGGCATGCCAAGTTGTGCCGGCTTATGAAGGCAGGTCCTTCATTACTGGCAGGTGTGGTGATTGTCGTTGAATGAAAACAGCTGGTGTCCGCTGCAGGGCGGAGACATGCGCGGCGCGTCCCTGGGCGTGTCCTAAGGTGCGCTCACTGGAGCGCACAGACAGATGAGCACCGTTGGCAAGGGTCTGAGCCGTAACAGTGTAATGTCCTCGTAAGTCGAAACCAAGGTTTTGTAGAGAAAAATGTTGCACTGTGGTCCACATACTGCAGGTCTTTTCAACTGGCGGCCCGAGGGCTACATAAGGCCCACCAAAGTTTTTCATTTGGCCCGCTGAACATCACCCAATTAAACCATTAAAACCAGGCTGGCTCATATATGCAGTACCTGTCACCCGGCAGGGAGAAACAGTGAGGCAAATGTGTCACAATGAAGCAGCAATGAGATGAGGAAAAGAAAAATACTCAAATAAATGGCACTTTGCACTCGAAAAAAATCAAAATAAATGGCAAAATTCCGACTTTTAACAGCGATTGGACAGCAAATTACTATAGTTCTGCTCCAAGCCACTGCTTGAGTCATTGTTTTCTGCTAGACATGTTAAGTGGCGAACACTGTTTCAGACCAGCAACAACGGTAGAAATCCACAAGTGTAAGCTTCATCACAAAACTTGGTCAGATCTTTATAAGTAGCTGTAATGCGTAAATATATTAAATGTATGACTTTGTGATGTCTATAGTATTCGTGGTCATGTTATGTGTCTGAGTAATTCTGGCGCGCAAAGCTCGTTTAATACCTGTAGCGCAAAATTTTACCAGTAGAGTGAGATAACGCTACACCTTAGGTTAAATTGTGTTTAGCCACATTCATGTTTGCAGTAGAAGATGGATGGATGGATGTTTGTTGTGGATGTTTTTTATTTCTATACGCGTAAACATCCATATTTTAGTTTGTGAATGTATTAATACTAAACCTTCAATTTTATTTATGTAAAATACACAATGGACATTATTTATGTATACAATACAAAATATACTTTTTTAATGTTTATTTTGTGTTATATGTTCTAGTCTTACAAACCTAAATGAAGGAAAAAGTGTAAATAAATAAAACTAGGGAGGAAAATAACTTAAAAAGAAGGAACATCAATCCTCAAAAAAACTTCTGGATCTTCTTTTTCTTCATGCTGTTAACTTTCTGTCTTGTTGCACATGCTGAAAGATAACCAGTGTAGGCTCTTTCTGACAAAACATTCACATTTCAATGTCCTGTCTCTGAACCCTTGCCCTTATGAAGTTGAATAGCCTTGACATAAAATATGTGGACGTCAGGTCCTAGGAGGTTAAGATAAATGGTGAGATTTGTATTAGCAAGATTACCCTTAATGGTTTTGTGTTACTTTATTTTGTCTGTCTAACCATTGGGCGCTCATTGGAATACTTCTTTGCACATGAGCTTTTTCAAAATGTTTAATTATTATGTTCTTAATCACTGCCTTGTTTTTACAGATACGAAGCCAGCACTGGACTCTCATCATGGAGAGTGTGGTTCCATCAGACAAGGGCAACTACACCTGTCTGGTGGAGAATGAGTTTGGAGCCATCAACCACACCTACACCCTGGATGTTGTGGGTCAGTAGCAACACAAACATACAAATCTTAGAGCTCACACAGAAGGGTGGAGGAAGGGGAAGCCATGGAAGAAAGAATTCTGGCAATGACAAATGAGTGTGTATTTGATCAATCAGTGACTCTTGGACAAAGTTGCGAAAATAACAGTGTTAATCAACATGTTATAAGCACCAACTTTTATAGTTATTTATTGAAATCCCAGCATGATAATCATTTGAGTAAGCAATTGAAATAGATGATTGGGAACACTAAATTGGCCCTAGTGTGTGAATGTGTGTGTGAATGTTGTCTGTCTGTGTTGGCCCTACGATGAGGTGGCGATTTGTCCAGGGTGTACCCCGCCCGAATGCAGCTGCGATTGGCTCCAGCACCCCCCACGACCCCGAAAGGGACAAGCGGTAGAAAATGGATGGATGGGTGGATGGATTGGGAACAATTCCAAATGGTTTTCATGAATTCAATATTAAATGATCATTTAACTTTAACACCACTTGTGGCAGTAATAATCTCAAACAAACAGAAGAAGTGTTAAGCTAATCACATAGAGAAGTTTCTTAAGCACAAAAACGATAAAAAAGGATGGTGAAGCTGTATTTTCATTTGAGCTATACTTTATTTACTGTTTAGTTAAAAAAAAATTTAGCACTATATAATTGTGTAAACAATTATTTTTCATCAGTATTTATTAGTCACTTCTTTTAAAGTTCTTCTAGTACTTATTTTTCTAATCAGCCTGACCTAAGCCTAATGTTACTGTGTTAATCACAAAAAAATATTATTTATTTAACACATGCTTTCATATGATTTCACATAGGTGTAGTAAGTAGGTTATATTTAATTATTTAATTTAAGTAAAATCAAGTGTAAGACTAATTCAGTAACACATTTTGAGTAGACCCCAGGGCCCTTCATAGTGGAAAAGTTGGGCTCCCGACGTCAAAAAAGTTAAGAGTCCCTGGTCTAGTAATGTTTGTGTATATGTTTTGTTGTAAATCTTGCTCCACAATCACTTTTATAACCCGTTTTTTTAGTCTGTCTGCAAGATGTTCATTCCAAGATTGCAAATGAAACTACATCCAAACCCCTCCAAAAGTGTCATAATTTATCTTTTAAATATATACATACATACATCCATTTTCTACCGCTTATTCCCTTTGGGGTCGCGGGGACGCTGGTAAGTGTTTGAATATTTATCAGGCAGCACGGTGGTATTGGGGTTAGTACATGTGCCACACAATACGAAAGTCCTGAGTTCAATCCTGGGCTCGGGAACTTTCTGTGTGGAGTTTGCATGTGCTCCCCGTGACTGCGTGGGTTCTCTCCGGGTACTCTGGCTTCCACTCACTTTCAAAAACATGCACCTGGGGATAGGTTGATTGGCAACACTAAACATTCAAACACTAAACTAGTGTTTGAATGTGAGTGTGAATGATGTCTATCTGTGTTGGCCCTGCAATGAGGTGGCGACTTGGCAAGGGTGTACCATGTCTTCCGCCCGAATGCAGCTGAGATAGGCTCCAGCACCCCCCGTGACCCCGAAAGGGACAAGTGACTAAAAATGGATGGATGGATAATCATGCACATATATTTTAGTGATGTCACTGTTATTTCTTTTTCGGACATGGTCAAAAATGAACTTCCTAACTATTATATAGATTCACCCATTCACAACATTAGGTATATTAGCACACGCTCTGATCGTATCAAACCTGCATGAAAAAAGCTGCTTTCTCCAGCATTTATTCCACCGCATGTCGCACGTCATCGTTATTATGTGCATGCCAAGATTAGATGAAAATAATACTTTATTCTACCTTTACTCCTCCCGCACTGGTTGAGAGCATGATTTAATATCAAAATAAGTATGTCCACCTCACGTTGACGTCACAACGCAGCCACACTGCAAAACCTCGCTAACAG
This sequence comes from Nerophis ophidion, assembly GCF_033978795.1. Taxonomy (NCBI): domain Eukaryota; kingdom Metazoa; phylum Chordata; class Actinopteri; order Syngnathiformes; family Syngnathidae; genus Nerophis; species Nerophis ophidion. The sequence continues at coordinate 27,452,552 of NC_084619.1, forward strand.
TGGAATCCAAAACTACATGCAAGCTCACGCCAAAATGCATGTACCTTATGATTTGATGCTATGGCAGTGTTTAACATGAGTATCCAACATTGTAATAACATTTATAAGTCAGAAAAGACTAAATTATTTTTTGGTCCCCTTCAATGTCCCTCTCTGATTCCATTACAGCCGGCGCGTTCAAATTATTACTACCACACAGTTCACATTTAACTTAGTCCACACTTTCTAATGACCTTTGGAGCACACAAAGCAAAGTGTGTTTTTCTGCCGAGTAGGCAGAATCAATAGACACTGGGATAAAGATAGTGGATCAATTTGTGTATGTACTGTATGTTAGAGTGAAGATCATCTCTACTTTGGACTTGCTTAACCCACGATACCATTAATCAGAGCATATGTACTTTGTTATCTGGCTGACGAAAAGTCAATAATACATACAGTGTAAGTGAGATGGTGTTTAGTAGAATGTTTGATACTCATAAAGATGTTTAAGGTTCCACTAGTCATACATGCCTCTCAAACTCTCACCGTTGTCCTTAGCAGACCATGTTTTCAACAGTATTTCTCTATATCAGGCAGAGGTTTATCAAACTAAATACTTCAGGCTTCTTGCACAATGAGTGTATAGCCAGACACACATTCATACACGCTCATGCTCCCTAATTCAGGCCCCCTGCTCTGGTACGCTAGTGAGCCAAATCTCTGCTTTAGACTGCATATTTCTGTATTTGTTTCATTTTATAGCTGAGCAGTAAAGCCTTTAAATGTCTGGCTCCACAGCCACTGCCCCCCTGCAACCTCTTGCTTCATTTTACCCCTTTATAGTGTTGTGGACAAAGGGAGGGGAGAGACTTTGGAAGAGAAAAGGAGGGGAAATAGACAGAAAGGTCTGCTCTTATCAGTCTAAGCTGTGAAAACAAGGAGAAACCAGTGAATTCTGCCTCAGACTGGCCCTCTTAAGAAAGGACAGCAGTTGGACAACCATTAGGAACATGCACGATTAAAAGACATATATCGTGATGGGTGGGGAAGGGGTTGTCAAAAAGGACACACACACTGGCTGCTGTGACGGTTTTTGCTTGTTGTCCTGTGCCAGAGTGTTCACCTGGTCTTTGTCTCATTTTCATAAAAAAATATAAACTAAACAAATAATTAATGTAATTTACTGAAAAATATCTAAAAAAAGATTTTTAAATGTAACAATAAATAATAGCTTCTTATCGAGCCACAACAAACGTCGCCTGGTTCTCTTCTACTTTTACCGTAATCTCTTAAGCAGCCTGTTTAGGAGCAAGCACATTTCTAGTGATGACCAAACAAATTCTTAAATAAACAGTGCCCGCTAATAATTGATCAATGAATGTACTGTTTCCTTTCATACTGGAAATTAATCACCATCATGCTTCAGGGAGGGTTTTCTCAAATTATTTGGGTTTCTGTATGAAATTGACGTCTTCCCTCCTTCAGTATAACCCCCCTGAAGGATGGGATGTCTTGCCAATGACCCCCTTAATGAATGTTCCGGTTGAGCATACTTTCACAGGACATTAGATGGTGACAATTTCTTCGGCTTTTGCCAGTTATTTTATTATTGCTAGCCGTTTTACATTAACTTTGGAAAAGTATGATGAACCTTTTGAACTCCTAGCTCTGTAAAAGATTTAAAGGGAGAGAATATAAGTAATATAAAAAGCACTGTTCATTACAACTCTTCATTTATTCAGTCCCCTAATTAATTTTGTCTTTTAGTCTGACAGTCTGTAGCTCTCACCACATCTTCACACGCTGACCATTAGCCATAAGCCTCACCCAACTCATAGATGCACATGCTCATACATGCACACAGTTCATTTCACAGAACGAACTTTCAGGCTTTGTTTTAAATAGGCATCACAGTGCCTCAGGCTCAGGCTGTAGGTGATATCATTGTGTGTGTGTTGTATGTAAGTGATGGCAGCGAGTGGTCGCTGTCAGTGTGGGGGTTGGTATGCTCCTCAACGCGCTTGTGACGGTCTGGCGCTGTTTGAAAGGGAGCATTGTTCAACAGGTCTCGCTCTGTTTGGATTCATAGGCCAAACGTTTGCCTGCTTGGGAATGCAAATAGCAGGACATTGGGGGTACAGGGAAGGTGCTTCAATTATGTGAGCATACTCTGCTACTCCGATGCAATATAAACACCTAACTTAATGGACGTCCTCCTCCAGCCTGAATACCTTAAAGGATATATGTCCACCTCCTTGTAGTGTGAGGCTTGCCAAATTATTTTAAGATAAGATGAGAACTGTCATGTTTCTACTGTACATGTCTGAGTTTGCTGGAAAATCTTTGCAACGTTAAGAATTCTTGGAAACACTATAAACATGTAAAAACAATGGACATCCATATGGTGTACAGACATTTAATGCATATAGGTGGAATGGTATAACTGCGTCAGCAATTTAAATAGTGTCAGTACACCACTCCAACAGAGTGTAACACTCAATTTAGTTCTACAAAGGAGGAGTCATAATGGAGGACATATAGCCAAAGACCAAGTCATAAAGGAAGACATATAGCCAAAGGCCAACATTGATAAACAACAATCACATAGTAAGGCACTGTAGTGGTCTATTGCTAAAAAAGAGGCAGTTCTAACTTTAAACTACATTTAAAACACTTTCTTGTGGTCTAGATAGTATCTATTGGATTTGCTTTGGTGTAAATTTAGCGTAAATTTAACTCAACAGTCACATTTATAACCCGTTTTTTTGAGTCTGTATGCAAGTTGTTTGTTTCTGGAGGCGTTTTTAGACTGCAAATGAAACCATGCCCATCCTTTACAAAGGTGTCATATTGTATCTTTAGAAAATGAAAACCGTTTAAATATATATCTTAAAGTTGTCACCACTAGTTTTGTCTAGACACGGTCAAAAATGTACATAATAATGTATAGATTAACCCGGTCACAACATTAGGTAGACTTGCAGACTCTCCAGTCAATTTAGACCTGTTTAGCAGCTGTTATTGTGCGCATTCCACGATTAGACAAATATAATACTTTTATTCTATTTTTTAATTTGTTTCCTAATTGCCTGAAGTAGAGAGGGAAGAGATAGATTGAGAGCTTGACGTAAACTTCAAATAAGAATGTCCACCTCACTGTAATGTCAAAATGTAGGCACACTGCAAAACCCAGGTAACAGAGGTGTCCAAAACTGTGTGCAAGCTCACGCCAAAATGCATGAACCTTTTGATTTGTGCTTTGGCATTGTTTAACACAAGGATCCATCTTTGTAACACCATTTATAAGTTAGAAAAAATTAAGTTCATCTTAACACTTAGGTCGGTCACCCATTGCATGGTGCAGAAAGATGTGTTTTGGATGGATAAACTGATATGGTGATAGTTAGTTCCACTCTACACAAGTAGAGGTATCTAATTACTGCAACCAATTATAGTATTGCAAAGATTTTTCACTTTTCTTTTTAGGCAAATCACATCTAAAAAAATGCACCTCAACTCAACAGACCCTTCTGTCTCCACAGAGCGGTCGCCTCACCGGCCCATTCTTCAAGCTGGCCTGCCTGCCAACACAACTGTCTATGTTGGAGAGGACGCCCGTTTTGTCTGTAAAGTGTACAGTGATGCCCAACCTCATATCCAGTGGCTGAAACACATCTCCCAAAATGGGAGTCGCAATGGTCCCGATGGGAACCCTTATGTCAAAGTGCTCAAGGTACATTCCTTTGATTTTATTCTAAGTCCTCCACCCTTTCTTTCCATTATTTCCCTAGTGACAGCAGCAAACTGATGATGATGATGATGATGATGATACTCTTTCCTCACCTTTATATTAACAGGTCTTTTCTGTAGTGGTTCCTGGTGTCTTCTACCTTGTCCTGTTAATGCATTCCTGTAGCTGTTGTCGTCATATTACTTGTCTGTATGCTTCAGGTTTTGACCCGTTTCTGTAATAATCTGGATTTCAGCGTTCAGGCATTAACAGCTCTGACGTGGAGGTGCTCACCCTCTCCAACGTGACGGACGATGATGCTGGGGAGTATATCTGTAAAGTCTCCAATTATATAGGCGAAGCCAGTCAGTCAGGCTGGCTGACGGTCATACCAGGTAACCCAAAGACGTGACCCACCCCCCACCCCTCCTCTCCTGGTGTGGTTTCCTGGGCTTCATCCTTGACCTGCTGTGCTGTGGCGGTCCTGTTGGTGGTGTCTTTCCTGGGTCCTCACAACCGTCTCTCCCCTAATTAGACATTTGTGTTTCAGTTGCTGAGGCTGGTTCAGTTTTGGAGGCGGAGCTGTTTAACTTAACACTAAATTCATCACAACACTTATTTTGTTTCTGTCTTCCTCACCTGTAGGCTGTGTCAATATATAGTTGATGTACTAGTTTTCTGTATGTTTGTGTGTGCATGTGCTTGGTCTAATGTACGCATTAGACTGCTGTAGCATTAGTCTCTTGTTATGGCTATGGGAAGTTTTTTTGTTGGTTTTATATTCCCTTGTTTTGGTGACACATTGGGCTTTCCATGTCTTTTGTTACACCCCACTTCGCCATCCCATAACGCCCACCCGATAGAAGGGATTCAACGATGGACGCCACCCTTATTTCTTTCTTGGTGTTTTGGGTCTCATTTGTATTCTTTTCTCTCTCTGTTCTCCCCCATCTTTCTCTGTGACCTTGCTTTCCACCAACCCTCCCCATCTCTTATCTTTTACCCTCTCTTTCTTCTTTTCCACCTCCTCCTTCTTCTTCCTCTCCCCAGACCGCGGGTGTAAACACCACAGATAAGGAGATAGAAGTTCTCTACTTGCCCAATGTAACATTTGAAGCTGCTGGGGAGTATACGTGCTTGGCGGGTAATTCTATTGGGATCTCCTATCACACTGCTTGGTTGACGGTGCTTCCAGGTATATACACTATTTTACTCTCCTATTGTTCTTTTTCTTCCATCAGCATAGTCAAACATTTCCTCCCTCTGGAGCACAAGGCACACGGCTCCAATTGTCAATTACTCTAATGAACTTGCATGGTCAAAATCCAAGATAATGTCATGCAAGAGCATCAAGGGGCATATATTCTTTAATATTGTCTGGTTTGGAGAGCTGTTGAAACCTCAACGTAGATAAGAGGCTCGTTTGCAGACAAATTATTATAACTCAGGGACGGAAGTGGAGCTCCCAGAGCAGCTTGAGTGTCTACAGACTCCAAAGGGAGGGAAGGGTTTGTCTTCCACGTTCCCCTCTGTCACATCTCTCTCCTGTTCCTTGAGGAGTACCATTTTTTTCCAATTTAACATGCAAAATATCTCAATGCATGAGTTTCTTTTATGCTCTGGAATTGAGTGCAGCACATTTTCTTCACTCTTCTCCTGGCTATGATAATTGTCGGTTTTTGAAACTTTATTTCAAATAGAAATAAAGGAGGAAAGTTAAAGCTCAACCTGCGCATGAAGTTGGTTTTGCTTTCTCAATTATCAAGAGCCAGCAATTTTCAGTTTCTAAACAAAAACACATGCATGCTAATGTCTGTTTGTTTGTGTTCATTTATCAACTTCTTGTCATACTATTTTAGCTCATTGTTCGACAACAAGCCTGCAATTATGCATACCAGAGGATCAAATGTAGACAATTTTTGAGTAGGTTTTAGCAGCTTACCCCAGACTAAAATACGGAGTGTTTTTGCTTCACATCAAGATGGAAGGTTGGATTCCTGTCCTGTCATGGCTTCAAATTCACTGACAGTAGTTGACTGAGTGAACTCCACAGCAATCAATACACAACTACTGTTGATCCCTCTTAATGCTAGATTGTTGCTCATATGACATTAAAATCACATTAAGTAAAAATAGTACGATATTTAATAAGAATAAAGTTCTGATTTTACGAGAATAGATGTTTAATTCATGAAAGTGTGTAATTTGTATTGAAATAGATAAGTAAAAAAACAAGGACACATTCCACTTCTTCTTTTCATTAGTTTTAAGTGTTTCAAATAAATATTTTATTGCAGGTCTGTAGAGAAGGGTGACGGTTGTCAGTTATTTCCTAATTTTACCTTTAATCCAAATACTGCTTCGATAAGACACTCACTCAGGGAGTAATATGTAATATTTATTACCCCTCAACAGGCTTTATATCCACCACAAGCCTACGCCTTATTTTTTTTCTTTTGGCTCATAAGGCTCCCACATGTAGCCTCACCCCATCTGCATGGCCACTAGACTTCTTGATTAGACGCACACTAAAAAACAGCATGCTTGTGATTTTGAGGATTCATACATTATGGCGCATCCCATATTTAGAGCACTAATGCCCACAAAATAAGCTAGTTTTCTTTGTTTTTTCATCCATGAGCTTGCAATCTCTCATGCATGAAATTAAGTGAGGCAGGTATTGTCCTTTTCTTGGTGTGCTTACATTAGCTCATCTCTCACATGATACAGTTGGCGTGCTGGTACCTGGAGAAGAGTGACAGTTTAGTTTAAGGTTAATTTACACATGAATCACCACTGTGGCATCTGTCTCTGTCTATCTTGTACCCATGTGTGTTTATTTGAATGGAGAACATCCATCATATCTCTTCCTCCAATTAAGTAATCCATCTCACTGTCTTTCCTTTATTTGCCTTAGCTGCAGAGAAAAACGCAGAGCCCCTTCCACCCGACTATGTGGAGATTGCTATTTACTGTGCAGGCGTCTTCCTCATCGCCTGCATGGTGGGCATCGTGGTGGTGTGCCGCATGAGGAACACGGCCAAGAAACCAGACTTTGGCGGCCAACCTGCAGTTCACAAACTGAGCAAACAGATCCCTCTGCGCCGCCAGGTAACAGAAAGTAGATAAAGAGTTTGATTGCATTAACACCTCTAGAGGAGCACATCAGTCACATTTAATAAAAATACTATAGCATTAAAGCATGTCCCCCTGAGGCTGTTTTTTTCTCTGATAAAATAGACCAAAAACAAATTGCAGAGCTAGCTGGTTCTCAGGAGGATGTAGAGCAGGGGTAGGGAACCTATGGCTCTAGAGCCAGATGTGGCTCTTTTGATGACTGCACCTGGCTCTCAGATAAATCTTAGCTGACATTGCTCAACACGGTAAGTAATGAATAATTCCGCTGGTAATCACATTGTCAAAAATAACGTTCAAAATATAAAACATTCTCATGCATTTTAATCCACCCATCCGCTTTCTACAGCACCTGTACAAGAAGTCGCGTTAATGGTAAGAAGTATTTTACTTATTGCTAGTTAGCTTCAGGGCTTCACGGTGGAAAAGGGGTTAGTGCGTCTGCCTCACAATATGAAGGTCCTGAGTAGTCGTGGGTTCAATCCCGGGCTCGGGATCTTTCTGTGTGGAGTTTGCATGTCCTCTCTGTGAATGCGTGGGTTTCCTCCGGGTACTCCGGCTTCCTCCCACTTCCAAAGACATGCACCTGGGGATAGGTTGATTGGCAACACTAAATTGGCCCTAGTGTGTGAATGTGAGTGTGAATGTTGTCTGTCTATCTGTGTTGGCCCTGCGATGAGGTGGCGACTTGTCCATGGTGTACCCCGCCTTCCGCCCGATTGTAGCTGAGATAGGCACCAGTGCCCCCAAAGGGAATAAGCAGCAGAAAATGGATGGATGGATGGATAGCTTCAGAATAACAATGTTATTAAAAAGAATAACAGACTTATTATACTCTAAAAATGTTGGTCTTACTTAAAAATGCACGCATTTAGTTGTATTCAGTCTTAAAAAATATATTATATGGCTCTCATGGAAATACCTTTTCAAATATTTGGCTTGTATGGCTCTCCTAGCCAAAAAGGTTCCCGACCCCTGATGTAGAGTAACCTATTATAAATCATACAGTATGAAATATTCAACATTTTAATAATTTCAAAAAAGATGCATGACTGGTGAAACCTAAAATATTCTAAGCTAGAAACACCACTTCAAAGTCAACTCTTCTACATAAAATGACACTAGATTTTCATAAAGTGTGTGTGTTTAAGTCATGCTTTCCCCTCAAGTGAAATCAAAAAAGTGTTGGATTGCACCCTGCATGCAGACTGAGTCCAGTGTGGAGGTAAGGTGAGGGTGGAAAAAAAGACAAATGCAAGGCTGCTTATCCATCACACATTCCTTGTGCTCAATGTAATCAAAATTGATTCATATCTGTTAAGATAAAACAGACATTTTAGAAATCAAGCATATCAGTGTGCCAAATTGCCAATATTGATGGTAATGTCAATATAAGTCTTACAGACGCAGTTTTAAGTGACTCCTCTTCTCATGTCTTAGGCTTTCTGACCGTTGAACCTAGATAGTGGTGATCAGCCAATCTTTTTTTACCTATAGGTGTCAGCTGACTCCAGCGCTTCTATGAACTCCAACACACCTCTTGTACGTATCACCACACGGAGGAGTTCAGCACACGATGACCCGATTCCTGAGTATGACCTTCCTGAGGATCCACGATGGGAGTTCTCGAGAGACAGGTGACCATATGTATTTTTATCTTTGACACATATTCTTACAACAGCATTTAAAAGTGATATTGCACTAACGCTTTTAATGGAACTTTAAGTGTTGTTTTTGAGTATTGGCTTCAACTCTGTAGCACTCTGTCCTCACTATTGTTACACAAACACCTTCCTGAAGGATCAACATTTACCTACAAGTTGCGTTTCATCAAGAAGCGATCGACTTAATTAATGGTGGTCCATTTAAAGCTTGTGTTCAATAAAGCAATCACGTTTTTAGTAATGAAAAACTCACTTGGAGTCCCTTGAAACCAAACAAGAAGGTCTCTTAGCATTTTATGAATTTAATTGAGATGTATTTTTAGACTGAATTCATCTTGGTGTATTTCTCTTTGGGTCTTTATACTGCGCTTGTCACCCAGTGCCTGAGGGATCATGTCGGAATTGCAGAGTGCCGAGGAATGCAAACGTTTGTGGCTTGTGCGGAGGAAAAATAACATCAATTATGTGCGGCTGGACGGACAGAATGGTTGCCATTGAGTGTGGCGAGTGTGTGTGGACAGATAGGGGATTGTGTTACTGTGGCAGGGCGCCGACCGCAGGTCCCGGCCCTCTCCCGGCGCGCATTGAGAGTTTACATAGCCAGGATGCTATAACTTATGGGAGGTAGCGAAACTTGTCAAATAAAGGAGGAATTAAACAAAAACAAACAAAACTAGTAATGAGTTCTAGAATATGCAGTGATTGTGAATGGTAGACTGTTGACTATTTATCTTGCAGAAGTCAACTACCAGACATGTTTGGAACATTACATTCAATCAAACAAGAAAGATAACTTGCAGGACTGATTGTGTTGACACATTTAGCTTAACATATAGGGGTAATAAGTGTCCATATAGATGCTTTATAATGTGGATGGAATCGATTTTCCCTCCAGTTTTTCATATGTGTGAGCAAACGCCGAAACTCCTTGAGCATTCAGTAGCGCACATGTGAGCGACGGCAGACGTGCACACTGTTATGCGCTTATCTTTTTATTCGATTTTGTGCGCGGCCTAAATTTGCCGTGCGCAGAAGACGCGTGAGCAGTGTGCAATTGCACAGGCGCGTACCTTAGAGGGAACGTTGGATGGAATGTATTCGACAGTTTCTTGACATTTATCTACTTTGCCTATTTACTATCAGACATGTTGGGCGTTAATATCATATTATTTTTCCAATTACATCTTGACTCTGAACTGAAAGCCTGTAAACCCTCAATTTTTGCTTAACTATAATAATGTTTACATTTACATTATGGCACACTAAACACACAAAAATAATGACATCTCCATCTGGTACTCAAATGAGCCCCAAAAGTATGACAGGACTTGGCAGCTGGCTTGTGCAGAATTCTAAGTTGAAATGTATTGAGAATGTCTCACAAGTTATTTCTGAATCATGCTTTGCAGTAAACCATATTCCACATGGATTTATATATTTCATAGACATATTGTTGTTGTAAACCTCATATGCACATTTAACTACAGCAAAAGTTTTTCTTTAACAACTAAAGGGTCCATATGTAAGAAGGTGGCCAGAAATGGTACTACAAACACAGTCAAAATGATACCAGATACGCAGTCGAATCCAGCTCGATCGACTGGGCTACTCCAAGGAACTTCAAACTTCCACTGCCTCTTACTAAGGGTTTAGGTGCTGGGACCATAATAGCTGAATAGACAAGCGTTTTGTCAATAACAATTGTCTGACCAACCCATTTTACACAGACATTGGGGTATTTTCATGCCTGCGTACATTATTACAATAAATAGTAATCACATGGTTATTGTCAGTACTATTAGAAAATACAGACTTAAACAGACTACAACCATTGCTGGCAATGATTATATTGGTGAAAATAAGTAGAGCATGCTTAGCAGCCTAATGTACACCCAAAACTAAAGAGGGGACATTTTACCAAGGTATGCCTATAGGCTACACAAATGAGGAATTATTTTATCATGTGATTCACATTGCTACGATGAAAGCCGTGCTAATGTTGGAACCCATTTCCTCAGCGTATCAGCATATTGAAAACAAAATAGGCACTACCCATAGCCACATAGGTTTTATTTGTCGAAAATATATTTTGCCCTGTCAGTTTGAATACACATTGACATACAGGCTAATACGCATATACAGTATTTTCCACGTTAACCTGTATGCCGATGTGTCATTGCTAAGCATGCTAAGCATTACAGTACGAACTTAGCACCATCACACTAAGCATTCGTACAATATAGTCTTACATCATAGACTGTATTGGACAATATAGTTTACATACGAAATGGCCATTTCCATTTATTGCAAGTAATAAGAAAACATAAAGGCCTTACTTACCTATGAAGGAGGAAATGATCAAGTTTGGCATCAGATAAAAAAATCTTCTCTGCCTTCAATCGTCTCCATCTTTCAAAGGCACCCTCGATACAAATCCTTATTTTGTTCCTGGCTTTGTCATGAATAAGTTGAGAATCGCAACGACACCTTTTAGATTTATTAACGTCTGATATGTTTAATGACTTTTCCAATGGCAGTAGCCAGACGAAGAGGGCGGTGCTTAAGTGGCAACCTGGATGTGACACCCTCACGGACTTTCTAATTGGTCAAACGATAGAAGAAGGCAGGACATCGAAATGAAGATTTCGGAGCTTGTAAATCTAAGTTTGAAATGAGCATATCCCGGCTGAACTACTGCTATCAGTTATAGAGGTATTCGAAAAGAACATGCTTTATTAATGCCTTTTGACATAACAGGGCCGTTTATTGATGACTTGACATGAAATTATTACATATGGTTCCTTCAAGAATGAAAAAATATTCTAAAATGCTGTTATGGCTGCCCTCAGAGGGCTGCTTGTAATGTGTATGAATATTAGGGGTCCTAAAAATGTATTTATACGAATAACCTATTTTTATTTATTACAATTCTAAATCTACTCATAGTTTTTTAGGAACACATTTTTAACAAAATATTTTTTGGCCATCTTTGTGCATACTCGCTACACTTATACTGTATGTCATACATCAGCAAAAATGGGAGCTTTTGTAACCTGTTTTGAAAAGGTTTTACATTTTTTAGACCAAATATGTTGCCAGAATCAATTTGAATTGAGATTTGTGTTGAATGAGAATCGCTTCTGAAATGTGAGTTTTTGTAAAAATCGCACCCCTAATGAATACAAAAATAAAATCACCTTACACAATAGCCTATGCATTTGATCATTATTTTGGTATGTACAATTGGATTGATACCTTGCTTTGAAATCATGAGTTACTATGATTAGCAGATATTTAAGTATTCATAGTTATGCTAACACAAAATGTTTGGCATTTATAATAGTATAATGTAGTGTAATATCTGTTCCATGATCAGATATTAAGTTATGCAATAATGCACTACATGCACATTTTCTGTCAAAATTTAAATGACAACATTTAGTAGAAAAGATGACTTGCTTTATTAACATACATTATTTATAGGCTTTCTTGGGGCACATAAAATTATTTGGTGTACCAGATCTGCCTCCTGGTCCTTGAGTTTGACACACATTCTAAAAAAGAGATAATTTATTTAAATATATTAAAATTTTCGAAATTGGTGGGAAAGTACTTGCATAAAATGGATGTTCTCATTCATCAAGGTCATTGTATTCTCAGGGCATTCAATCAATCGCAACTGGACTGTTTGGTTTGTCTTAGAAGCCGTTTCGCCTGGTAAGTCCAACCTAAGTTTATGATCATTAACTGTTGAAGCCTACTTGGATGATAGACAAAATGTCTTCATGACAAACCACACAGTTCGGTTGCGATCGATTGAATTATTTGTATTATTCAAGCCCATATTTTAGTTAAATGTGACAAAGTCTTCCTGTTATTTGTTAATATGGAATTTTTCTGAACTGTGATTAATTAATTTGACATCCTGTAATTCAAATTCATCAATCTGTCCTGTGGTGTACATTCAAAATAATTCAAATTCGTCAAATGTATTGAATAGAAATGTGAAATTCTTCACAAACCTGCTTATCAGCAATCTCTCATCAAAGATGAATGTGTCTGTGCTGATATAAAGCCAGTTGCACAAGTAATTATATACTTTAGCACTTGCCAAAGCAAGGTAAACAGCTTAGAAGCAAGTGTCTTCACCCTGCTTTATCAGATGTTTATCGGTGCCATGCTTGCTTTCCTACCAGCTTCTCTGGCTACAGTCAACGTGCCAATACAGCACACACACACACTCACATACTGATTGAAACAGAGTGCACAATGTGTTGGATAATATGTATCCACTTGTACCACAGCAGTTGTGGACTGTTTTCAATTGTACTTCAGCTCCTAATCAGTCCTCTGGGGTTTTTTTGTGTGGTGACTGCAGGTTGACCCTGGGCAAACCCCTCGGTGAGGGCTGCTTCGGCCAAGTAGTAATGGCAGAAGCTCTTGGCATCGATAAAGACAAACCCAAGGAGGCTTTAACTGTCGCTGTTAAGATGCTGAAAGGTAAGTAGATCCTGCTTCACAATCACAGTGTCTGATTTGGTCCAACAATGGGACGACTGGGATGTGATGTACAAACCCCGTTTCCATATAAGTTGGTAAATTGTGTTGGATGTAAATATAAACGGAATACAATGATTTGAAAAACATTTTTCAACCCATATTCAATTGAATGCACTACAAAGACAAGATATTTGATGTTCAAACTCATAAAATGTATTTTTTTTTGCAGATAATAATTAACTTAGAATTTCATGGCTGCAACACGTGCCAAAGTAGTTGGGAAAGGCCATGTTCACCACTGTGTTACATCACCTTTTCCTTTACCAACACTCAATAAACGTTTGGGAACTGAGGAAACTAATTGTTGAAGCTTTGAAAGTGGAATTCTTTCCCATTCTTGTTTTATGTAGAGCTTCAGTCGTTCAACAGTCCGGGGTCTTCGCTGTCGTATTTTACGCTTCATAATGTGCCACACATTTTCGATGGGAGACAGGTCTGGACTGCAGGCGGGCCAGGAAAGTACCCGCTCTCTTTTTTTACGAAGCCACGCTGTTTTAACACGTGCTAAATGTGGCTTGGCATTGTCTTGCTGAAATAAGCAGGGGCGTCCATGAAAAAGACGGCGCTTGGATGGCAGCAAATGTTCCAAAACCTGTATGTACCTTTCAGCATTATTGGTGCCTTCACAGATGTGTAAGTTACCCATGCCTTGGGCACTAACGCACCCCCATACCATCACAGATGCTGGCTTTTCAACTTTGAGTCGATAACAGTCTGGATGGTTCGCTTCCCCTTTGGTCCGGACGACACGATGTCAAATATTTCCAAAAACAATTTTAAATGTGGACTCGTCAAACCACAGAACACTTTTCCGCTTTGCCTTTAGTCTATCTTAGATGATCTCAGGCCCAGAGAAGCCGGTGGCGTTTCTGGATGTTGTTGATAAATGGCTTTCGCTCTGCATAGTAGAGCTTTAACTTTCACTTACAGATGTAGCGACGAATTGTATTTAGTGACAGTGGTTTTCTGAAGTGTTCCTGAGCCCATGTGGTGATCTTCTTTAGAGATTGATGTCGGTTTTTGATACAGTGCCGTCTGACGGATCGAAGGTCATGGTCATTCAATGTTGGTTTCCGGCCATGCTGCTTACGTGGAGTGATTTTTCCAGATTTTCTGAACCTTTTGATGATATTATGGACCGTAGATGTTGAAATCCCTAAATTTCTTGCAATTGCACTTTCAGAAACGTTGTTCTTAAGCTGTTTGACTATTTGCTCATGCAGTTGTGGACAGAGGAGTGTACCTCGCCCCATCCTTTCCTGTGAAATACTGAGCATTTTTTGGGAAGCTGTTTATATACCCAATTATGGCACCCACCTGTTCCCAATTAGCCTGCACACCTGTGGGGTGTTCCAAAAACGTGTTTGATGAGCATTCCTCAACATTATCAGTATTTATTGCCACCTTTCCCTACTTCTTTGTCACGTGTTGCTGTCATCAAATTCTAAAGTTAATGATTATTTGCAAAAAACAAAAATGTTGATCAGTTTGAACATCAAGTATGTTGTCTTTGGAGCATATTCAACTGGATATGGGTTGAAAAGGATTTGCAAATCATTGTATTCCGTTTATATTTACATCTAACACAATTTCCCAACTCATATGATTACGGGGTTTGTACATCAATACATGATGTATGCGGTTAACTTGAGCACATTTCACGTGATATGTTCTCCAGTGACAGTTAAAAACCGGGCAAGGTGAAGCCTATTGTGGTCATCATTATTTATTATTGGTGCTTGCTGAGTGACACCTATGGAGAAGGCGGCTAGTGTAGGTAAGGGTTAGGGGCGGTCACATAGCTGACCCCAGAGCAGCAGCTGGCTGGGGCTCATTCAGCACCCACACAAAGAGGCGAGTCACACTGCTGTTATTAATGAAGGTAGCTGTAGATCAGGTAGTGCGGCAGACCAACCTTGTCCAAAGAAATGGTCTTTAGTTCAGCTATAGCAGTGCAGAAGAATGCAGACAATGCCATTCTACCTCTCTGTCCTATGAAAAGGGAGCCTTTGCCACAGATAATGAATCCAGATTGAGCATCTTTAAGTCATTCATTTCTCCTCCCTTTGGCACTGAAAGGGTGCTTCTGAAGTCCGCACAAGGAGCTCCCCTCACTGCTGTAACTTTAGGCCACATTGTCTGTCAGCTGCATTTAATCAGAAGCACCCTACAAAACAAGGTGCTGTCTGACTGGTGGCCAATGAGCTGTGAGTCGAGGGTTAGAAGGGAGGCAGGATGTGGGCGTGTTTGTTTTTCTAAGCAACTTTCCATCATTCCTCTGCTCCTTAGATGACGCCACCGAAAAGGACCTGTCTGACCTGGTGTCAGAGATGGAAATGATGAAGATGATTGGCAAACATAAGAACATTATCAATCTGTTGGGGGCCTGCACACAAGATGGTAAAGATGTCATAATTAAATCATATACCATTTTAAATCAAGCTATGTACAGTATTTGTTTGTTTTTAATATTTAAAAGTACTGTAGGTCCTTTTTTCCTTTGTGCCATTTTCAGTGATTAGAATTATTCCTCCCATGCAGGCCCGTTGTATGTGATAGTGGAGTATGCTTCCAAAGGTAACCTTAGGGAGTACCTCCGAGCCCGCCGACCTCCTGGGATGGAGTACTCCTACGACATTGGCCGTGTCTCTGATGAACAGCTCACTTTCAAAGATCTGGTCTCATGCACTTATCAAGTGGCACGGGGCATGGAGTACCTAGCATCCCAAAAGGTAAGAGGGTACACATACTCTACATGAACACACCAATTCACCCCGTCTCGTTTAGGTGACTTAAAAGAGATTTTTGTGCCAAAGTGATTGTGTTGTATCTAGGAAAGATTTTGTGACAGGCTGTGCTTGTGCGTCACTGTGGGAATTCTATCTCCTAAAAACACTGATCTCAGCCCCTACCAAACCCCTTCATTGTGTCTCATTTCACAACAAAGGCTCTCTGTGTGAAGGAATTGTCATTTTTTCACAATAGTGGTGCAGCCATGTTGTCTAGATACAGCCTCACGCTCCTGCTCACTGTTGGAATGTGACACTCACTTGCGCACGCACACACGCACAAACACACACACACACACACACACACACACACACACACACTTTCTTGCACATGCATGGTCTCTAGCTCTGAGTCCAGCTTTGAGGACTTATTCAGACATATACTTACAAGTACAGACTTAATGAGGTGATGGTATTTAGTGCAGCAGTGCTACCTGTGGTCAGACGATTTCATTTATTTGTAGAATGACGTAAATGTCTTGTTTTTCTTTTGCCCTCATTTTTCCGCTTTGTGACCCCCTCCCTTTTCCCTCTTTCCCTATGGCATTTTTCACTTCTCACTCTCTCTTTTCCTAGTGTATACACAGAGACCTGGCAGCCAGGAACGTCCTGGTCACAGAAAGCAACGTCATGAAGATAGCTGACTTTGGCTTGGCCCGCGATGTCCATAACATCGACTACTATAAAAAGACGACCAATGTGAGTAATCACCCTGCCTCCTGCAAACATCGCATCATGTTTGTGGAGCCACACAGTGTGATTTACCCATCCCTCTAATTCACAAATTTTTCTTTTTCACTCTTTACTTGAAGTTGTGTCTTGGCAGCAGCAGCAGGTTCCCAGGCAGCCTGTGAATGTAGGGATTCTGGAGGCTGCCTTGTTTACCCCTCTCCTTTTAGTTTCATAGGCACTTATACAATTAGACAGCAAAAGAGATGCAGCAAGCAGGGGAGCGGTTTAAATATAATTGACAACTCCATAGCAGCCCAGTGGTGTCTTTCTTTCCCATAGCGGAGCAGCCAGGTCCGCACACCCTCATTTTGTATGCATGGTTGCCTTTTCATCGCATGCACCATCTTGCAGAGAACACGCTGTCAACAACAACAATATGCAGCGATGTTGAGAGTAATGATGATTAGGACAATGGCTGCCTTGACAGTGACGAACACTTACGTTGTTAAATCTAGAAACCAGAGGTCTCTCAACAAGTACCCTGTGAGTTTATCGTTGGCTCGCAGGCTGTTTTTGAGTAGCTCACAAAAAGGTAAAAAAATATTTGTCTGAACTCTCAGAATTTGTGTAACTGTTCAATTCAGACAATATGCCATGTAATGATTTATCACAAAATAGTGACCTCACTGTTTGAGTGCAGATCTGCTTCCTAATTAAAGTACAATTTAAATGTTGCCAGTTAAATAAAACACAAAGGGCCGGATCTACTAAGATCCAAATAATACCCGCTAAATACAACAGTGTGTGCAAACTATAAAATGGGTGTACTATTAGTGGCCGTGTTGTGGGTGATCAACTAAGACTTTGTGGACAATTGATAAAAAGTGCAAAAGTGGTGGACTGTCCTTTTTGAATCAGGTTTTTGCATGTTCTATCAGCACCGTGTGCCCATGGAAACACTAATTTCCCTCCACATTCATGTTATCATGCTAATACCTGTAGGGTTTGGCAATTTTGCACAAGAAGCACATCTTGTAAGCAAATCTGTTACACCTTTTCTGCAGTATAGAATCACAATTTAGACAGGAGAAACAATTTTTTGCACGTGGAAGATGCGATCTACAAGGAGGAGGTGAACCATTACAACGCCGCAGCGCATTTATGCATCGGATATTATCCAAACGCAGGAAAAGGCATGTTATAAGATTTTTTTCATATGAAGATAAATAAAAAAAACTAACTCAATTAAGAGAGACCAAAAACTATTAGTTGAATTTGTTTTAATCGGCCCCTTAAGTAGCTCTGAAATTATTAAAGGATATTGCTGAATAGACAATGTCTAATATTTTTATTTTCGACCGTCCAAATATGTTGACAAGCATACTATATGTAGGATGGAGCTATAGTGTGATCACCTCTTTTTTTACAGCCATTTCTGTGGAACTATCAGTTTGAACGTACTATCTTTCAGGCAAGTTTCAGCCTTGTTCAATCACACTAACTGTGCTAAATAATTATATTTGCATCTTCTCCTCAAAATATTGTGGGAATTCTGATGATCAGCATATATTCTGCGTATTCATAAAGACAGATGCTAAATTTATTTTTTTCCTTTATTTTGTTTATTTAAGAGACGCAATAATCAGTTTGCGCACGCTATCAAGTTTGCATGTGTTTTAAGACGTGGAAACCTTGCTCAGGCCCAAAATATTTTGTTTTTGTCAAAGTAACTAACAATATTTAAAAAACAAAGAACTAGAAATAAATGCAAACTGTTATGTTATTTTTGTTGTGGCAAACAAAGTCTACAGCCTCCATTGGGTTGAAATAAGGTATGACAACAAACATTACAAAAACAAGTAACTCTTGGCCTTTTTTATTTTGTATAAGTATCGCTCAGAAGAAAAAATGTTGGAGATCCCTGATATAGACAGTCGTCATCGGTGAGCTGCTCTTGCTCTTGTTTAGTTCTCTGACATTGCCATAGAAACATGACATTCTCGATTTCCCTCTTGTGACTATAAACGTTATGCACATCTGTTTTTCATTTAGAGATCATTTAACTGAAGCATGAGTCACCATTAAGCCACCAAACAAATATTGATTGTGGCTGCCTTTGCCTTCCTGCTATTGCTTAAATATCACAAAATAAATTACATTATCCAATACTTGTTCATCAGCTTTATTGCTTGAACAAACAGTTCCTGAGGGAATTACCCTAATGCCACTTGCATATATCGGTCTTTCTCAAACATCCCAGCAGAGCGAGGACAAACAAAATTTAATTTAAAAATTTGAATTGAATTGATTATTTTGTTTGACATCTCTCCTTTCTTTTGTCTACAGGGTCGTCTTCCTGTGAAGTGGATGGCTCCCGAAGCGCTTTTTGACCGAGTCTACACTCACCAGAGTGATGTGTAAGTAATTCAAAACAGCCAATGCAATTACCTACAGGCATTAGTGATAGTTTTACACTCAGTTTTTCACTGTCATGCACACAATCCACTACTTGGAGCTTTAACGTGGCTGTTGTTGTGGCTGTGGCCTGAAACTGCAGGGTTATAGGTAGACGACAATGCAGTCTTAGATGGGCGGAGTGTTTGCTGCCTATAGGGGGCTAACGCTGGCCAGTTTGGGGCAAAAGTGAGGATTTCACGCTAGACTTGTAACCAATGCTGTGTTACTAATCTGAGTAGCTTCAAAGGGCCCTGGAAGGAGCCCAGAACCTGACAGAACCTCCTCCCCCACTGATTCAGGTTTTGCTCCTCCGGCCTAACTCGGAAGTCTCCCCTCTTTTTGGGCCCCCTACGCACATGTCTAAATGCGACCAAGCTGCAGTCCTCCTCCTGCTTGAACCCCTTTCCTTCCACTCACTTTGAACATGAGGCTCATCGTTTTGAAGATGCTCAAAATAATCCCTCGTTGAATCTTTCACCCCCACCATTCTTATTTTCATTCATCTGGTATGTGAATTGCTGACCCGTCGCTGTCTCGCTTTTTTTAAAAGTTCAAGACCACTCATTCTAAAAAGAGAACAAAGGAAGAGCATTACTCTCTTTTTGGTGTTTGAGTCGTATGCGACCTGACAGCCTTGTTTGAAGTTTCAGCTCCAGAAGCAAGCGGCAGAGGGTGTATGTGGCAATTAGATGCATGCCTTGCATGCTGACCTCTGGAAAAAGAGATTCTGCCTGCGTCTTTAAGTCATGCACCAGTAGCAAGTCTAAACAAGCTTATTCAATTAGGTTTATTTTGAGGCTCTCTTTTATGTCGGCATCTGTATTTGCTAGCGTGCTTTACACAATATGTGCACATACCGTTCCACAGAGCAGTGATATTCAATCAAAACAGTCACTGTTAATTAGAGTCCATCACTTACTTTTAGGTAATAGTTTTTTCTCTCTCATATAACAAATGAAAGCAAAAGGCAGGCTGTAGGGGGGTGTTCTACTCAACAACAGAGGCACAGAAGATCCATATATGACATCAGATTAAATGAATACATGAATTACAATGGAAGTCATCCCTTGTTGGGCAGACAAATCTTGCTGTCATATGTAAAATGATGCAGCTCAATGCCAGAGAGAGGCTTTCTTGGCTAATCCCATTTTATATAGACTTCAATTATCCATTGTTTTCTGAAATGTTCTGAATTATTTTAGGTCATCCATATTCATGATTCTCTTTATCGCCGTCATAAAATAGGATACAAAGCGTGGGAAAAATGTAGCGACTTATAGTCCACAATTTACGATAGTTGTTGTTGAAGGAAAAAGTGAACTTTGTGATGC
The DNA here is from genome assembly GCF_033978795.1 of Nerophis ophidion. Taxonomy (NCBI): domain Eukaryota; kingdom Metazoa; phylum Chordata; class Actinopteri; order Syngnathiformes; family Syngnathidae; genus Nerophis; species Nerophis ophidion. Next base: position 27,472,872 of record NC_084619.1, read on the forward strand.
GTCTGTTAAAACAATGCACCACTCTATGTTTAAAATGAGCAAAATATGTAAATATTACAAAACCCAAAACCAATGAAGTGGGCACGTTGTGTAAATTGGAAATGAAAACAGAATACAATGATTTGCAAATTATTTTCAACTTATGTTCAATTGAATACACTGCAAAGACAAGATATTTCATGTTTGAACTGAGAAACTTACATTTTATTTGCAAATAATCATTACTTATAATTTAATAGCAGCAACACATTGCAAAAAAGTTGGTACAGGCACATTTTTACCACTGTGTTACATCGCCTTTCCTTTTAACAACACTCAGTAAACATTTGTGAACTGAGGAAACCAATTTTTGAAGCTTTTCAGGTGGAATTATGTCCCATTCTTGCTTGATATACAGCTTCAGTTCTTCAACAGTCCGGGGTCTCCTTGTCATATTTTACGCTTCATAATGCGCCATATTATGGGAGACAGGTCTGAACTAAAGGTAGGCCAGTCTAGTACAAAGTCACGCTGTTGTAACACGTGCAGAATGTGGCTTGGCATTGTCTTGCTGAAATAAGCAGAGGCATCCATGAAAAAGACGGTGCTTGGATGGCAACATATGTTGCTCCAAAACCTGTATGTACCTTTCAGCAATAATGGTGACTTCACAGATGTGATAGTTACCCATGCCTTGGGCACTAATACACTTCCATACCATCACAGATGCTGGCTTGTGAACTTTGCGCCTATAACAGTCCAGATGGTTCTTTTCCTCTTTGGTCCGGAGGACACAACGTCCATAGTTTTCAAAAACAATTTGAAATGTGGACTCCTTAGACCACAGAACACTTTTCCACTATGCATCAGTCCTTCTTAAATGAGCTCGGGCCCAACAAAGCCAGAGGTGGTTCTGCGTCCATCCATCCATTTTCTACCGCTTGTCCCTTTCCGGGTCGCGGGGGGTGCTGGAGCCTATTTCAGCTGCATTCGGGCAAAAGTCGCCAACTCATCACAGGGCCAACACAGATCGACAGACAACATTCACTTTTCTGGGTGTTGTTGATAAATGGGTTTCGCTTTGCATAGTAAAGTTTTAACTTGCACTTACAGATGATACACACTGATGTCAGTTTTGATGCAGTGTCGCCTGAGGGATCGAAGGTCACAGGCATTGACGCTTACATGCAGTGATTTCTCTAGATTCTCTGAACCTTTTGATGATATTACAGACCGTAGATGGTGAAATACCCACATTATTTGCAATAGCTCCTTGAGAAATGTTGTTCTTAAACTGTTCAAAAATTTGCCCACGCATTTCTTCACAAAAGGGTGACCCTCGCCCCATCCTTGTTTGTGAATAACTGAGCATTTCATTGAAGCTGCTTTGATACCCAATAATGGCACCCACCTGTTCCCAATTAGCCTGCACACTTGAGGGATGTTCCAAATAAGTGTTTTATGATAACTCCTCAACTTTCTCAGTCTTTTTGCCACTTTTGCCAGCTATGTTGAAACATGTTGTGGGTATCTATTCCAAATATGCTGATATTTGCAAAACACAACTTTTACCCGTTCAGACATTAAGTATCTTGTTTTTGCAGTGTATTCAGTTGAATATATGTTAAAAAGGATTTCCAAATCATTATATTCTGTTTTTATTCACGATTTACACAACATGCAAACTTCACTGGATTTGGGTTTTGTACATTGAACCGTTGCCGATATGCCAATTGATTATAGATTGTTGTTGTTGGCTAAAATACACGAAAGGTCAGGTGGCAGGGCACTCAAAGTGACCCAAAGCATGTTTGTTTGTTGAGTAAAGGATTGGTGCACATGGTCATGGGGAAACAGGGCGACACAGTACTGAGATGCATTTACAAAGTAGCCCAGAAAGGCGAGACCAGTGTGTCAACAAGAGGAGAGACCAGCATAGACATGGAGCTGCTTGTGTAAACAGATGAAGGAACTGATATACACCAGTCTCACCCGCGTGTTGCTTTCTAGCACTTTGCTTGTATCCCCCCGTGTTCATCAGCATGCCTTTGTTATAGGTGAACACTAAAAGACTGAGTGGCTATGTGGGTCCAGTCTGTTATTTAGACCCGCAGCAACCGGCTCATAATCATACAAACCCCGTTTCCATATGAGTTGGGGAATTGTGTTAGATATAAATATAAACGGTATACAATGATTTGCGAATCATTTTCAACCCATATTCACTTGAATATGCTACAAAGACAACATATTTGATGTTCAAACTGATAAACATTTTTCTTTTGCAAATAATCATTAACTTTAAAATTTGATGCCAGCAACACAAGACAAAGAAGTGGGGAAAGGTGGCAATAAATACTGATAAAGTTGAGAAATGCTCATCAAACACTTATTTGGAACATCCCATAGGTGTGCAGGCTAATTGGGAACAGGTGGGTGCCATGATTGGCTATAAAAGCAACTTCAATGAAATGCTCAGTAATTCACAAACAAGGATGGGGCGAGGGTCACCACTTTGTAAGCTAATTGTCGAACAGTTTTAGAACGACATTTCTCAAAGACCTATTGCAAGGAATTTAGGGATTTTACCATCTACGGTCCGTAAAATCATCAAAATGTTCAGAGAATCTGGAGTAATCACTACTTGTAAGCGATGATATTACGGACCTTTGATCCCTTAGGCCGTACTGCATCAAAAACCGACATCAGTGTGTAAATGATATCACCACATGGGCTCAGGAACACTTCATAAAACCACTGTCAGTAACTACAGTTGGTCGCTACATCTGTAAGTGCAAGTTAAAACTCTACTATGCAAAGCCAAACCCATTTATCCATAGCACCCAGAAACGCCGCCGGCTTCGCTGGACCTGAGCTCATCTAAGATGGTCTGATGCAAAGTGGAAAAGTGGTCTGACGAGTCCACATTTCAAATCCTATTTGGAAACTGTGGACGTGGTGTCCTCCGGAACAAAGAGGAAAATAACCATCCGGATTGTTATAGGCGCAAAGTTCAAAAGCCAGCATCTGTGATGGTATGACACAATTTCCCAACTCATACGGAAACGGGGTTTGTACATATTTACAAGGGATGTTCCGATCAGGGTTCCATTCTGACAAACCCGATCCCGATCATCCATGAGAGAGATCGACCAATACCTACAAGTAATAACTCTTTATTTTTCACCTCATTTAAGGTGAGTGCTATTGAAAGTTTTACAATATCAGCAATAATAAGTTCCTTATTCTCTTGTAAATAACTAAACAAAATCAAAATACAATTTCAATTACTCATTAAAATAATTTTGCCCCAAAGTCTTACTATGTCCAAGGACTTATTGTCTAAACTTGTAAACATGCACAAAAACAACAAAAAATGATTTGGAGAAAATAAAAATATCGATTTCGTCACTCTAGTATCGATCATATACTGATACTACCTTTGGTATCAACCCCACCAATTATGGTTTGATCTGCCCTTTTCATTTTGTGTACTGACTGTGACAATGCTGACAAACCAACAACAGTGGTTGTTATATTATCATCTCACTAGAGCACATGTATCAAACTCAAGGCCTGCTTGCCAAATGTGGCCCACCATATCATTGTATGTGGCCCGCAAGAGCTAAAAATGTATGTTTAATTTTTTTGCGTAACATTCTCATTTTGAGACCTTTTATTTTGAAACTGTCGATTCCGTTTCTGGTTTTGTTTACGTTAGATGCGGTAACTTCTCTCCCTTATTTATCCGGTGCACAAGTCTTTAATGGTTAGTCTTTTATGAGAGACATATTAATGGCTTTTTCTAAATTTTTGTATTGTTTATTATTGTTTTAACATAAAAGTTAGAATTATAGCTGTGTCATTTAGTAAAAAGCATATGAAGGCTACATCAATAAATATTATTTCTGATTTAAAGCAACAATATAATTATTTCTATGGTTTTGCGCATCTACTGTATGTAAGCTGCTCTTGTTTTTATTGATATTCACTTTTTATACATATAAGATACACTTTGAGTTTAGTGTTTGAAAAAAAGCGTTACAACAAACCACAGCCCCCCAAAAAAAACGGAGTTATATAACAATATACTGTATTAGGATGGTTTTATTTTTCCATACATTTAGTCACATTTACTGATTAAAACACAGGCTTTGACTTTTGTGTTTAAAATAAACCTTTACTAAAAAACACAACAACAAAAAAAAAAGAATTGTTTAACAATGTATTCTATTAGACGGAGACACTTAATTAGCACTTAATTAGCTGTTAGCTTTTCAGCCGGGGGATTAGAAATAAGACATACAGTAGGGGATTGGCTTTGTGATCGGCATTAAAAGTCATTAATTGGCAATGGTGGCTGACACGTCCCTAATATTTACAAAAGGGAAGTCAATAATAGTTTTGTCGTAAACAAATTGGTTGCCTTTTCCTCCTTTTTCTCTCATTGGGTGGCCCAGTTTGTTTTTGTGTGGTGTGAGTGGACAATGCCCAAACTGTGTGACCACACTGCCAGGCACAAAAGCTATTGTTGAGCGCCATTGCACTGGGAGTGGGTCGGTGTCACAAGCTGAAACTACCGCCATTCACACATGACCTTATGCAAATCACATATAAAGACTGGATGCCCTGAAATTCAGTAATACTGTATGCTTTTCCTTTTGGTACGATTTTGGGGTTTCTGTGGGAGCTTTTGTTCATTCACCAAGAAGAGAATGTGTAATATTTAGGGATGGTAATTCATAAATGGTAAGTGGGTTGTACTTGTACAGCACGTTTCTACCTTCAAGGCACTCAAAGCACTTTGACACTATTTGCACTTTAACCCATTCACACAATGATGGTGGGAGCTGCCATGCAAGGCCCCAACCACAACCGATAAGGTGGAATGGCACGACCGCTCTACCAACCAAGCCATGCTTCTACCACGAGCGCGGACAAATAGAGAACAACGAGGTGGATTGGCATCAATTTAGTTTACTTTAGAAGCAACATGACTTTACAAAGCCAAAAGTGAGGCCTTAAATGGGAAATTCACTTTTTTAAAATTAATTTTGCGTATTCTTCACAATTATTAGGAATGACATGTCTACAGATGTATTTTTTTTAATGCACTGTAACAAAGTCACAGCGGAACCACTGAGGTCCTCTAATCCGCCCCTAAAATCTAATACAAAATATCCAAAAAGCTCCAACTATACTCCATTTACATTTTGTGACTTTATTATAACCAAATATTAGTGATATTGTTATTACAAGCGCTAACGCTAAACTATTTATAGCGGCGCCGTGATCACGAGCTTGTGTGGCTGTGTTGACATGGTCAACTGATCAGATGCTTCCTTATTTCCTTGCTCGTCAAACTTTATTGTAGATCATAAATCATGCCTCCCACCTGGATAGTAGAAGAATTAGGACGTATTTCGACATATTGGTTCACAGATGTGTAAGTTACCCATGCCTTGTACACTAATGCACCCCCATACCATCACAGATGCTGGCTTGCGTCAATAACGGTCTGGATGGTTCGCTTCCCCTTTAGTCCGGATGACAAAAAACAATGTGAAATGTGGACTCGTCAGACCACAGAACACTTTCCCACTTTGCATCAGTCTATCTTAGATGATCTCAGGCCCAGAGAAGCCGGCGGCGTTTCTGGATGTTGTTGATAAATGGCTTTCGCTTTGCATTGTAGAGCTTCAACTTGCACTTACAGATGTACCGACAATCTGTTTTTAGTGACAGTGGTTTTCTGAAGTGTTCCGGAGCCCATGTGGTGATATCCTTTAGAGATTGATGTAGGTTTTTGATACAGTGCCTACTGAGGGATCGAAGTTCAAAGTCATTCAATGTTGGTTTCCGGCCATGCCGCTTACGTGGAGTGATTTCTCCAGATTCTCTGAACCTTTTGATGATATTATGGACCAAAAATGTTGAAATCGCTATATTTCTTGCAATTGCACTTTTGAGAAACGTTGTTCTTAAACTGTTTGACTATTTGCTCATGCAGTTGTGGACAAAGGGGTGTACCTCACTCCATCCTATCTTGTGAAAGACTGAGCATTTTTTGGGAAGCTGTTTTTATACCCATTAATGGCACCCACCTGTTCTCAATTAGCCTGCACACCTGTGGGATGTTCCAAACAAGTGTTTGATGAGCATTCCTCAACTTGTTCCTTATTTATTGCCACCTTTCCCAACTTCTTTGTCACGTGTTGCTGGCTTTAAATTCTAAAGTAAATAATTAATTGCAAAAAAAAAAAAAAAAAAGTTTACCAGTTTGAACATCAAATATTTTGTTTTTGTAGCATATACAACTGAATATGGATTGAAAATGGTTTTTCAAATCATTGTATTCCGTTTATATTTACATCTAACACAATTTCCCAACTCATATGGAAATGGGGTTTGTATATATATGCTCACATCATGTATTTAAACTTTAAAGGAGGTTTTTGGATGTTTTTAAGGGCTGTATCGGCAGAATAGTGCAGCTTCCATTGGCTCCATTGTAAGCAGACTTTGGATCACATTTATTTAATATTTAGAATGCAATTTAAAAAAATCTATCCGTCATCATGTCTTTCATAACGATTGTGAACGATAGGCAAAATTCCCCCCCAAATATGCAGCTCCACTTTAAGAGGCGCATAGCATAGAAAAAAGTTACTTTTTTGAAAATATTAAAAATATATAAATATTCCTCTGTAGAATTCAACAAAATAAAACATGGACATTACACAAGAATGTAACATTTAGTAAAATGTCAAAAGATGCAAAGTGAGATATGGCAAGCCTTTATATATTAACATTTTGATGATTATGGCTTACAGCTTCTAAAAACCTTGAATTGAAAATCTCAGAAAAAAAAGGATTTTCAAAAACTGTAAGCTATAATCATCACAATTATAATAAAGGATTGTCATATCTCACTGTGCATGTATTAGATACAGTAGATCAGGGGTGCCCATTAGGTCGATCGCGATCTACTGGTCGATCTCGGAGGGTGTGTCAGTCGATCTCAAGCCAGGCATTAAAAAATATACATAAAAATGAGCAATCATCAATCATACCAAGACTTCACTTTCGTCAGTTGTTTGACATTCTCGGCACCCGAGGATCTTGTGAGATGACGCTGGCTGCTGCGAGCTCATATTTAAGAAAAGAATCACTAACAGGGCGGACGCAGAGAAACACATTTTATTTCTAGAGACTCCGTACCTACTGTCAAAACTCTAAAGACCGGCTGCACAGTTCCTGTCTTCACCATAAAAGACCTGTTTCATCCTGCCTGTGCTAACAAAATAAGAGTCTCAGAAAGCTAGCGTGCACAAGCTAGCAAGGTACGGAGTTTGATGCCAACGTATTTCTCCCCCGCCCTCAGCGACCGCTTTCTCACTTGCTTGCCCACACACTCACTGACGTCACTCACCTGCTGCCAGACATTAAAGGGCCACACACATATGCTACTCTCATAACAAAGTGTTTAAAAACGAGTATGCAAGTTGGACAAATGAGATGCCAAATCCAACCACTTTCATGTGGTATTGGACAGAAAGGAGGACTTTTTTTTTCCTCCATTTGAAAATGCGGACGTTATCAGCACCACTGTCTAATTCCAATCAATGCAAGTCATCAGAATCAAATACACCAACTTATATTCTTGTCTTCATGAAAGAAAGGAATCTATGTGTGTTAAACATGCTTGTATTATCATTAAACATCATTAACTTGTTAACAAAAATGTATATTTCATAAATAAATAAATATAAATTATAAATAGGAATGAGGTAGATCTCCTCGACTTGGTCAATTGAAAAGTAGCTCGCCTGCAGAAAAAGTGTGAGCGCCCCTGCAGTAGATAGTACTTTATTGATTCCTTCAGGAGAGTTCCCCCAGGATAATTAAAAGTTGAGTTAATATACATTTTTAGTTTCATATTTTAAGTTGAATTGCTGACATGAATGGACTTTTAGACAATGTTCTAATTTTATGAGTTTCACATGTATAATGGAAATGACTGTGAACATTTGGTTGGAGGAAAACTTGCAACTTTTCTCTGAATACAATTGAAAATTCACCTATTGTAGCAAATACATGCAAGCTTTTGACCACGAACTTAGTCCCCGCTCGGTGACATTAATCTAGCGGCAGACGTGATCTGGAGCGAGTACTGCCCGCTTGGGAGCCAGTCAGAATCTGTCTTTCTCGTTATTTGCATCTAAATGAAAAGGCATTCCTTTCGATTTAACAGACAATAGCGCTAACATGATACGCGGTGAGTTAATACTTGTTCCATTCAGATGTCGTGCTAGCGTTACTGCTGCTGGGATGAGATTGCGCAGTTCAAAAACGTGACATTCATTTATAGTTATTGCATGCCGTGTGTTCAAATGTTTCAGCATATTGCTCACATTTCATCTTGTTGAAATAGCAGCCTCATAATTATTACACGTTGTCCTGTTGCAATCTTTTCTTGTAAAATATTGCCAAATTTTGGAGTGTTTCTGCGACCTGGTCGCCATGTTGCTGTCTGACGTCACCACACATGTTGTGTAATGACAATATTCCCACCTGCAAGAATTGTTAAGGGAATCATTTGAAAAAATGGCAAGCGATTCCAAGGATTTGATACACTGGGAACATGTTCTGAAAAAGAACCGGTTTTCAATTGCCAGCAATATTGGCTGTGTCTGATGAGAGAACCTTCATTGTTTGTTCATCACAAAGTTGTTTGTTTGAGTTACGGACTCTCCAGACCTTTTACATCAAATTGATCAAAACTGGAAGCCGAGTTTATTAAGAATTTAAGATACAGGAAGAACTAAGTGTCTTGCTCAACCCCTAGGAATGGGTACGGACCAAGGTTTTATGTCACGTCCAGTTGCATCTACGACACCGCCTCAAGCACTTAACCAAGCATTCAGCACAAATTGCATCAGACTGTCTCCCGGAAATGTTACAATTTTCAAAGCCAACAAAGCGAAAAGTAGACGCTCGAAAATAGACTGTGGGTTCACTATTCAAAATGTGCTTGCTCTATGCTAATTTACATTGGATTTGCTATAGAAATGTTACGATTTACATTTTACATGGTGATTTTGTGTCTTCCAAATTTGGTAATCAAAACCACAACCAAGATGCATGTTACAATCAAACAGTTGGTGATAGGTACAATACTTACAGCATAAGGACTTTGTAGGCTCAACAAAAGAAAAGACAGGCACATTAAACTTGATGGCAAAGACTGCTGCCTGGTTTAGGCAGCATACTGTACTCTCCACTACTGCCATCAAACTTATCGGAATTGCAACTGCATGCAAAGTCTGTAATACGGCATGGTGGATAGAACGGCCGTGCTAGAAACTTCAGGGTTGCAGGTTTGATTCCTGTCTCTGGCCATCCAAGTCACTGCTGTTGTTTCCTTGAGCAAGACACTTGAGCCTTGCTCCCCACTCACACTGGTGAATGAATAATAGGTGGTGGTCGGAGGGGCCTGAGGCGTTAATTGGCAGCCACACTTTCGTTAGTTTACCCCAGGGTAGCTGTGGCTACAAATGTAGCTTACCACCACTTTAAGTGTGAATGTAGAGTGAATGAATAATTCAGCTCAACCTTTCCCTGATCTAAACCAATATTGATCAACATCAACTCTTGGAAGCATCAAACAGGTTTATATGTGGTTATAGTGTATGTATATATTCTCATTCTGTTTTGCACACTCTTAGAGTCAACATGTGCATATTCATGTACATAGTGTCATGTACATCGTGTATATACCCCCTCCCCCCATTTTGTGTATATAATGTTTTTCAAATCCCCTGAAATGTATACAGTGTATATGTACATAATTTATAAAGAAAAATTACCTAATTTTTGATATACATGTTACAGGGTATATACATTTTATTATTGAATGTATTAAATGTGATGAATATTTAATGGACCACAATGGAAACAATTCTTTTGGCTTTTTGTGCCATCCATTTGCCTTTTTAAATCATTACATGGATTCAATTCTTTAAGATGTCAATAAACTTCTCAATCAATCAAAAAGTAATGGGTTCTCACTTCTCTGTGAGCGCTTTGAGTATCTAGTCTAAAGAAACGCGCTATGTAAATCTAATCCATTATTATTATAATTATTATTGTTATTATTATAAAATGTAGTACAGTGCAGTGCTGTCACAGAAGTGTAAGAAAAGAATAAAACATGTGTACAGCACCGTTTACTATCACAGTTAAATGGGTGACATTATGATTTGATTTCTCGTGGTCTACATAATATGTAGTGGTGGTTCGTAGATTAGTTTTTGCAGACTATCTTTAAGCTGCTTTCTGTTCCGTCTCTTCAGGATGCCTCATTTTGTGGGCGATTTTGTTTACAGTCCTCCACTTCAACTGCTTCCTCTCCCCATCAGCCATGTTGTAGTTTTTAGCGCTTCCATAGCATGCCTACTGCCAGATATAAGTTTGAACTACATGCTACTTTGTTTTAGAACTAGCAACAGTGCAGAATGCATTTGCATGTACGAGCCTGTCTGCAACGCAACAAGAAATTAGAGAAAAGGAAGGAATTTATGACTCCAGGGCGGACAACAATGGTGGATTCAAGCAAACCTCTTTGGGTAAAACTTAACCATATATTGACATTACCGACATTACCGCTGACTTAACAAAGGGGGCAAATTCTAAACAGCCAGTTTTTTAGGAAGTATGAAGGAAGCCGATATTGTTTTATAAATATCTCCGCTATGCCTACATGGTTTGATTTTCAAGTTTTCTGACTTATGCAGATCTTAAACACACAAAAACAGGGACAAGTAAATACGATAAGTTTGTTTTGAATAATAGGTCCCCTTTAAAATATTTTAGTACTTTTTTTTTTTTAAACAATCAACATTTACACCCACAAGTTTTGACTTCCATGTTAAATTGATTCAAATGTGAAAAGTACTTGTCGCCATCAAACCCTGATTGATATATTCTAAGTAAAGGAACAGGCCCCACAATTTATCTGCTGTTTCATCCTTCTTCTTTTTTTATCATGCTTTGCGTTGTGGGTAACAATTTCATAATTAGTCATTGATCATTTTAATAATTGATTTTGTGTTAATCGTGTCTTGAAGTGAAATGGCAGATGGGAAAATAAGAGCGCACTCAGCTGCAACCAGCAGCGGCGCTGCTGATTTGCTGCCTAACGATGCACATGTCAATTATCTGAAGTTGAGCGACATTGGCAAAACCTCCATTATTGAACATTTTTATATTTATTTTGACATTAGTGTGGAAACAGGAGTCCAGAACATTCAGAAGAAGATTTGATTCGCCCATGCCTTTAAGAAAGCAATTGATTCATTAAGTAAATTCGCCCTATAGTTGATTGCTTATCCCTAAACATGCTTATATTGTTTTCTTGACACAGGTGGTCTTTTGGGGTGCTGATGTGGGAGATCTTCACCCTCGGGGGGTCCCCGTACCCTGGCATTCCAGTTGAGGAGCTCTTCAAGCTGCTCAAAGAGGGCCATCGCATGGATAAGCCTGGCAACTGCACCAACGAGCTGTAAGTCTGCCAAGCATTCAAGAGGCAACAAACGCACTGGTCCTCTTGCGGCTACCATCAGATCTATGACTTTGCACCAACTCGGTCTCCTCTGTCCATTCTGTCAGTGTCACAGCTGCTACTGAGTGCTATCCGTGTTTCACACTGAGGACGATAGCACAGCTTTCTAAGTGTTGGTGGAAATCTAAAGAGAAAGCAGAAGCAGAGGAAAATAGTATTTGAAGGTTTCAGAAAACCTTTTCACAGTATAAAAATTGGATATTGCTGATGTTTTCAGCATAGAAATTATGAATGTTTTGATCAGGGTTTTTTGCTGGCGATTCAAATACCGATCATCCATGTGCGAGATCGGCTGATACCAATACTGATACCAATCACATGTTTTAGCTGTAAAAGTTTCAATGTATTTATCGTGAGTATTTAATGACCGTTTAACAATACCAACACAATATTTAAAGTAGTTCCTTATTCTCTTTTATTACTGACAATTGTTTGATCAATAGTACGCTATAACTAAACTATTTACTACTCATTAAAACCTTTCCTATTATGCTTAGGGAATTACTTCATCCAAAGTTTTTTAAATATTAACTAAAACAAGAAAATAAGGATTTTGAGAAAATAAAAACATTTCTACCTAATCGCTCCAGATTAATCATATACTGAGGTGGTATCGACGCCACCAATTTATGGATCAATCCGCCCTCCTCTTACCTGTCGTGTACTGACTTTGACATTTGTTGTTTTTCTCTCTAATTCTTATTAATCTACTTGTTAATTTCCTGTTTGCATCTGCATACTTTGTGCTGCATCCAGGTTCCATCTACACTTCTTAAACTTTATTAAGCACTTATTTCTTGGTGTATTTTCAGGCTAGATTAGCAATTATCTTATCTATCAACATCCCTGTGCCGCGCTTGCTCTCTTTGGGTATAGCCTTGTCCTCCAGTGATAATAATACTTGATAATGCTACTTAAGATACCAGAAATGCAGTTTATTTTCCATAATGGTAGTGATTATTATTAGCTTAGTGGAGCAGCTCCACACTGTGTATGGAGACAAGCAATTCGCTTGCGCCCTCTTTGTCTGCTGGGGCACTAAAATAAAAGCAATGTCAAAATAGAAAAATACTTTTAATAACACTTTGTTTCTCTTTTCCGCTTTGTGTCTCTTAGCTACATGATGATGAAAGACTGCTGGCACGCCATCTCATCCCATCGACCAACGTTCAAGCAGCTCGTTGAGGATCTGGATCGCATCCTCACCCTCAACACCAATGAGGTTGGCGCGGCTTTAATAGTTTTCCACAAAGTTCCTAAAATAATTTACGGTGCTTCCAAGCCATACTGCGCTAATGTTATGGTTTCCCGGCAAAGGGAATTTGGCCCTTTTATGAAAATAGAAAGGAATAATATGATACATTCCTACACTGCGTAACATGAGTTTCCATCCAACCCAAACCTCCCACAAGTGCATGCAGGGTTCAGCCGATTGTTGCTGGAAGTTTTAGGAGCTCCCTCAGCGTTGTTGGTACTAGGTCCTAATAGTCACCCCCACTGGCGCACGAAAACACTCCGAATGATTTGATCCAGGCCCACCATGAACGCCAACACTCTGCAACGCTGACCGATCATTGCAACCATGCTCCCTATGCTGCGCCCCATTCCCCTTCCTGTCTTTTGCGGTATCCGCTGGCTTAGCTGTGGAGATGGAAAGCTGTCAAAACTCGTATCTCCTCTGGAAGATGTTGAATTCAAGCCAATAAAGCCCAAGTTCCTTCATTTTGAACTTTTGAAATGCAATAAACCCCCAACCCACCATTCCCTCTGCCCTAAACCGCTGGCAGATGTTGAGGTCTTTTGGAATGTGAGCTGGAGAAAATGGAAGCCAGTGCTTGTTTCGAGCAAACCCCAGTAAAGGCGTCTCTCTCACAAGTCCACCCAGAAACGGTCATCAAAGACAAGGCAAAGACAGAACAAAACGTCTTCTCTGATGGGCCGCGATAGAATTAATAACAGGACGTCTGTGGTTTCATCTTCTTTCAAGTGATGTGTTCGTTTTTCCTATTGCTGTTAGTTGGGGATGAACTTCAGAGCACTGTCAAGTTATACTGGATCACAGTGGTGTCCAAAGTGCGGCCCGGGGTCCTGCAACTACTTTTTATTGACCCTCTGCATATTCTACATTTAAAACTAATGTATTTTGAATGATATACATGATTAGTAGGGGTGTGGGAATAAATCGATTCGAATATGAATCGAATCGAATACGTTGTGCGATTCAGAATCGATTCTCATTTTTGAAAAAATCGATAATTTTTTGAAATATTTTATTTAATTTTTTTATCAATCCAACAAACCAATACACAGCAACACCATAACAATGCAATCCAATTCCAAAACCAAACCTGACCCAGCAACACTCAGAACTGCAATAAACAGAGCAATTGAGAGGAGACACAAACACGACACAGAACAAACCAAAAGTAATGAAACAAAAATGAATATTATCAACAACATTATCAATATAAGTTATTATTTCAGCATAGCAGTGATTAAAAATCCCTAATTTACATTATCATTAGACATTTATAAAAAATTTAAAAAAAGAACAATAGTGTCACAGTGGCTTACACTTGCATCGCATCTCATAAGCTTGACAACACACTGTGTTCAATGTTTTCACAAAGATAAAATAAGTCATATTTTTGGTTTGTTTAATAGTTAAAACAAATGTACATTATTGCAATCACTTGATAAAACATTGTCCTTTATAATTATAAAAGCTTTTTAAAAAAAATCTACTACTCTGCTAGCATGTCAGCAGGCTGGGGTAAATCCTGCTGAAATCCTATGTATTGAATGAATACAGAATCGTTTTGAATCGGAAAAATATCGATATATTATCGAATCAAATCGATATTGAATCGAATTGTGGGACACCCAAAGATTCACAGCCCTAAGGATTAGATACTAGACTAATTTGATTTGTCAAATATAAACACAAAACTAAGATGTTTTGTCCGAAAGATTAGCATGTTGTCAGATAAATTGGATTGATTTTAGCATCTTTAATGTGCAAAATGTATCAAATTGGCACGTCCAATAATCTTACTGTGCGTGGTCCTTAGTAGACAAAATGTGAAGCTTATAAAGATCTAAAAATGTTTCCTCGACATATGCATACTTTTTTTAAAAGCAGTCACATAGGTTAACCCTGCAGCTACTGAATTCTGCACGTGTTTAAGGAATTCTTGCAAATCCATCTATGTTTACAGTATATAATCATTTGGCCACAATATTAGGTACACATAAACAATATAAATACATTTTATTTAAGTCTTTTGCATTCAATTTGTGTTGTTATTTGTGTTACTACTTTGTGTTATTTCATTTGCAATACTTATCAAAGAGCCACACATTTAAATGTATCTTGAAAGTGTTACAATATTACACACTACTTTAATATTACACTCTACTTTACCAAACAATCTGTCACTCCTAATTGCTAAATCCGATGAAATCTTATACATCTAGTCTCTTACGTGAATGAGCTAAATAATATTATTTGATATTTTACAGTAATGTGTTAATATTTTCACACATAAGTTTCTCCTGCGTATAAGTCGCACTCCCGGCCAAACTGTGAAAAAAACTGCGACTTATAGTCCGAAAAATACGGTAGATTAAAGTCCTATGCATTGTGAAGTTGTATACAATGTGATATTATTAACCTTTTTTTGGTCTTAATTTTTCATGTACATATGATGTCATCCTTGTGTATTCAGGAGTACCTGGACCTGTGCACGCCCACAGAGCAGTATTCTCCAATCTTCCCCGACACTCGCAGCTCCTGCTCCTCCGGCGACGACAGTGTCTTCTCCCACGAGCCCTTACCGGACGAACCTTGTCTTCCCAAGTATCAGCCCATCAACGGCAACGTCAAAACATGAGCCGCCCCCCAACACCCTTTACCCAAACGCCAAACTCTTCCCCATTTTGTCCCCCCTCTGGCTCCCAGCTGACTTTCGGACCACTTCGGGACCAGGCTGGCAGCAGCGCTGTTGCACTGCCATTTGCATACGCTACATTCTACACACCCTCGTATCTTAAGGAAAGGAGAGGAACCTTATACAAGCTGAGCTTTTATACGGACGGAATGAACTGACATTCCTTCTCTCTCTTTTTGTCATATAAACAAAAACGTTAATCATATCAGATTGTCCACAAGAGGTTGGGATGATGTCTGGAGACATCATTCCAGCGGCTGCCATTCCACGATTGTTTTTTTTTTTTTTGGTATGGACCAATGTGAACTTAAAGCAGATGACTATAAATAGGAAGAGGACTAAAGAGAAAAAGCTTTGACTAACAAAAAAAAGAGAGTAATAGAGGAGAGCATGCATAGAAATGGCTTCCCTGTTTATTTTGTAATATTTCTTTTTTACTTCTCTTTCCCGATTATTGTAGAGAGAAAAAATACACAGTATAATGCAATATAATGTGTAGTTCTGGGTATATTTGTAAATATCTCCAAATATGTATAAATATATATTATATATTTACAATGAATTATTTTTTGTATGGACTCAAAAAAAGGTACTCACCCCACACCTTAATCCACTCCCCTTACCCGATTCGGAGTACATATTGCACATATTTTTTACATACACATACACACACCTAAAACCCTGTTTTTACACTCGCTTAATAACAAACTGTTAAATATTGGCTTTCAGGGACTAAGGTAGCATGTTAATTTATTGATTTGTGATTTGTTTTTGTATTAATCAGAAAGTCTGAAGAGAAAAAAAATCATAATATTAATAATGTCTAAATAATTCATGAAATGTATTTAAAATGATCCCTCGGCAGTTATAGAAGAACATGTCCTATTTCTAGTGGGATTGACAGAATCATGTTTTGTAAGTTTTTTGTATGAATGTGAATATTAAGTTAAATGTGTACATTTTATAGCCAGCTAATCCCTTTCTCGTGTATCAGCGAAGGCATTTCTACCCTGACCTTTAACACATTCTTAGCATGACCTTAGGATATCAGAGTTGTCACCTGTTACTGGTTTAAAGACGCTACTTTGCCGCTGCCTCGTGTAAATTCTACGTCAAATGTGTTTTTAAAGTTTTCTCCACTCAATCGAACACAAAAGTATGACATCATTCAAGTGGTTTTATTTTCTACAGGACCAACATTAAGCTGTTTCTGTGCAGATGTTCATGTCGCATTTGCAAATAAATAATTGAAAAATATATTTTTCTTCCGATTTATTGTAATGATAATTGTCTGTTTTGTGTTACATTTTAGCACAATCTTCAATTTGGCACACGTATTAAAGTATACTTTTGCAAATATGAGTGATTACACTTATAGACTAGGAATAGACTGATTTGCTGCTATCGCTTTAAATATTTGGCTGCTTCTCATAGTTAATGAATTGCAGTGCATCTGGAAAGTAGTCACAGTGCTTCACTTTTTCCACATTTTTTTATGTTTCAGCCGTATTCCAAAATTGAATAAATTAATTTTTGGCCTCAAGATTTTATAGACAAGTTTTTTTTTTTAATTTAATTTAATTTTGTAAATTAATTAAAAATTTAAAAAACACATGCACATAAGTATTCACAGCCTTTGCGCAATACTTTGTCGATGCACCTTTGGCAGCAATTATAGCCCCACGTCTTTTTGAATACGATGGCACAAGCTTGTCACACCTATCTTTGGGCGGTCTCACCCATTCATTTCATCCAGGATGTCTCTGTACATTGCTGCATTCATCTTTCACTCTATCTTGACTAATCTCCAATGATGCTGCCCCCACCATGCTTCACTGTAGGGATGGCATGAGCGGTGCCTGGTTTCTTCCAAATGTGACGCCTGGCAAAGAGTTCAATCTTTGTCCCATCAGACCGTAGAATTTTGCTTCTCAGGGTCTGAGAGTATTTCAGGTGCATTTTGGCAAACTTTTTTTTTGTTTACTAATAAATTGCTTCCTTCTGGATGCTACCATACAGGTCTGAGTGGTGGATTTCTGATGTGTTGGTTGTCCTTTTGGAATGTTTTCTTCTCTCTAATTCTGACACAGTGACCTTTGGATTTTTGGTCACCTGCCTGACTTGACTAAAATCTGTCACGAATTCTGTTCATAACTTTTATGGACAGAATTTCTAGGCGCAGTCAGGGCGTTAAGGGGATCCGGTTTGGTGGCTGCAGGATTAGGTCTGCTTTTTGCAGATGATGTGGTCCTGATGGCTTCAACTGGCCAGGATCTTCTCTCACTGGATCGGTTCTCAATCCAGTGTGAAGCGATTGGCATGAGTATCAGTACCTCCAAGTCTGAGTCCATGGTTCTCGCCCGGAAAAGGATGGAGTGACGGGTTGGGGAGGAGATGGCACAGCGTCATGGATGAAAAAGAGCTGAGTTTCAAGGCAAAGCTCTCAATTTACCGGTCGATCTACATTCCCATCCTCACCTATGGTCATGAGTGAAGTGAAGTGAATTATATTTATATAGCGCTTTTTTCTAGTGACTCAAAGCTCTTTACATAGTGAAACCCAATATCTAAGTTACATTTAAACCAGTGTGGGTGGCACTGGGAGCAGGTGGGTAAAGTGTCTTGCCCAAGGACACAACGGCAGTGACAAGGATGGCGGAAGCGGGAATCGAACCTGCAACCCTCAAGTTGCTGACACGGCCACTCTACCAACCGAGCTATGTCGCCCCATGAGCTTTGGGTTATGACCACGGGTACAAACGGACGAAATTAGTTTCCTCCATTTGGTTGCGGGGCTCTCCCTTAGAGATAGGGTGAGAAGCTCTGTCGTTCGGGAGGCGCTGAAAGGAGCCAGATGAGGTGGTTTGGGCATCTGGTCAGAATTCCCCCTGGACGCCTCCCTGGGGAGGTGTTTAGGGCGCGTCAGACTGGTGGGAGGCCACGGGGAAGACCAAGGACACTTTCGGAAGACTATGTCTTCTGGCTTGCCTGGGAACGCCTCAGGGTCCCCCGGGAAGAGCTGGACGTAGTGGCTGGGGAAATGGAAGTCTGGGCTTCTCTGCTTAGGCTGCTGCCCCTGTGACCTGACCTTGCATAAGCGGAAAAAGATGGATGATTGGATGGCTTCCCATCCACTTAATGGAACTTGAGAGGCCAATACTGCCCAAAAATAGGTGTGTCAAGCTTGGCATCGCATTTAAAAAGACTCAAGGCTGTAGTTGTTGCCAAAAGTGCATCAACAAAGTATTGAGTGGCGTGAAGTGAATTATTTTTATATAGCGATTTTCTCTAGTGACTCAAAGCGCTTTTACATTGTGAAACACAATATCTGAGTTACATATAAACCAATGTGGGTGGCACTGGGACCAGGTGGGTAAAGTGTCTTGCACAAGGACAAAACGGCAGTGGTAGGATGGTGGAAGCGGGGATCAAACCTGTAACCCTCAAGTTGCCGGCACGGCCACTCTACCAACCGAGCTATACCGCCCAGTATATTTTGAGCAAAGGATGTATGTGTGTTTTAAAAAAAAAAAATTTTTTAACTTTTAATACATTTGCAACTCAAATGATCTTTATTGGGTATTGTGTGTAGAACTTTGAAGACAAAAATGGATTATTCCTCTTTGAAATAAGGCTGTCACATAACAAAATGCAGAAAAAGTGGAGTGCTGTGACTGCTTTCTGGATGCTCTAACTTGTTACTTTTGACTGCCTAATATTGTAAATGTATTCTGCGTATGCTTTGATGCTCTTCTTGCTGTGCGAAGTAAGGGAATTGCCATCGTGTATAAGCTTCCAAGCTGGAAGGATGGCATGTTTTGTAGTATCGCTACTTAAGACTACATTACTCTCTTTAGGAGATGGGGTTATCTTAAAGTACTGATACTAACCTTTTTTTTTTTTTTTTTTAAAGGCAAAGCTCAGCACAAGGCACACAGTAAACACAATCAGGTCAGATAGCGAATGTATGCAAGCGGTCAAAGCCATTTTGTTAATGAAGAAAGGAGTCATCTTTGTCATTGCAGCATCGCTCCGTGTCCTGATCTGCTGTCAGACAAAGAGCCATTGTTAGTTACTTGGCAGGCTAATGAGTGCTCTAATTGGCTGATTGGTTTTGTTTGCTCTTACCAGAACTGATTTAATTCTACAGAGTGAGTCTTGCATTTATAAGCAGTCAGTCACGTTTATCAACACTGATTTATTGGGAGGCGATATTGGATTTGGTGGCACTACTGGCCCATTACTATCCACCGTGGGTGTTCTACACTGAACAAAAATATAAACACAACACTTTTGTTCCTCTTACTTCATACACAAAATACGTATTCCTCTCAAATATTGTTCACAAATATGTTTAAATCTGTGTTAGTGAGCCCTTCTTTGCCAAGATAATCCATCCCACCTCACAGGTGTGGCATATCAAGATGCTAGTTAAACAGCATGATGATTGCACAGGTGTGCCTTAGGCTTCTCACAGTAGAAGTCCACTCTGGAAAGTTTGATCACACAGCACAATGCCACAGACGTTGCAGGTTTTGGGGAACGTCCAGTTGGCATGATAACCACAGGAATGTCCACCAGAGCTGTTGCCTGTGAATTGAATGTTCATTTTTCTACCATGAGTCGTCTCCAAAGGCGTTTCCGAGAATTTGGCAGTACATACAACCGGCCTCACAACCTAAGATCATATGTAACCACACCAGCCCAGGACTTCCACATCCAGCAGATACACCTCCATGATCGTCTGAGACTAGCCACCCGGTCGGCTGCTGCAACAATTGGTTTGCAGAACCAAAGAATTTCTGCAAAAACTGTGAAAAAACGTCTCAGGGAAGCTCATATGCATGCTCGTCTGCGTCATCTGGTTCTCAACCCCTGACTGCAGTTCGTCGTCGTAACTGACTTGAGTGGGCAAATGCTCATTTTCGATGACGTATGGCACGTTGGGGAGGTGTTTTCTTCACGAATGAATCCCAGTTTTCATTGTTCAGGGCAGATGGTGGACAGTGTGTGTGGCGTCGTGTGGAAGAGCGGTTTGCTGATGTCCACGTTGTGAATCGAGTGGCAGAGTTATGGTATGTATGGGCAGGCGTATGTGACGGACAACGAACGCAAGCGCATTTTATCGATGGCATTGAATGCACAAAGACACCGGGACAATATCCTGAGGCCCATTATTGAGCCATTCACCCGAGACCATCACCTCACGTTGCAGCATGAGAATGCACGGCTCCATGTTGCAAGGATCTGTACACAATTCCTGGAAGCTGAAAAGAGGAATTTGGGATGCTGTGTTTCGGCGTATATAACAACGTGTTCCAGTTCATGCCAATACCCAGCAACTTTGCACAGACACTGAAGAAGAGTGGACCAACATTCCCCAGGACACAATCAACAATCGGATCAACTCTATGTGAAGAAGATGTGTTGCACTACATGAGGCAAATGGTGGTCACACCAGATACTGACTGCTTTACTTTAGGTATGAAGCAGCACACACCCATACAAGTATTAGGCACTACAGTGCTGATATCATTAAATAATAAATATGCTATTGTTTGTTTTTATTAACACTATTTTTACTGTCCTTTGTTTTCATGAAAAATGATATTTTGTTTTTTTCAGCACTGGGCCTGTTCTTGCTTTTCAATGGGCACACGTTAATTAGTTAGCCTAATGAGCAGCACAGTTGCAGTAGAAAAAAATAATTCTGAATCTAAATTTTAATTTTCCTGAAGGAATAAATAAAGTACTATCTAGTCTAATCAATTATTCATCTTTGTTTGTTAGCACATACCAAAATATTCTAAGCTAATGGCTAGATAAGTGCCACTGAATAAGCCTTTTAATGAAACTGACATTATTATTTATTTTCTGATGAGCACATTACACCAGTTTTAAAGTTACTGCATTGATTTTCCGTTCGCTTCGAGGTTGTTTTTTACGTTCTATTAGTTTTTAAATCACTTAAATGCCTTGCGCCTGTTTACCTAGCTGACCTGACTTTACTGTATCAACCCTTGCCGATCCTGAGGTCCTCTGGCACCAAAGTGCATCTTTACCAAAGACCAGAATAAAGACCTAAGGTGAGGCTGCATTTAGCCACCATGGCCCCCACCTGTGGGACAACCTGGAGAGCTGCAGAACTGCAGAGAACATTTGAATAAAAAATAAAAAGTTTTAAGGCACACCTTTTTAAATTAGGCTTTTTACTGATCATGGTAAACACGTCTTATATTTTTATTTTTTTTAAATTATATTTTAATTTTAATTTGGAATTATTCATACTCCTATTTTCTCAGAGTTACCCATCCATCTATTTTCTACTGCTTGTCCGTTCGCAGGGGCCTATTATGTGTTGTTTTTATTTATTTATTCATATATGATTTATATTTTATTTGTTAATATATTTTATAACATAGTTCATACTATTTTTTTTTAAATGTATTTTTAAATTACGTTAATTTGACTTATTTTTCAGTGTGGACGCCTTAAAGATCGCATTCCTCCTCAACTCTTAGTGCCATGCTTTGTTTTGTTATTGTTAATAGTGCAGCGTGGAGGTGTGTGAGTGTGTTTTCATCTCTTCTTTCTTCCCTTTTTTTCCTTTCTGTAAGGCACTTTATGTTGCCACTTGGCTGTGCATGAAAATGCTATATAAATAAAGTTTGATTGATTGAAGAGTGAAACAATATCACAACGTGACTGAGACTATTATAACACATAAAGGATAGACACATATACGTCTTATACAAATAAAGGTAAGAACACAAATATTTTTTTTAGTCAAAAAATGTATATAAATGCAATTAAGAAATAATAGATTTTTTATTTTGTTTATTTTTTTTACATGAAACATCCAGGGGACTGAAATTTTACTAACAAGTTTTCTTTATATATTTTTTGCTGCAAAAAATGAATCCATCAGTCATTCCCATAATATATATTAGTTTTTGAGGTAGTTCGAAGAGTAAATAACTAAGTGTACTTGGAACGCCCCCTTTTCCATGGCCTCTTGGTGTGACGTCATCGACAAAGCTGGAGCCCATTGCCCACCATAGACACTTTTCCCCCCCAAACATTTTTAGTATATATATATATATATATATATATATATATATATATATATATATTTTTTTTTTTTGTACATTTTACTAACAAGTTTTCTTTATCTATTTTTTGCTGCCAAAAATGAATCCGTCAGTCATTCCCATAATGATATATATATATATATATATATATGTCATTATGATATATATATATATATATGTATAATATATACATTTTTTTTAATCTATTTTTTGCTGCCAAAAATGAATCCGTCAGTCATTCCCATAATGATATATATATATGTATATATATTTAAAAAAACATAAAAAAAAAAAAATAATAATAAATAATATATATATATACATATATATATATATGTATATATATATATATATATATATATATATATATATATATATATATATATATATATATATATGTATATATATATATATATATATATATATATATATATATATATATATATATATATATATATATATATATATGTATATATATATATATATATATTTCCTGTCCAGCCACTCAGGCAAATCATTATGTTGAGGTCGATGCCCATATATGCACAGCAGTTTTATCTATTTTATGAAGGAATGTATTTAATGATAAAACTGGCATCCAATGTTATTATAAAGAATTGGTTCTGAATCAAACATCGTTTTGAATCGAGAATTCAAATAATTTCCCCCAAAAATTTAATCACATTGAATCATGCGGTGCCCAAACATTCACAACTCTAATAGACAGTGTGGATAAAAGGCATGTAAAACTATTATTTTGATCACTGAATTGCATTTTTTTGTCGTCCTGGTTCATGATTCCTTCAAAACAGACATAGTTAATAAGAAAATAAAATAATACAAAATAATTGCCATTTTTGGACTTCCATGGTCTTCAATCTCCTCTTACATAGACACAATAGCCTGTGTTTCCTCCATGCTCTTTCAGCATTTCCTCAAGCATCTTGAGGAAAACATCAGTAGAAGAGGACACAAAATAGAATACTAGCATCTTTCTTTCTTTTTTTTCTCATGGTCTGCTCTTCTTTCTCCGTTTTTCCATAAGCTCTGACTCAGTCTTTTTCTCTTGTATAGTGCTCCTAATTTTCAGGCTTGGGTGTTTTGTTTCCATCCAAACGCTGACCAAACTTCTTCATAGTCAGAATCATTAAAATGCTGGCTGCATATTACACTCCTCTTGCATGGGCAATTTGACTGGAGAGGTCCATACTTTCCTCATATTCCTATTATTTGGAAATGTTTGCAGGCTGACCCCTTCTTTAGTTGTATTGCTACAACCAGCAACTATGCATCTGCCAGACATATTTGATAATTCCTTCAACTCCCGCATAAAAAAATAACATGATTCAGATGAAAATGCTACCAAAACCTGTACTAAGCAATATGAAGTTGCGTAAATCCTCTGTAGGTGACATCAGCAGGCCCCACATTTTTGGGCTGAAAGTGGGCATTCCAAAATGTGCTGAAACTTGTTAGAAAACAAGCGTAAAAAACTATTGTGTCTAGATCAGGGGTGATCTGTCAAATGCAGAGAATAATTTCGCCACACCTAGTGTGTGTGTGACAATCATTGGTACTTTAACTTTTAACTTTAATTTTTTTTTACCTGTACACATAATTCTTAGGACCAGTTTTATAAAATAAGTGTTAATGTTGTCTGTCATGACTTGGACTTTGGTGTGATTGGTTTTCCCGTGGTGCAAATCGACTGGACCAGAATGGCATGAAGGTAATGCCATTTTTTAATCTTAACTCAAAAAAAGGAAAAAACGAAAGGCGCTCTCAGCAGAAGTTCAAAACTTGGCTCTGAAAACAAAAACTCGCACAATGGCAAAACCATGGACAACAAAAATGAAAACACTTACTGTGACGTAAAAAGCATGAATCTACGGCAAGAAGTGAGCAATCAGGTATCAAGGGTGTGTAGAGGGTGATGTCGCCAGGCTGACTGCCTGGCAACTACAGGCTTAAATATTGCTGTGGTTATTTACAGATGTGTGAGTCCAAACAAATGAGCCAGGTAAAACTAATGGTTGTCATGGAAACTAAAACAAACCAAAGTGCGCAAAAACAGGACCTAATGGAGTCAAAAACAAAACAGAACATAACTAAACAGAACATGATCACAAAGACATGACATTGTCAGCATAAGAAAGGCTTTTAAAGTAAATTATTCTTGTCACCCTTTTTAACAAGAAAAAATATATTGACATTGATTAAAGCGCAATAATTGAAAGTCAATGCCTCCTCACGCCATGTCTAGACTGCAAGTACACCTAATGTCCATTTAGTGTCTAAATGAAAACAGCACACTCAACTTGGGAAATTTAGGGCAACAACAAGAAGAAGAAAAAAAACATCTTCTTTATCCATCCTATCACCAGGTCCCATCTCAGAACACAAACTAGCGGCAAGTCTTCCACTGGACGTGCCTCCTCATGTCTCCGGAACCTGAAAAAAAAAAAGGTTGGAGGGGAAATTCACTGTGAAAGCATTCCTCTTATTCCATTGAATAAAAGAAGAAAGGGGCTAAAGCCCTGAAGGATTGCAGGGGGAACTGAAATGAGGAAATGGACAAAAGTGTCATGATAAACCTGCACCTCACACACTCATTGAAGACGTATATCCGCACACACTTTTATTAACATGGGCGTCGAGTGCGTGTTGGTCCGATGGCAG
Organism: Nerophis ophidion; assembly: GCF_033978795.1. Taxonomy (NCBI): domain Eukaryota; kingdom Metazoa; phylum Chordata; class Actinopteri; order Syngnathiformes; family Syngnathidae; genus Nerophis; species Nerophis ophidion. Next base: position 27,498,194 of record NC_084619.1, read on the forward strand.
GAGAAGTGGTGAGAGAGGATTGGATTGTTCCATTGTTATTTTGATTTGATCAGTACGTCAGCAATGTTTTAATCTGTTGCTTACATTTTGATGTAGGATGAGATAGAGTGGATGCCATGACCTCATTCCATTCATTGGGAAAGAAAGAAAGCTGAATTGTCAGATGACAAACATTGACAACCAATCCAAAGCTGCAAGAATGTGTTTGAATGTTTGTCAGCGGTCCTTCTTTTCTGATGTTTTCTTCCCTCCTCAAATTCCCAAGCAGTGATATTTTCCTTGACCTGATCTGATAAACATGACCCACCACGGTCACTCCAAGCCTTAAATTACTTTTTCATTTGAAGAGCTTTTGGCTCCATATGCTGCCGAGATTAACCTTTGACCCCACCCCAATATTAGTTTTAATAGTCCTTAGGGTCAGTAGCCCCAATATGTTGTGTGTATATATTTCTTTGAATTTTACTCTTTAGCTCAATCAAAGTTTGTCAGTGTAAAAGATACTTTTCGTTTTTTAAACCTGGGGTCTACAAGGGTAGTTTGACAAATTATCGTGTTGTTTTTTCCTGTCCTTCATAGTCCTCCTCGGTCTTCTTCACCCTCGCCTTGTCCTCCCTTGCGCAGCCATCTGGTGGGCCCGGTGTGTTTGCACAAATCTTGGTCTTCTGGAATGTCAACACACGGCTTTGTATAAAGCCTGAGGAGCCCAAATCCACTGCAGATAAGACCCCACCTAACCAAAGACCAAGCGGAGGCTGGGGTTTAGTGGGCTGGGCTTGAGAAAGGGTAACATTATTTTTCGGGAGACATGCTTCAAAGGTTGCACTAAAACTTGGTTGTCCAACATCATCGTGTGTGACGTCACGCAAGGCCTCTACAAACCTTGTCAGACTTCAGCTCAGTGAGCTGATATCAAACTCAAGGCCCAGGGGCAAATCTGGCCTGTCACATCATTGTATGTGGTCCTCAACATCAATTCATTTAATGTGGTCCTCAACATCAATTAATGTGGTCTTCAACATCATAGTTTGCCATTTCAAATAATTTGGCCCATCACATCAATAAATGTGGTCCAGCACCTCATTCAATGTGGTCTTTCAAATAATTTTATGTGGCCCGTCATGTCATTAACTGGTGTTTTCCACGCCATTTAAAGGAGAACATTATCACCAGACCTATGTAAGCGTCAATATATACCTTGATGTTGCAGAAAAAAGACCATATATTTTTTTAACCGATTTCCCAACTCTAAAAGGGTGAATTTGGCGATTTAAACGCCTTTCAATTGTTTGCTGTCGGAGCAATGACCTTTCACCCGTGAAGTCACAACAGGAAGCAATCCGCCATTTTCTCAATCTTATTACACGCACCAAGTCAAATCAGCTCTGTTATTTTCCGTTTTTTCGACTGTTTTCCGTACCTTGGAGAAATTATGCTTCGTCGGTGTGTTGTCAGAGGGTGTAACAACATGAACAGGGACAAGTTGACTTACGTGGAGTGTGCTAATAAGACATATCAATGGTCACGGCATGCTAATCGATGCTAACATATTATTTTAGGCTAGCTGTATGTATATATTGCATCATTATGCCTCATTTGTAGCTATATTTGCATCCAGCCTTTCCCTCCACCCACATTTAATGCCAAACAAACACATATCAATCGACGGATTCAAGTTGCAACAGTTGTCAAAAGATGCGAAAGTCCCTCGTTTGTTCTGTTCTGTCGTAGCATCGCTACCGACGATAGCGAATCTACGACAGAGATGTGTGGATATCCTGCGACACTCAAAGCAGATGCATTTCCAACGATAAAGTCAACAAAATCACAAAGGTGAGTTTTGTTGATGTTATTGATTTATGTGCTAATCAGACATATTTGCGCACGGCATAACTGCAAGCTAATCGATGCTAACATGCTATTTAGGCTAGCTGTATGTACATATTGCATCATTATGCTTAATTTGTAGCTATATTTGCATCCAGCCTTTCCCTCCACCCAAATTTACTGCCAAACAAACACATACCAATCGACGGATTCACGTTGCACCAGTTGTCAAAAGATGCAATCGTTGGTTAGAAGGCGATCGCCGAATTCGTCCTCGTTGCCGTTTTCCGTCGTGATATGGCTCAATAGCTTCAGTTTCTTCTTCAATTTCGTTTTTCCTATCTGCCACCACACTCCAACCATCCGTTTCAATACATGCGTAGTCTGTTGAATCGCTTAAGCCGCTGAAATCCGTGTCTGAATCTGAGCTAATGTTGCTATATCTTTCTGTTCTATCCGCCATGTTTGTTTGTATCGGCATCACGCAGTGACGTCACAGGACAATAGATGGGTGGATATAGCGATGGTGAAAATCAGGCACTTTGAAGCAGTTTTTCGGGATATTGCGTGATGGGTAACATTTTGAAAAAAACTTCGAAAAATAAAATAAGCCCCTGGGAACTAATTTTTATTGGTTTTAACCCTTCTGAAATTGTGATAATGTTCCCCTTTAATGTTGTCTTCCACATTAATGATGCTGTCTTCCGCGTCATTTAAATGGCCTGCTACATCATGTAATGTATGTCTTCCAAGTCATTCAAAGTTGTCCACCACATCATTCTACAGTATGTGGTCTATCCCGCACTCAATGTAGTCTTCCACATCATTCAGGGTGGTTCGCCTTTTCAAATAGATGGCCCGCTACATCAATCAATGTGGTCCAGCACGTCGTTCAACGTGGTCTTCCACAGCCCGTTACATCATTCAATGATTTATTGTGGCCACATCATTTAATGTGGTCCGTCACGTTATTCAATGTGATCTTCCACGCCATTCAATATAGTCTTCCTTTTTATTTGACGTGGTCCACCAAATCATTCAACATGGTCCGCCACGTCATTTCATGTGGTCCATCGCGTCATTCAATGTGTCTATGATTGTTCTCATTCTTCCAGGTCATTGTCATCTCCATCCTTCCATTTTTCTACCGCTTGTGCCTTTTTGGGGACCCGGGGAGTGCTGGAGCCTATCTCAGCTGCATTCGGGTGGAAGGCGGGGTGCACCCTGGACAAGTCGTCACCTCATCGCAGGTCATTGTAATCTCAGGGCATTCAATCAATTGCAACTGGACTGTTTGGTTTGTCTTAGAAAATGTTTCGCCATTCATCCGAGTAGGCTTCATCAGTTCATGCTTATTGACTTAGATTGGTCAGATCTAGTCTTATATTGGTCAGTACTCTGGAATGCCCTCCCGGTAACAGTTCGAGATGCCACCTCAGTAGAAGCATTTAAGTCTCACCTTAAAACTCATTTGTATACTCTAGCCTTTAAATAGACTCCCTTTTTAGACCAGTTGATCTGCCGTTTCTTTTCTTTTTCTTCTATGTCCCACTCTCCCTTGTGGAGGGGGTCCGGTCCGATCCGGTGGCCATGTACTGCTTGCCTGTGTATCGGCTGGGGACATCTCTGCGCTGCTGATCCGCCTCTGCTTGGGATGGTTTCCTGCTGGATCCGCTGTGAACGGGACTCTCGCTGCTGTGTTGGATCCGCTTTGGACTGGACTCTCGCGACTGTGTTGGATCCATTGTGGATTGAACTTTCACAGTATCATGTTAGACCCGCTCGACATCCATTGCTTTCCTCCTCTCTAAGGTTCTCATAGTCATTATTGTCACCGACGTCCCACTGGGTCATTATTGTCCCCGATGTCCCACTGGGTGTGAGTTTTCCTTGCCCTTATGTGGGCCTACCGAGGATGTCGTGGTGGTTTGTGCAGCCCTTTGAGACACTAGTGATTTAGGGCTATATAAGTAAACATTGATTGATTGATTGATTGAGATCTAGTCTTACATTGGTCAGATCTAGTCTTACATTGGTCAGATCGAGTCAAGCAGCTAGTTCCAATACCTCAGTAGGCTTCATCAGTTCATGCTCATAAATTTAGATTGGTCAGATCTATTCTCAGACTTAGATTGGTCAGATCTAGTCCAGCGGCTGGTGCCAAAACCCAAATATTTGTACTCTAAAACCAGGAGGGTGTGCCTGGGCAAGGATGGTTTCGTCTTATTGTAGTGATAAAAAAAACTGATGCAAACAAGCAATCCTACTGACAGTCGAAGTTTAATTTCCCCTCGTTAGCATTGAGGTATTGTGTGGCAGAACGATCGCCGTGGATCGACTACTGCCAGTCCAAAATAGTTGGAATCCCCCACGTTTGCATTCCATTCAGTTGTAAACAAATGGTACAAATGGCATTCCAGCTCCTGTTATTTGTTTGAGACTGAGTTGCAGAGTCTTTCAAGAATGGTTGAAAGGACAGTGTTGTATGTGGGAGACAGGTGGTGTCACAGACCACCTCCTCAGTTCAGGGATGATTTTTCAACCTTAGAATAGATGGCTTTCCTCATTCCTCTTCCGTACCATCCGCCCTCCCTGTCCAGAATCTGTACATTTTTGTTCTCAAAGGTGTGTTTTTCCTCCCTGAGGTGCAGGTAGACAGCTGAGTCTTGGCCTGAAAAGTTTGCCCGTCTATGTTGTGCCATGCGTCGGCTTAGTGGTTGTTTTGTTTCCCCAATATATGAATCAGTGCATTCATCATTACACTGGATAGCATTCATCAAATTGTCAAGTCAAGTCAAGTCAGCTTCATTTGCTAATTTCTTTACATGTAAAGACATACAAAGGAATCGAAATTTTGTTTCGCACTCTCCTATGCGTAGACAAAAAGAAAAGAAAACACAACAGTAAAGTGCAACGTAAATATGTCTACCTACTAAAATGACAATATATATAGTTCCTGTTGTTTTTAAATAGGATATGGCTGTAAACAATGAGTGTTTCATCAGTAGTGCAAATACTTATGATATAGCAGCAGATGTGTGCAATTTGTTTGTGTGCAAATTGTTTTTGTGGGTGTGGGGTGTCCAGTCTTTATAATGCACCAGTCTCTGTCTGAGGGCGTTGCCTGGTTTGAAGTGTACTGGGAAGTTGTGTTGGTTAGTTTCTCAGATAGACCTGCTACATATGTAATGACACTATTTTTGAATCAGCACTTGCGAGTGGCGAGTACTTCCTCGCACTTGAGAGGAAAATAAGCGATTTTGAAATGGACATGCTCTTAGTAATCTTGCAACGCATCAATGTTTCATGACAAAAAAAACCTAACCATGCCATATAGAAAACGCTCTAAAGTGTGTCTTGTCTTTTCCTAATGGGATGCTGATGCAAATTACGCTCTCTGCAGTGTTTGTGACGTAAAAATCAAGGCAAGTGACAGAAATACTTCAATCTGAGGAAGCACCCGGTTAAACACAGGATTTTTCTCATGGCTGAAGAGTGCAGATTTTAGTTAGACGTGCGGTTGCAACTCCAGCATTTGGCACCTTTATCAACTCAGCTGCAGCCAACAACACGGGGGAAGAAATGGCGTTAACACTTGGTGACGATAAAAGCGACATCATCATCCTGTACGTCTGCTCCAAGTACAAAGCCTACTGTATAAGAATACATTAGCTTTGCATTTTAACCATCAATAGTTTTCATAATCTTTTTGGTTACATGTACCGTACTTTGTATTAATGTATAGTTTTAGCTTCACTTACATTTGTATCATATTTTTTTCAGACTATAAGGCGGACTTAAAGGCCTACTGAAATGAGATTTTCTTATTTAAACGGGGATCGCAGGTCCATTCTATGTGTCATACTTCATCATTTCGCGATATTGCCATATTTTTCCTGAAAGGATTTACCGGAGAACATTGACGATAAAGCTCGCAACTTTTGGTCGCTAACAGAAAAGCCCTGCTTTTACCGGAAGTCGCAGAGGATTACGTCATATGTTGATGGCTCCTCACATATTCAAATTGTTTTTAATGGGAGCCTCCAACAAAAACAGCTATTCGGACCGAGAAAACGACAATTTCCCCATTAATTTGAGCGAGAATGAAAGATATGTGTTTGAGGATATTGATAGCGACGGACTAGAAAAAAAAATGATTTAAAATTGCAATTTAGTAAACTAAAAAGGCCGTATTGGCATGTGTTGCAATGTTAATATTTCATCATTGATATATAAACTATCAGACTGCGTGGTGGGTAGTAGTGGGTTTTAGTAGGCCTTTAAAATCCTTTAATTTTCTCAAAAATCGACAAGTGCACCTAATGTACGGAAAAATTTTGGTTGTGATTACCCATTTCAAAGCTATTTTATTTGGTACATTGTGTAATGACAAGTGTGAACAGTAGATGGTAGTCACACATAAGAGATACGTGTTGACTGCTAGATGACGCCAGTAAACAACACCAAAACTTACATGTTCCGTTCAGAATATAGAAAAGCTGTCAAAATGTTTTAGTACAACTTTGGTAAGCTATGAAGCCGTGCCGCTTGATGGATTGTCGGAGCATTACGGCTCCCGTAGTCAGACGTACTGTGCTTCACATTGAACGATTGTCTGCACATTATAACAAGTGTCATGAGCAGCAACCACTTGAAAAGTTGACCTTCATCACAAAAGAGAAGTTCTGTTATGCTTTTATAATAAGTCATTAGTTATTCGTGCCAATTATCAATATTTTCATCTTGACTATAAGTTGGAATGTAAGAACACTTTGTCTGTGAAATCAGACTTTCGCATTCCTCAGCCTCATATTTGCATAGGGCAGCAGGTACTGAATGGTTCAACGCCAGGTCAGTGTGTGTTTGTGGACTTCAAAGACACCACGTCTGGTCGCGCATGAAAGGACAACCTGGTCCAGTATGTTTGTGTTACATGTGTGAGTAAGGACGGACGAGCTTTGTTGCCCTTTGGGAACTTCTAAACATTTACAGTTGCTGCTGACACGTCCCACTTTGAGTTGCTTTATAAGCTGACAGGACTACGTCTGAAGTAAGAGCTCTGTGTGAGTAATCAATGGGGAAGGAAGAGTGAGAATTAAACTGTTTTGGAGAAAGATAACAATCCGGGTCTGAAGAACAAACACATTAATGCAGTATTTAGACTGACTAGATCGGTGGATAATAATGTGTCTCGGTTTAAGAGTGTTTACTACACTTATTTATTATGAGTGCTGATCTGTTACACGTAGCATTGGGATTTCATGGCATGTGTTACAGCTTTGGGTGTGTTCTATAAACCATTTTAGTCATAATGTTTGGTGTGCTGCGGTGCCAAGGACAACACTGTAGTCCAACGTCAGCCTCACTCCCCTTCAAATTGTCCTGCTATGATGATGTCATCCGTGACTGCCGAAGCCTAAAAACCGTGACGTAGATGGGTGATACTCAGCCAATGTGTCCAACACAGACTTTCATGTGGTTAATCGTCTTGATAAATTGCTTGCACAAACACAAATTGTAATTTATGAGAGTGCATCTGTCATTAAATGATCTTAACAAAAAAATGTTTGACCCAAAACTTACTTTAGCATTTGGAAGGGTGACTCTCTGCAGTTTACTGTTCTCCCATTTAAAGGCAAAACCTGGTAACTCACTTCTAGCTGATTTTGAGAAAACAAAGGAAAACCAATTTATCTTGATGCTGTCTTACAAAGATCTACAAAGTGATCAAACATATAGATGTTTTCTTGAGCTTTCATTTTCTTGCCGATTGAGCCATGGATTGAATCTGCTCTCATGAACGTGTGCCCTTTCTCCAGATATTTTATCACAATCTCGGGTGGGCCCCATTCTGCGTTTGCACATTGGGCAAGAGCCGTGTACAGCGTCCAGTTTTTATTTTGACTTCCACAGTTATCTGCCCAAAAGAGTATGCAAGGGGAAGAATCAAGAACAATACATTTAATGAAGGTGCTTGCAACGTCCTGGGCCAATCTTCCAAATATCCACTCGTGCCATAATATCACATAATCAGGTTGACCGTCGGCCCCCATTCGTGCAAATGTTTCATTAAAGACAATAAGGCGACTGACAAAGAAGCTCCGATTGGTCCCTTGAGATACTAGGTTTTTCTGTTGTATCCACGCGGTTATGTGTTAGTTGCTAGGTCCTGCCATGCACGTAACAGCTTACTTACGGAACACGTTACAATATCGCATACACTAATGTAAAGCATATCACCTAGGAACTCCAAAATTATTATCAACTCAGTTTCGACCAAAATTGAGTTACTGGGTTTTGCCTTTGAACGGGAGTGTTGGCCTGGAGTACTAAAATCCAAGCATATTCATCCAAAATATCGTCATTGCAGTCGATAGTGTCATTGCAATCAAGTAGGAATTGCAAGAACTTAAAGGGAAACTACACTTTTTGGGGGAATTTTGCCTATTATCCACAATCCTTATGTGACACATGGTTTTCCCTTTTCTGTGCATTCTATATAATGAAAAACAGCTAGCAAAAAGCGGCTAACAATGCAGGTAATGAGACTACAAAATATAGCACTTTAAAAAACCTCCAACACCATTTTGTATACATGTTGTAACTACATATGTAATGTATTACATATAACATTCATAATAATTTAGAATATTTATTGTATTTTTGGCATTTTTAAGGCAACCGAAATATCTTTCCTGGTAACATTGATTTCACAGAGCACAGAGCAAGGGTAGCGTTGGTTGCTATGCGCTCTGTGAAATCAATGTCAACAACAACATAGAGAGCACATTCTGTGGGGCGGCATAGCTCGGTTGGTAGAGTGGCCGTGCCAGTAACTTGAGGGTTGCAGGTTCCATTCCCGCCTCTGCCATCCTAGTCACTGCCGTTGTGTCCTTGGGCAAGACACTTTACCCACCTGCTCCCAGTGCCACCCACACTGGTTTAAAATGTAACTTAGATATTGGGTTTCACTATGTAAAGCGCTTTGAGTCACTAGAGAAAAGCGCTATATTAATATAATTCACTTTACTTCACTTCAACATACAATATGCAATATGCAAACATGCACTATTCTGTGTTTGCTCGCACTAATGGCAGCCTTTGTGTGAGCCTCAGAGCATTATTATGTACCACTGTTGATAAACGATTCAAATAGGAACATTAAACAGTGACTCAGAATGTCCGCTCACACTGGAATGCTGACGGATGGGATATTGTATCTTTCAGCACTTGTGCTCTCCATGAGCTGCCAAATTCAGAATAATCCTCAGTCGTCTAATAAAGAATGCTCCTGAGTGATGGTTATGCTGCATTCCATTTTGTTGATAGCCAAGCTGAGATCCATATAGTATCAAGTTGGCAGGGTGTGTATTTTCAAAGTTGACCACAACCTTCTACTGTACATGTGTAATGCATGATTTATAATTCAGCATGAACTTTTACTAACTCAAAGGCAACACAGCAGAAGCAGCTCAAGCTCCTTCTTCGTTATTTATCTGGTTGCAACCAGTTATTAGGAGCTCAAGCCAGCTAGTAGCTGGCTACTCTTAAGTTGTCGGACAAGCAGCCTGAGCAAGGCAATGTGTCACGATGCAAGAAAAGTAGTAGCGCTTACAATAACAATGATCTCACTGGTGGGTTTATACGATCATGTTACTTCTCAACTAAACAAAGCTAAACAACCTGTTTGTTCTGCTTCCCCCCTTTAAATAAGAATGAATAAAGAACTGAATGTTAAGAAGAATCCAAAATGGAATCGGAATCATACACATGTTATCCTTTCCCATCCCTATATGCAAACATGCAAACTTCACAGGAAAACCTGCAGTTCATTCCTCACATACAGTAAGTACAAACCCCGTTTCTATATGAGTTGGGAAATTGAATTAGATGTAAATATAAACGGAATACAGTGATTTGCAAATCCTTTTCAACCCATATTCTTTTGAATGCACTACAAAGACAAGATATTGGATGTTCAAACTCATAAACTTTTTTTTTTTTTGGAAATAATAATTAACTTAGAACTTTATGGTTGCAACACGTGCCAAAGTAGTTGGGAAAGGACATGTTCACCATTGTGTTACATCACCTTTTCTTTTAACAACACTCAATAAACGTTTGGGAACTGAGGAAACTAATTGTTGAAGCTTTGAAAGTGGAATTTTTTTCCTGTTCTTGTTTTATGTAGAGCTTCAGTCGTTCAACACGCTTCATAATGCGCCACACATTTTCGATGGGAGACAGGTCTGGACTGCAGGCGGGCCAGGAAAGTACCCGCACTCTTTTTTTCTTTACAAAGCCACGCTGTTGTAACACTTGTCTTGCTGAAATAAGCAGGGGCGTCCATGATAACGTTGCTTGGATGACAACATATGTTGTTCCAAAACCTGTATGGACCTTTCAGCATTAATGGTGCCTCCACAGTTGTGTGAGTTACCCATGCCTTGGGCACTAATACACCCCCATACCATCACAGATGCTGGCTTTTGAACAATTCGAATGGTTATTTTCCTCTTTGTTCTGGAGGACACCATGTCCTCTGTTTCCAAATTTAATTTGAAATGTGGACTCGTCAGACCACAGAACACCTTTCCACTGTGCATCAGTCCATCTTAGGTGGGCTCGGGCCCAGCCAAGCCGGCGGCGTTTCAGGATATTGTTGATAAATGGGTTTTGCTTTGCATTGTAGAGTTTTAACTTGCACTTACAGATGTAGCGACCAACTGTAGTTACTGACTGTTGTTTTATGAAGTGTTCCTGAGCCCATGTGGTGATATCCTTTACACATTGATGTCTGTTTTTGATGCAGTACCGCCTGAGGGATCAAAAGTCTGTAATATCATGGCTTACGTGCAGTGATTTCTCCTGATTCTCTGAACTTTTTGATGATTTAACATCCGTTGATGGTAAAATCCCTAAATTCCTTGCAATAGCTGTTTGAGAAATGTTGTTCTAAAACTGTTCGACAATTTGCTTACAAAGTGGTGACCCTCGCCCCATCTTTGTTTGTGAATTACTTAGCATTTCATGGAAGCTGCTTTTATACCCAATCATGGCATCCACCTGTTCCCAATTAGCCTGCACACCTGTGGGATTTTCATATAAGTGTTTGATGAGCATTCCTCAACTTTATCAGTATTTATTGCCACCTTTCCCAACTTCTGTATCACGCGTTGCTGGCATCAAATTCTAAAGTTAATGATTATTTGCAAAAAAATAAAAACGTCTGTCAGCTTGAACATCAAATATGTTGTCTTTGTAGCATATTCAACTGAATATGGGTTGAAAATTATTTGCAAATCATTGTATTCCGTTTATATTTACATCTAACACAATTTCCCGACTCATATGGAAACGGGGTTTGTACCTTAGACTGGTGCTGAAAAGAGGATAGAAGATTTCCGAGCAGCTTTTTTGAAAAGCTGGACATTATTTTTTTCAATAATGTTGCATTAGCTTTTGAGTTTACACATTTGTTATCAATGTTCTTTGTAACTGTGACACAATGTTATTAATGGTCACATGATGCAATTTATTTGTATTTAGGAGCCTTTATGTCACAGGTGTCAAACTGAAGACCCGGGGCCAAATTTGGCCCGCCACGTTATTTCATGTGGCCCGCAAAAGTCTGGAAATAATATGTGTTGTTAAAATGCTTCATCTTTTCTTACTAAATATATTTGTTCTTTCCCTTTTGACATTAAAAATCTTGTACTTGTACTGCATGAAATTGCATATCTTTTAAATTTAAATGTTATCAAAATGTAAATATTATGTTATCATGTATTCCAAAAATATTTTTGTTAAATTACAGATAAGACTTAAATATCTTCTTGTCTTATGATTTCAAAACAAATTATCAATCAAATTGTCGATTAAGTTTTTTTTTTAACCGTAAAATCAACATTGGTACTGTTTTTTTTCCCTTAACAGTAAGACATCAAAACATTATAAAACAACCCAAAAAAACAAGATTTTACGGTAAATAAAACAAAAAACTGGCAGCTTTGTTGCTTGAATTTTACCACTAAAACAGTGGTATTGTTTCTCCATTCTGTTCCATTTATTAGATTTTTTTATATGCTGTAAAAATACCACTGCTTTTATTGTAACATTCTGGTGACTGAGCTGCAGTTTTTAAAGTAAAATCTAAATATTTTTTTTGCAGCTTATGTAAAAAAAAAAAAAAAATGTTATTGTATATATATATATATATATATATATATATATATATATATACATACATATATATGTGTATATATATATATATATATATATATATATATATATATATATATATATATATATATATATATATATATATATATATATATATATATACATATTAGGGGTGTGGGAAAAATTCGATTCGAATACGTTGTGTGATTCAGAATCGATTCTCATTTTTTAAAAATAGAATTTTTTTGTTTTTATTTTTTTATTCGTTTATTTATTTATTTATTTATTTTTTATCAATCCAACAAAACACTACACAGCAATACCATAACAATGCAATCCAATTCCAAAACCAAACCTGACCCAGCAACACTCAGAACTGCAATAAACCATTGAGAGAAGACACAAACACGACACAGAACAAACCAAAAGTAGTGAAACAAAAATTAATATTATCAACAACAGTATCAATATTAGTTGTAATTTCAGCATAGCAGTGATTAAAAATCCCTAATTGACATTATCATTGGACATTTATAAAAAAATAAAAAAAGAACAATAGTGTCACAGTGGCTTACACTTGCATCGCATCTCATATACTTGACAACACACTGTGTCCAATGTTTTCACAAAGATAAAAGAAGTCATATTTTTGGTCCGTTTAATAGTTAAAACAAATTTACATTATTACAATCAGTTGATAAAACATTGTCCTTTATAATTATAAAAGCTTTTTAAAAAAAATCTACTACTCTGCTAGCATGTCAGCAGACTGGGGTAGATCCTGCTGAAATTTTATGTATTGAATGAATACAGAATCGTTTTGAATCGGAAAAATATCGTTTTTGAATCGAGAATCGGGTTGAATTGAAAAAAATCGATATATTATCAAATCGTTACTCAAGAATCGATATTGAATCGAATCGTGGGACACCCAAAAATTCGCAGCCCTAATATATATATATATATATATATATGTGTATATTCATATATTACTCAAAGTTAAAAGCGGCCCTCTGAGGGCAACCATAATTGAAACCCCTGCTTTATGTTCTACTTGATGAACACATCGGGAGTTGTGTCTCCATTCTACCACCAGGGGGCTTTGCTATTTTAGTGAATTAGTATTCTGTTCTCGGCTTATGTCAGACGGAAGCTCTGAGGGGGACCTGATTGATTGATTGATACTTTTATTAGTAGATTGCACAGTTCAGTACATATTCCGTACAACTGACCACTAAATGGTAACACCCGAATACGTTTTTCAACTTGTTTAAGTCGGGGTCCACGTTAATCAATTCATGGCGGTGATTCTTAATGGTGGACGATGAGAGCTTATCATAACACATTGACATCTCTGTCAATGTAAACAAGGACATGAGGATGGGGGTAGTGGAGCATATTGGACCGGTTATACAAGGAAATATTTCATTAGTGAAATGATGACGATTGACCAACATGTGTGGGGTTTGGACAACGTTAAAAGGCCGTGCACAATGTGCAGGGATTGGTCAAATTTGCGCAACATTGTGAAATTCTGGAGGGTCTGAAAAGTGTGGGTTTAAAAAGTCAGTTAGGTCCATTGAGGGGGCGACGTGGCGCATACGGCACAGCGGCCATACCAGCAACTTTAGGCTTCCAGATGCAATTCCAGCTTCCGCCATCCTAGTCACGTCCTTTGGGTCCTTGAGCAAGTCACTTGCTCCTGATGGGTCATGGTTAGCGCCTTACATGTCAGCTCCCACCATCATTGTGTGGATGGGTAAATGTGTAAATAGTCTCAAGGCGCTTTGAGTACCTTGAAGATAAAAAAGCACTATACAAGAATAATCCTTTTACCATCGACTACATGTCAGGAGACAGACTTGGATTTAACCGATCCCACTGCATGCCAAATGTCAGGAGTAAACATTCTGTAGACCAGCCAGTAGAAAACACTTGTAAAAGCAAACCGTCCTCATAAATGATGTTTAACTGAAACTGTGCAGGAGAGCAGTTCGTCAGAGCAATGGCTCCCAGGACGCGTCAAAAGGGACGAAGAGGAGGAAGCTTAAAACCATGCATGCACCAAGCGGTGCAGTTCGGTTTGGAAAGGCCATGTCTGATCTGGCTTGCGAATTCATTGCACGGTGGATAGGAAGGACTGTGATGGCTGTGACCAATGTAAAAAGACATCTACATCACAGCCTGGTAGGTGGAGGTTTGTGAATCTGAAACATTCCATTACTCAATGGCAGCATTGTATATTGCTTGTCTTCAGTCACGTGACTTTTTCTGAGATGTTTACTTCCGGTGAACAAAGTGGTGGTCAATCTAAACCAACATTGATACTCTGTGTGAACCCTCTAAGTACACAAGAGGCCTAGATCTTACACTAAAAGCAGGTACAAGAAAAACAAAATAAACATCACAATATGCAATGAAATAGTTCACTGTACTTTATAAAAAAAAAAAGTTTTTAATTTTTATACTCTAGCCTTTAAATAGACCTCCTTTTTAGACCAGTTGATCTGCCGCTTCTTTTCTTTTTCTTCTATGCCCCCCCTTTCCTTGTGGAGGGGGTCCTTTCCGATGACCATGGATGAAGTACTGGCTGTCCAGAGTCGGGACCCAGGATGGACCGCTCGCCTGTGTATTGGTTGGGGACATCTCTACGATGCTGATCCGACTCCACTTGGGATGGTTTCCTGTGGACGAGACTCTCGCTGCTGTCTTTGATCCGCTTTGAACTGAACTCTCGCGGCTGCGTTGGAGCCACTATGGATTGAACTTTCACAGTATCATGTTAGACCCGCTCGACATCCATTGCTTTCGGTCCCCTAGACGGGACAGGGGAGTTATTTTGTGTTATTTTGTTATTTTATGTCAAACTCCAAGATGCAGAGAAGGAGGGAGGCATTTTGCAGGAAAACATAGTTTAATTTAAAATACTAGAACTAGAACAAACAAAGGGTACAAACAAAAAGCACACACGTGGCCGGATATAACAAACTAGCAGGGAACAAAAAACAGTAAGCTCCAAACATCTACCAAATATAGCTTACCGCTACGCTGCAATCACACGACTAGTAGGAATGACAAGTAGAAAATGACATTGACACGACAATAATTCAGCCATGACTGGAGGAGAAAACAGGTTTTGAATAGTGGCTGGGTCATTGATCCCAGGTGTGGCCAGGTGCCAATCAGCCACAGCTGAGGGTTACACAGCACTCAGGGAGACAAACAGGAAACAGAACCAAAATAAGAGTGCTAAAGACAAATGCAGAGGAAAAACCAAGACATAGACCAAAACTGTCAGGGACAAGCCTGACAATGTGGGTTCTTCTGAGGATGTCGTAGTGGTTTGTACAGTCCTTTGAGACATTTGTGATTTAGGGCTATATAAATAAACATTGATTGATTGATTGATTGATTGATCTAAAGAACATGTCGAACAATCTGGTGCTGTAGACCTCACTCCACACAGTAAAACAGATGAAAACTTGGAAAAAAATGGAGGCATACAACTTCTTTGTGTGTTGGAAATTCGTATTAAAAGACTCTCCCGGGTAAATCGTGCGTTGGTTTTGCTTGGGCAAGGTTGCATTTCATGATTTAACTTGGCGTTTTGCAAGGACACGTCCTTATAAACAAACTGTGAGTAGCCCTCGATAGCCTTGAATCACTGTTTTTCATCTTTCCATTATGTTAACCACTTTTAAACATAATCAGAGACACCATTGAAGATCTGGCTGGTTGTGAAAGAAGTTGGAGAAGTGACCACAGCTCACTGTAACAGCATGGGCGGCGTTCTTGTTGTTGCACGTTTTGTTATGCATGTTTTTCCAAGTCTTTATCAAAACATAACTATGGGTGTCAACATTGTGTATGTGCTGAAAGCTTCATTTATGATCGCTGCCTTTGGTAAAAGCTGAACGCATTAGGGTGTTGCTCACATTTACTCTCATTTATTTAGGCTCCCCAAGTCGGCGCTTTATGAAACACATATTTGTTTTAAGAACTCTGAAACAAGATCAAATACAAATAATATCAAGCTATTACTTAAACGGGAAATACTAAAAGTTAAAAGTATATCAAACAAACCTTTAACAAATAACAAGCATAGTGTAACGCAGGTTCGGCATCGTGGTACCGGGTTCGATTCCCTCGAGAATGCGTCAAACGAAGAACACAACAAAGGTAGGATCTAACAAATTTATTAACAAAAAGTGAGTTCTGAACAAAAACACTGGAGCTAATAAAAAGGGAAATAAAAGACGCTAGCCTGAAAGCTAGGAAATATAAAGAACTAAGACTTGGCACGATGTCACAAAAAGTAAAAACAAAGGTGATTAGCATGTGAGCTAAAGATGACAATAAAGTGGCTTAGCTAATGAGCTAGCGAGAAAAACATACCTGACGTTACTTGTTGCATGTGAGCAAATTAGAGTCCCAGAAAGAATAAACAGAAGAGGCTGGTTTATAAAGGGTAGTGATTACAAGAGCAGGTGTGCGAGAACCGAGACTAGCAGGAGGAAATAATAAGTGACCATGGAAACGAACAAAACAGGAAGTAAACGGGTCAGAACGGAGAATGAAAACACAGATGGAAAAGCAAACAACAACATGTGAAGATCCGAGTAACGGATCGTAACACATACGGCATTTTTCTTTGAAAACGCCAAAACACCGTTCAGTATACCATGACAACAAATGCTCGCTTGACCACCACTTTGAGCCAAATATATTTAACGAGCCAGACGTGACGTCAGGTGAATACAACCTATTGGTAAGCTAATAAACAAGTATGTTCAAGCGTGTCTTGTTGTAAAAGAAGCAGAGGGTTGTATATTTGCCTTAAGAGTCCTTTGAAACTAGTGGCGTGCCAAAAATACAATTTTCTCCACCCACGAAAATATTTAAAGAGTAAATGTCAGTGTTTATCACAGCGGTAGCATGAACACTTTAGACTTAGACTTCCTTTTATTGTCATTCAAATGCGAACTTTACAGATCAGATAAGAACACAATTTCGTTGCATTAGCTTGTTGTAGTGCAGGATAAAAGAGCAATAAGGTGCCGATATAAGTAAATAAATAGATTACTGTACAGCTAAATATATTGCACTTTTGCATATGCATCCACGTTTATGGATGTATGTTGTTCTGTCTTTATATTCCAGCGAGTTAATCCATTTTTGGGGGGAATTGAGGGGATTAATATGATGTGTTCAAGAGTATTATGGCCTGAGGGAAGAAGCTGTTACAGAGTCTGGAGGTTCTGCTACAGAGGCTGCGGAACCTCTTTCTAGAGTCCAGCAGTGAAAACAGTTCTTGGTGGGGGTGGAACGAGTCTCAACAGACTTTCTGAGCCCTGGTCAGGCAGCGGCTTTTTGAGATTTCCGGGATAGGAGGAAGAAGAGTCCTGATCATCATTCCCGCTGTCCTCACCACTCTCTGCAGAGAGTGGATACCATGGCGTTAACTTGTTAGCATTAGCATTCAGCTAACAAGGCCTGAGGCTAACTCAACAAATGGCGAGTCACTGACTACTTTCTCAGCATATAACAAACTAAATATCAAATATTAAATGTGAGTTACCTTTGTTTAACGCGTTTTCCTGCCTCCTCAATTTCGGCAAGTATCCTCAAACAATGAGATTGTCGAGTCCTTTGGTCATCCGGCTTGTTGGTACAATAGTACGACTGTTTTTCATATTCTAATACCTTCCAGACTTGGTTGTTTTCAGTCAACACTTTCGGCCAAATATTAAACTGTTATGGTAAAAAAGTCTGTCCACCCGACTTGTTCAAACACTAAGGCTGTGTAAAAAAACTGGAAGTGTGTTCCATTCGTCAGCGTTCTTCAGCAAACAGATGCCCGGCAAATGTTCCAATAAGCCGGAAATTCCAGGAAAAAGCTGCTACTTGCTAGGCCTTATAAGAATTGTTTTTTCCCATTGGTCATTTTCAGTGAAAAGTGGGGTGACAAAACGGTTTCCCTTCAGGGCTGCACACTGAACAATTTAAAGGATGTGGGGACCTTTTTGACATATTTATTTTCATACAATATATATACAGACTTGAAAAATAAATAAATAAAAATACAGCTCGTTTGTCAACTTTGTGTTATTAGTAAGGTTGCTCGATAAATATCGGACGGATATTGCCATTCTGAGAAATTATGTATCAAACCTGTAAATCCCATAGAACACCCATCAAAATATGGGGCAACAACTACAAATGTGCGCTTCATTCACTAACTGTGTTACAAAAAAGATCAATTAGAATAAAACATAGTGTTAGATATAGAGAACATACAAACCCTTTTATTTATTAAATCATACATATTGAAATTCAACGATTTGGTGCATTTGCAAACAGCTAAAATTATGTATAAAGCAAAGTATAACCTGCTACGCAAGAATATACAACAATTTCTCACAAATTCTAACATTCACAAATTCTGCCTATAAAACTTCTAACCATATCAATTAGGGTTTTATATACATGATGTAAGTATATATGTAATGCAGTAACAGGCACATTTATAATAACATTTAATGTTTATGTTACACTTATTTTATTTCTTCGGACCACCACACTGCCAGGAGAGCCCGGAATTCAGGGTATAACTGTTTTATTTTCATAAATGTGGAGAGGCTTTTGTTTTCCAGCAAAATGTCTTAATGTCCTGCGTCTGCTCAGCAGCACCTCCAACTCCAACTTCGTGTCTCAACTCTGGCTGCTGCTAATAAAGGCGACTGGTGATTAGATAACAAGGCCCACCTGGGCCATCAACGCACCTGTCACTGTCTTCAACGCCAGTCTTGACACACCCCGTTGCGCGGCCCGCAGGCCACGCCCCAACATATTAAGAAAAAAATGTATCATGACATTCCCTTTTTTTTTTCAACTCCATCACTGCAGACGTTATGAAGGCCAACAAACATAATATTCATCACTTACTGTACAATGTCTGCTGTCATTAGGATGCCGACTGCTAGAATGTTCATGTATTCTTATTTAGATGAAGAATGACTCATAATCCTCAGGAAGAAAAGTGGGGTGGAACCAAGCGTCTTTTCGTGTTGTTCTCGTCATTTGGTATAATTTGGCTGGCAAAGTTTACCGACTTGTCAGAATACATCCTCGTCCTTCCAGGTGAGCGGTATTATCTATGATCAAGGACAAAGTTTGATGAGCAAGGAAACAAGTAAGCAGCCGATCATTTTTTTTATAAATGGTTGTTTTTTTAATAGGCTAGTAAGGTAAAGTTTTATACCTGACAATTTTTGCATGACACCTCTGATGAAGGCTCCAGAAGCAAGGTAGCCAAAACTTGTCAGATACAAAACTTTACCTTACTAGCCTATATAAATCAACCATTTAGAAATACTCATCAGTAGGCTAAGTTAACTTTTTCAACATAAAAGCAGCAGAACATTGGCACACACGCTAGTGACCACTGCACCGCTATAAATAGTTTGTCTGCATTAGCGTTTATAATAATATTATCACCAATACTCGGTTAATATTCTAGTCACAAAATTTTGTATTTTTGGCGCTTTTTGGATGTTTTTAGAGGGTTTTATTGGCGGAATAAGGACCTTCTATTGGCTCCGTTGCAAGCTGACTTTTATTTTCGTTAATGTACATGTTATAATGCATAAAGAAAAAAACAAAAAACATTTGTCGTCATATCTTTTTAAAGGCCTACTGAAACCCACTACTACCCACCACGCAGTCTGATAGTTTATATATCAATGATGAAATATTAACGTTGCAACACATGCCAATACGGCCTTTTTAGTTTACTAAATTACAATTTTAAATTTCCCGGGAGTTTTTTCTTGAAAACGTCGCGTAATGATGACGTGTACGCTTCACGTCACGGACTGTTAGGAATTATGAGCGCTGCACACACACACAGCTAAAAGTCGTCTGCTTTAACGGCATAATTACACAGTATTTTGGAGATCTGTGTTGCTGAATCCTTTGCAATTTGTTCAATTAATATTGGAGAAGTCAAAGTAGAAAGATGGAGTTGGGAAGCTTTAGCCTTTAGTCACACAAACACACGGTGATTCCTTGTTTAAAATTCACGGAGGTGAAACTTTACTATGGATCACAGCGAACTTGGATCTCAACCGAATGTCAACCAGCAGGTTTTGGTGAGAAAATTGTGGTAAAAAGTCGCTTGTGCCGCCCATACAGCTGCCGTCAACTTCCCTGAGACACTGCGCGTCAACACACCCGTGGACCTACACCTCCGACTATCAGGTACTGTTAAACTCACTAAAACACTGGCAACACAATAGAAAGATATGGGATTTCCCAGAATTATCCTAGTAAATGTGACTAAAACATCAGAATCTGTCCCAATGCAATCGCGTTTTTTTTTTTTTTTTTCTAGTCCGTCGCTATCAATATCCTCAAACACGAATCTTTCATCCTCGCTCAAATTAATGGGGAAATTGTCGTTTTCTCCGTCTGAATAGCTGTTTATGTTGGAGTCTCCCATTAAAATCAATGTGAATATGTGAGGAGCCATCAAACATGTGACGTCATCGTCTGCGACTTCCGGTAAAGGCAGGGCTTTTCTGTTAGCAACCGAAAGCTGCAAACTTTATCGTGGATGTTCTCTACTAAATCCTCTCAGCACAAATATGGCAATATCGCGAAATGATTAAGTATGACACATAGAATGGACCTGCTATCCCCGTTTAAATAAGAAAATCTCATTTCAGTAGGCCTTTAATGTTAATTGTGAACAAGAGGCACAACTCCCCAAAAAAGTGCAGTTCCCCTTTAAGGGACAAAATTGAGTAGATTGGTGTGTTGTTTTCTCTGTGTGTGTGTGTGTGTGTGTGTGTGTGTGTGTGTTCTGGTAATGGGGACATCGCTCCGTTTACACAGTCACCTTTAGGGGACCTCTGACGATATGGGGACAAAAAAACAGGTCCCCTCAAGGGAAACCTTTTTAAATGATAGTCAGATCCATTCTGAAGATACCTAAGTGATTTTTAAGCTTTGGCCCACAAAACATGTTTACTGGTTAATTTGAGTGTGAGACATTTATTATCGACACTTTTTTTCCCAGGGTCCCCAGTAAGAATGATCAGCACATTACTTCATCAATCCAGAGATTTGAACACGTGTATGAGCTAACTGGGCAGTGGCCATTTTACCTCTTTTTTTTTTAATGCATCCACAACCCGGAGAAAGGGTGGTCCCCACAAGTCATGATCAAAAACTTGGTCCTCATTCCAAATGAAAACCAAAATGTGTATTTGTGTGTGTGTGTGTGTGTGTGTGTGTGTGTGTGTGTGTGTGTTTGTGCGCTATTAAAAAGCTTAAAATTCATGTCTCTTCTCACACAGAAAGTAGATACTTAAGATGAAAAAAATTGATCCTGTAAGTTCTCCCGTCCAAAGGCAAAACCTAGTAACTCAATTTTGGTCAAAACTGAGCTGATAATAATTTTGGAGTTACTAGGTGATATGCTTTATATTAGTGTATGTGATATTGTAATTTGTTCCGTAAGTAAGCAGCTTATGCGATATTGTAATTTGTTCCGTAAGTAAGCAGCTTACTTACGGAACAAATTACAATATCGCATACACTAATGGAAAACATATCACCTAGTAACTCCAAAATGATTATCAGCTCAGTTTTGACCAAAATTGAGTTACTGGGTTTTGCCTTTGAACGGGAGAGTTTACGTTAACATTTCTAGGGTCTTTAGGAGAGAGTTCACTTCAGCTAGCGCTCACCTTTGTGTCAGGTGGACTGTTTTCACAGTGTGAATGCCAAATGATTGCCATGGTAATGTCGTGGTGAAAGATGGAGTATTAATCACACGGGCAACAGGACAGGCCCTGTTCCTCGCCTTTTCACCTGCATCACACTTTCCAGTGCACAAGAAGTCTACTATAATCCCTAAATGCCAACACTTGTCATTTCTATTCACCCCCTCCACCTGCAACTCAATTTGTCACTTTTAAATATGCTTTCAACTTCCTGTTGGTTCTTTTGCAGACTCTTTTCTCGTTTCAGTGTTTTTCAATGTGCAAAAAAACCTTACCACTGTATTATGTTTCCATAGCCTTGGTGATTGTGTGTTGACATACTGGAGCCAAGTAATGGGATACTTTGGTATTTTCCTTATCAATTGTTGACAGCAAGAGAGTAATTAAATAAAGGTGTTCAGCGGGTGAATTATTTGACACCCAAAACAACAGGAGCTGTTCTCTCCTGCCCAGGCAAAAAGGGATAATTACAGCACAAAACTTAATCACCGACTTCAAAGCCTTTGAGTATCCAACATTGTGCATCTCTGGATTTTCTGCCACCCCCAATGGGTAAACACTCGTATTAATTACAACTCCAAGACAATGATGGGTGTGCACAAGGTGCGGAGGTGCATGCACAAGCAGTCTGCTTCGTGAACTGAACTGCTGATTGAGGCGCTGTGGGAGTATTGGGTTCAATTGCAGGTTAGCGCCTGTCGCAGTCTACCTTGGCCACACATAGAGAGTGCATGTATGAACAGATATGGGCTGTAAATGTTGCTGCAAATGTCTGCGTTTTATCTTTTACACCTGGCAACCTATGTATACTTTCCATCCCCGGTCTCCAAGAGGCGCCTAGCCCCAAGCCGTGCAGTACGAGGGAGGCAAAGCAACGCGGGCTCCTAAAAAGGTGCTTTGTGCTGCCTCAGAAGGGTCTAGTTGTGGTTCTAGGCCAACAGCCAGGCCTTCAGACGCTGGCAGAGGCTCAACTTTACCATCTGGAGGGGCTGCTTTTTCTTGCACACAACCAGAACCATGCCAGGCTGAGACACACCAGTAGCTTTTTGCTGTCATTTGTCCGTGCTTTGCTTTATGTTTGTGGTTGTTTTCCTACAGGAGAATAACAGACACTTTGGATAAGACCAGTTCATGCGACAAAACGGTGACATTGTTCATTTACATGCAGCCTCAACTAAATATGAAGCGGAGGCTACCAGGGTCATGCCTTGTTTAGTTTGTCAACTGTTAAAACAAAATATGAGATGGGTAAGGGTATCATTTACATTTTAACCGATACTAGCAGTGGTGAGCCGTCAGCGCCAGCAAGGCCTTTTCTGCTGGCCTAACATTACCAGAAATCATGACCATAATTAAAGATAAAAGTATTTTTTTCCCCCCAAATATCCAAAACAGTGGTTCTTAACCTTGTTGGAGGTACCGAACCCCACCACTTTCTTATGCGCATTCACCGAACCCTTCTTTAGTGAAAAATAATCAATCAATCAATCAATGTTTATTTATATAGCCCTAAATCACAAATGTCTTAAAGGACTGTACAAACCATTCCGACTACGACATCCTCGGAAGAACCCACAAAAGGGCAAGGAAAACTCACACCCAGTGGGCAGGGAGAATTCACATCCAGTGGGACGCCAGTGACAATGCTGACTATGAGAAACCTTGGAGAGGACCTCAGATGTGGGCAAACATTTTTTTTTTCTCAAATTCAAGACAAAGTGATATGATTTTTTTACCGGTGCACAAAATGACCCGTGCATGAACATCACCTTGTTCAAAGAACAAGACCAACACAGTGCATGAACTCACAACAAATTACTCACCCGCAGATCAGTTTGACTTCTGCTGTTGCCGCATCCATAATACGTCGACAGGGAGAAGTTTTTATGGACACCAGGCCTGGGCAATTATTTTGACTCGGCGGCCAAATTTAGAGAAAAAAATGTCTCTGGGGGCCGGTATATCTATTTCTAGGAACACTAATACAAAACCTTGCAATAATGTCAGATCAAGGCTAAAAACGTTATGACAGACCGGCTTAAAAAACGGAATGCAATTTTACGTTTTTTTTCTGAATGAGACACCCGGAATGTACATGAAAATAAAGAATGTGGGATTTACAATATTAACTATGAAGGATAAAACACTGAATATTGACAACATATGAACTTCACACCCCCTCTCCATCCACATATTTTACAATCAAGCGAAACACAACAAAAATACGACAAACAGCGAAATATGAATGCAAATGGTAAAAAAAAATAAAAACACCTAAAATCTGATATATATGAATATATTGTAAAAAAATGTCCTTCCGCGTCTGTCCCTGACACCCGCATTTCAGGCTCTGGAAACACTCCCCACCCACACTGCTTGGTTCCAGGTCTGAGTTGCTGTTACTTAGATGACCAAAGTTATTAATTAGATGACCATAGTAACTAGTCTGTCATGCAAAAGCGCAGATTTCAACCATTGAAATACTTAGTGTTGTGAGTTGTTTTTCCGTTGTTTATTTTCTGTACTTTTTGGCACACCATATTTACTCTGTCTCTCGTCCACAGTATGGAGCGCAGCTGGTGCAAAGCAGGAGCAAACGCCTGAAATTGATTATTGGGGTCCATTTAACCTGGGTGCTGATGCCATGCGAGCGCCGGAACTTTGTGTCTCACCACCGTATTGCTCGCATGCGTACGCTCCTTCGGCTCACTTGCAAACCTTTGTTTGACTCGTGCTCCTCGCCAGATTTGATTGTATCTCTAGCCTTGTCTAGCTCTTTTAGTTTGTTGTTGCTACTTCTTTCTAGAAGTGTTTTTTTTCCCTAGCCTCGTCTAGCGTTTTATGTTTATACTTAGCACTTTTGGTTTACTTTTTCCATATAGTATTTTCCTGGCTGTGTCCAGCGCTTTTGGTTAGTTTTTTGGTAGCAACTATTTCAGTTTGTTCATTTGTGCTCCACCATCGCCTTTTGTTATATATATATATATATTTATATTTGGCAACCTTACGTCCAAATAAATACGAACTTTGTTTGCTACCATCTATGTCTCTGCATCCTTGGGGTCCACGCACTTCTACACCTAACACTTAGTATCGTTCAAGACTTACGATCATTATAAAACATGAGTGCACATCATAATGGCAGCTGTACTTTCCATCTTAAACATCTGAAAAAATTATTTGGGAATGTCCGGCGGGCCAGATTGAAAAGTTTAATGGGCCGAATGTGGCCCCCGGGCCTTAATTTGCCCAGGTCTGATGGACATGATGAGTCGGGTGTGACTTGACCTCCACCGAACCCCTGAGGCCGACTCAACAAACCCATAGGGTTCGATCGAACCCAGGTTGAGAACCACTGATCTAAAAGTATTAATATTCTCTTAATGTCATACTATGCACTCCAAAAAGTAAGATAAAATATGTAAAATAAGGGTGATATTTTCATATTTTCTGTCTGATAAGATAATTCTTCTCACTAAGCAGATTTTATGTTCGAGTGTTTTACTTGTTTTAAGGGTTTTGGTCCTAAATGATCTCAGTAAGATATTACAGCTTTTTGCTGAGATGTTATGACCTATATTGAGTGAAACATGCTTGAAACTAGAATATCAAATGTTGCAAAGCTGTGTCATCAACTCTCACAGTACCGTATTTTTCGGGCTATGAGTCGCAGTTTTTTTTAATAGTTTGGCCGGGGGTGCGACATATACTCCGGACCGACTTATGTGTGAAATTATTAACCCATTACAGTAAAATATTAAATAATATTATTTATCTCATTCGCGGAAGAGACAAAGAAAATGTCAGCAATCGTCACACCCACGTTAACTAATAAGAATTCGGCGGGGGAGGGTCATGGCAGAAGTGCATTGTGGGTCATGGAATGCTAACTGCTACTGTATATGCTATATGCTACTGCCGCAGCTATTAAAATGGATAATTTCATCGTTGGCGGTAATTTATAAAAACTGAGAAGGGCTGAACCAAAATGGCACCGAAAAGGAGATCATGTACTGCAGATTACAAGCTGGACGTAGTGAAATATGCAGCAGAAAACAATAAGAGGAAGTGGCGCATATATTTGGAGTTGGCAGAGTTGTTAATAAGTGACATCGAGGAAGAAGATTTCATTGGATTTATCGATAAGAAGTGACAGATTGTTTGGTAAACGTATAGCATGTTCTATATGTTATAGTTATTTGAATGACTCTTACCATAATATGTTAAGTTAACATACCAGGCACCTTCTCAGTTGGTTATTTATGCATCATATAACGTACACTTATTCAGCCTGTTGTTCACTATTCTTTATTTATTTTAAATTGCCTTTCAAATGTCTATTCTTGGTGTTGGATTTTATCAAATAAATTTCCCCCAAAAATGCGACTTATACTCCAGTGCGAAGTATATGTTTTTTTCCTTCCTTATTATGCATTTTCGGCCGGTGCGACGTATACTCCTGAGCAATTTATAATCCCAAAAATAGGTTAATAACTTCTTATTTCAAGCATGAAAAAAGAAAAATCATGACTTTGATACAATTGTGTCTCATAATTAAAACAGATGACAGCCAAATGGACTTTGCTGTTTTATTTTCAATGATCCATCCATCCATCCATTTTCTACCGCTTATTCCCTTTCGGGGTCGCGGGGGGCGCTGGCGCCTATCTCAGCTACAATCGGGCGGAAGGCAGGGTACACCCTGGACAAGTCGCCACCTCATCGCAGGGCCAACACAGATAGACAGACAACATTCACACTCACATTCACACAATAGAAAATACGCACTCCTGCAGTTGGCACAGTACAGCAAACTGACAGAAAATATTTATACATTTAACATGTGACATTTCTAACATTTTTGAACAGAAAAGGTTCATGCACATTCAGATAAATTCTTCAAAATTACCAAATTTTTGGGGGCTGGGGGCCAGTCTGTATATATGTGCACTAATTGACTGAAAGAGCACGCACTTGGCACGATGATGTCATGTTGTCGATGGAAAAATGCATTTTTACACCATATGATTTGCCTGGGCCGTATTGGCATGTGTTGCGATGTTAATATTTCCTCATTGATATATAAACTATCAGACTGTTTGGTGGGTATTAGTGGGTTTTAGTAGGCCTTTAAAATCCTTAAATTTTCTCAAAAATCGACAAGTTAAAAAAAAAGAAAATACGTGATTGCATTGAGATGGATTTATATGTTTTTAGACACATTTACTAGGATAATTCTGGGAAATCCTTTATCTTTCTATTGTGTTGCTAGTGTTTTAGTGAGTTTAACAGTACCTGATAGTCGGAGGTGTACGTCCACAGGTGTCTTGAAGCGCAGTGTCTCAGGGAAGTCGACGGCAGCTTTATGGATGTGGCAAGCTCAGCTGATCTCCGGTAAGAAGCGACTTTTTACCACAATTTTCTCACCGAAACCTGCTGGTTGACATTCGGTTGGGATCCATGTTCGCTTGCCTACTCTGATCCATAGTAAAGTTTCACCTCCGTGAATCACCGTGTGTTTGTGTGGCTAAAGGCTAAAGCTTCCCAACTCCATCTTTCTACATTGACTTCTCCAATATTAATTGAACAAATTGCAAAGGATTCTGCAACAAAGATCTACAAAATACTGTGTAATTATGCCGTTAAAGCAGACGACTTTTAGCTGTGTGTGTGCGCAGCGCTCATATTTCCTAACAGTCTGTGACGTCTTGCGTACACGTCATCATTACGCAACGTTTTCAAGAAGAAACTCCCGGGAAATTCAAAATTGCAATTTAGTAAACTAAAAAGGCTGTATTGGCATGTGTTGCAATGTTAATATTTCATCATTAATATATAAACTACCAGACTGCGTGGTGGGTAGTAGTGGGTTTCAGTAGGCCTTTAAGGACTAGTGGTAGAAAATGAATTATTAATCTACTCATTCGTTTACTAATATTTGCTTACTTTCTCTTTTAACATGTTCTATCTACACTTCTGTTAAAATCTAATACTCATTTATTCTTCTGTTGGTTGGGGAATTTGGGGGGGTTGGGAGGTTTGGCGGACTAGTACTTTTTAGAGGCGGTATAGTACCGAATAGGATTCATTAGTATCATGACACTATACTAATACCGGTATACCGTACAACTATACCACCCAAAATGAAGTTGCCTCCAGTCTTCTGTAGATTATGTCAGCATGCTAATGCAATCCATAACACTTTTTAGTTTTTGAGAGTGGACTTCCCAAAATTGCTAAAACTCGCTAGAAAAAACAACTACGCAACGGTTAAAAAGAGCTTCAGACTCTGCGGGCCCTGGACGCTACATTACTTATAAGACGTTTCTTGCACAATATCCCCGCCAAGCACTTGTTGCAGGGGATTGGGTCTGCATTCATCCAGCACCAAAATGAGGCGCTGATGGCTAATGCTTTTTTCTGTCTGGCTACGACTGTTTACACTTTATATTATGGAACTGAAATTTGGTACCCAACCCTGGTCATTATTGTCACATGGGCCGGATTATGTTTATAGAAGTTAACACCCTGGCTGAAATTCATTGTACAGCAGAGTCTCCTGGGTCCCCCATTCTTACTTTGCCCATTCAACACCCTGGACCAAATAATTGGAGTTCCTGGCATTCATATCTTGGATTATCCAGAGAAACAAACTCAATTATTCCCCCAACTGCTACCATGATGGTACTCCCATCAAACTGGTGCTCCTCAGGGATACGTGCTCAGCCAACAAGCCGAATCTCGAGATAATTCTAACTGGTTGGTATTTTTTCAGCATGCTTAATCTAAACAAAGTGAAATTGTTATCTTTAAGAATAAAAACAAGTAAAAAAAATATCTTGCATGGTGTTCAGGGACGGCAACATGAGACCCTGAAAACAAAAACTCGGGACAAACTGTAAGAGAAACAGAAAAGATTACATGGAGTCTTGCACCGGAAGCGCTTGTAAAGGTTTCTACGAGGCCATTTCCTGGTTTTCCTTGCTTTCTTTCAGCCACACTGCTTAACAAGGAATGAAATGGAAAAAAAAGTTTCCCCCTTTGACTGAGAAGCGATCAAATTCTTTCTCCATGTTTCATGGGGTAATTCTCCATCACCGCATGCATCCCCTCTGCCAACAGAATACAATTCCTTTGCCTTTCCATTGGCTGCCCAGGCCAAAGTAAATATGGACCAAAATCTTTTATATGAACTTGTGTCACGCAAAAACATTTCTGAAACCCAAATATGTTCATCTCAATTATGTTGCTTTCTTGAGGCCTACTCAGCGGAAAGGCAAACATTACAGCAAAAGTTCAATATTCTGCAGAAGCCACTTCGTAGAACACCCGCGCACTAAACAATGTTTGGTTAAAAAATAACCAAATTTTAACCCAACTGCTGGTTCATAAAATGACAAACCCCTTATTTTAGATATTTCAACTCAACATTTTGGGTTAATTTGTTCAACTTTTGCGTATAATTATTTTACCAAAAAGTTGAGTTATGATAACTTTTAATGTTGGGCTATTCCCAACTAAACTATTGAGGTGAATTATTAACCAGTGACGTCATGCGCACATACTTCCGGTACAGGTAGGGCTTTTCTATTAGCGACCAAAAGTTGCGAACTTTATCGTCGATGTTCTCTACTATATCCTTTCAGCAAAAATATGGCAATATCGCGAAATGATCAAGTATAACACTTAGAATGGACCTGCTATTCCTGTTTGAATAAGAAAATCTCATTTCAGTAGGCCTTTAAAGTTAAAGTAAAGTTAAAGTTAAAAGTTAAAGTACCAATGATTTTCCCACACACATACTAGATGTGGCGAAATTATTCTCTGCAATTGACCCATCACCCTTGATCACCCCCTGGGAGGTGAGGGGAGCAGTGGGCTGGAGCGGTGCCGCGCCCGGGAATCATTTATGATGATTCAACCCCCAATTCCAACCCTTAATGCTGAGTGCCAAGCAGGGAGGTAATGGGTCCCATTTTTCTAGTCTTTGGTATGACTCGGCCGGGATTTGAACTCACGACCTACCGATCTCAGGGCGGACACTCTAACCACTAGGCCACTGAGTAGCTAGAAGTAACTAAAAGTAGTGAATTAAAACTTCCAAAAGTGGCTGCTTCATATGATTGATGCAATTGAGTAAACGATGCCTGGCACCACTATCAAGAGTCCCCGTGAGACCACCCTCATTGACTCTCTGTCCCCCAGCTTTCACCTCTAAGGTTCAACTTGGTGTGAAGCACTCAAATTGCCCTGTTGTTTACAGTAGTGTTAAGTGCATGCCCCTCCATGATCGGTCAGGGCCATAATCCCCTCTTCATTCCCACTGAGACCCAGAGTGTGTGTAAGTGGACATGGGTGATGGCAGACAGGGAACGGCTCCGCAGCCCACCCATTCAAGCAGGCATGCAGCTTCAAACAAACTCACCAATAAGAACAAAAAAAAAGGCTCACATATGCTTTTATATTCACGCTCCAACACAATCAAGATCAAATAACCATCCAATCAAAGGTCTTTACATTTTAAATGACTAGGAATGACTCGAGGATTTGTAATCAAAAACACAGAAGATGAATTTTAACCCTGATTTGTGGATTATTTCCTGTCTTTTTGCATTTCTGCTAAATGGTATACTCTCCTTTCTGTCCTTCACACAACCCCGCTCGTTCTCTCTTTTTTATGTCATGTCACCTTGTAAAATACTTTATGGTCTTCCCTTCATGGCTGCAAGCGTGGTCACAGGGTTTGAGAAAACTTTAAAACTTATCATAGAACTTGCTGGAGAAGGATTTGGAAATGTTTTCAACTTCTCCCAAGAAGTACAAGGCTTTGCAATAGGTTAAGGTTTTAGCCAATACTTTAAAAAAGAGTTAAACCAAGAGGAAACAACATCATTTTGGCCTTTCATTCACACAGGAGCAGCAGACCGGGTGGCCTTAGACTTAAACTTAGACTTAAACTTACACTTATACGTCCTTTTATTGTCATTCAAATGTAAACTTTGCAGTTCAGATAATAATTACAATTTGTTGCATTAGCACGTTGTAATGCAGGATAAAAGAGCAATAGGGTACACATATAAATAAATAGATTACTGTACAGATAAATATTTTGCACATTTTCATATGCATCCACATTTATGGATGTATGTTATATTCTCTTTGTATTCCAGGAGAATTGAGGGAATTATTTTGACGCGTTCAAGGGTCTGATGGCCTGAGGGAAGAAGCTGTTACAGAACCCGGAGGTTGTGCTACGGAGGCTGCGGAACCTCTTTCTAGAGTCCAGCAGTGGAATAAGTCCTTGGTGGGGGTGGGAGGAGTCTCTGCAGATTTTCTGAGCCCTGGTCAGGCAGCGGCTTTTTGCAATTTCCTGGAAAGGAGGAAGAGGAGGCCTGAAACGAGCTCCAGAGTGGGAAAGGGACAACGCGACAAGAAAACTACAAACCCTTTTTCCATATGAGTTGGGAAATTGTGTTAGATGTAAATATAAACGGAATACAATGATTTGCAAATCCTTTTCAACCCATATTCAATTGAATGCACTACAAAGACAAGATATTTGATGTTCAAACTCATAAACTTTATTTTTTTATTTTTTGCAAATAACAATTAACTTAGAATTTCATGGCTGCAAAACATGCCGAAGTAGTTGGGATAGGACACGTTCACCACTGTGTTGAATCACCTTTTCTTTTAACAACACTCAATAAACGTTTAGGAATTGAGGAAACTAATTGTTGTTGCTTTGAAAGTAGAATTATTTCCCATTCTTGTTTTATGTAGAGCTTAAGTCGTTCAATAGTCCAGGGTCTCCACTGTCGTATTTTACGCTTCATAATTCGCCACACATTTTCGATGGGAGACAGGTCTGGACTGCAGGCGGGCCAGGAAGGTACCCGCAGTCTTTTTTTACAAAGCCACGCTGTTGTAACACGTGCTGAATGAGGCTTGGCATTGTCATGCTGAAATAAGCATATGTTGTTTCAAAACCTGTATGTACCTTTCAGCATTAATGGTGCCTTTACAGATGTGTAAGTTACCCATGTCTTGGGCACTAATGCACCCCCATACCTTCACAGATGCTGGCTTTCGAACTTTGTGTCGATAACAGTCTGGCAGTTCGCTTCCCCTTTGGTCCGGATGACACGATGTAGAATATTTCCAAAATCAATTTGAAATGTGGACCACAGAACACTTTTCCACTTTGGATCAGTCCATCTTAGATGATCTCGGGCCCAGAGAAGCAGACGGCGTTTCTGGATGTTGTTGATGAATGGCAATCGCTTTGCATAGTAGAGCTTTAACTTGCACTTACAGATGTAGCTACCAACTGTATTTAGTGACAGTGGTTTTCTGAAATGTTCCTGAGCCCATGTGGTGATATACTTTAGAGATTGATGTCGGTTTTTGACCGTGATCGAAGGTCACGGTCATTCAATGTTGGTTTCCGGCCATGCCGCTTACATAGTGTGAATTTTCCAGATTCACTGAACCTTTTGATGATATAATGGACCGTAGATGTTGAAATCCCTAAATTTCTTGCAATTGCACTTTGAGAAACGTTCTTCTTAAACTGTTCGACTATTTGGTCACGCAGTTGTGGACAAAGGGGTGTACCTCGCCCCAGCCTTTCTTGTGAAAGACTGAGCATTTTTTGGGAAGCTGCTTTTATACCCAATCATGGCACCCACCTGTTCCCAATTAGCCTGCACACCTGTGGGATGTTCCAAATAAGTGTTTGATGAGCATTCCTCAACTTTATCAGTATTTATTGCCAACTTTCCCAACTTCTTTGCCACGTGTTGCTGGCATCAAATTCTAAAGGTAATGATTATTTGCACAGAAAAAATGTTTATCAGTTTGAACATCAAATATGTTGTCTTTGTAGCATATTCAACTGAATATGGGTTGACATTGATTTGCAAATCATTGTATTCCGTTTATATTTACATCTAACACAATTTCCCAACTCATATGGAAACGGGGTTTGTACTACTTTTTGATAATGGAAAAAAGTCATGTGACCACAAAAACAAAATAAGATCGCAGCCAACAGCTGCTAACAACAACAGCAATGGTGAACAACAAAGCTGTGTTTGTGCTGCAGTTACTTCCACGAGCACTGTGGCAACAAAACCTCATCAACAGTGATCAACTAGACGTGCAGCACAGGCGCATACACAATTAAAATTAATACACACATCATATTCTTTTAAATCCCACTACTATGTCAAGTTAGGACCACCAGAAATACAAACCCCAAAACCAGTGAATTTGCAAATCCTTTTCAACCTATATTCAATTGAATAGACTGCAAAGACAAGATATTTAACGTTCAAACTGGGAAACTTTGTTTTCTGCAAATATTAGCCCATTTGGAATTTGATATCTGCAACATGTTTAAAAAAAGCTAGCACAATTTGCAAACAAGACTGAGAAAGTTGAAGAATGCTCATCAAACACTTATTTGGAACATCCCACAGGTGTACAGGCTAATTGGGAACAGGTGGGTGCCATGACTGGGTATAAAAGCAGCTTCCATGGAATGCTCAGTCATTCACAAACAAGGATGGGATGAGGGGGTCACCACAACAACAAATGTGTGAGCAAATTGTTTAAGAAACACATTGCTCAACAAGCCATTGCAAGGAATTTAGGGATTTCACCATCTACGGTCGTAATATCATCAAAAGGTTCAGAGAATCTGGAAAAATCATTGCACGTATGCAATGATATTACGGATCTTCGATCCCTCAGGCAGTATTGCATCAAAACGTGACATTAATGTGAAAAGGATATCACCACAAGGGCTTCAGAAAACCGCTGTCATTCACTACAGTTTATCACTTCATCTGTAAGTGTGAGTTAAAACTCTATCATGCAAAGCGAAAGTTATTTATCAACAACACCCAGAAACGCTGCCGACGTCGCTGGGCCCGAGCTAATATAAGATGGACTGATGCAAAGTGGAAAAGTGTTCTGTGGTCTGACGAGTCCACCTTTCAAGAAAAAATGGGAAATAATTCAACCTGAAATGCTTCAAAAATGGTTCTCCTTAATTCTCAAACGTTTACTGAGTTGTGTTAAAAGGAAAAGCCATGTAAAACAGTGGTAAAAATGCCCCTGTGCCAATTTTTTTGCAATGTGTTGCTGCCATTACATTTTAAGTTCATGATTATTTGCAAAAAAATGTAAGTTTCTCAGTTCGAACATTAACTATCTTGTCTTTGCAGTCTATTGAATATAAGTTGAAAACCATTTGCAAATCAATTAATTCTGTTTTTATTTAAGATTTACACAATGTGCCAACTTCACTGGTTTTGGGTTTTGTAGTAGTAGTGATGTAACACTATTATAAATAGTAGTTGTGACGTTTTAACCCCAAAAATGTTTTCAATAACATTGAATCGACTCATGGTATAAATGGATTTGTTATCCATGTTTTAAGTAGGAAATGCGCCAGGCAGCAGCGGGGACAAAAAAAAAAAAAAAAAACGAAAAAAAAGATTGGTGACACTGCACTGCTGGTGACACAAGTAATATGAGAAGCAACTTTATAAACCATCACCCGGAAAACATATTTAATGTCAGCAAGGCCAAGCATCAATTAGTGAGGTATACAAATTATTAAATGGTACATTTTCAGCTAACTTTTCTGAGAATAAGCATTTTCCAAAGTGATGTAAAAATATGTCTCTTATAAAGGACACTGTTTCTCTGAAGTCATAAGACACTAGAGTGGTCATTATTGTTTTGCAATTGTTACACTGGATGTTTACATTGTCAGCTAAAGACACTCAACTCAAACTATGCTATATGTTTTTTTAGGAGGTGAACATACCACAATAATATTGTACCGCGTGATTTTACTATTGTTACATCCCTAGTAACTAGCATTAGCATGTAGCATATAGCTGGCACTTCTTCTGTCTTCAAAATTGAAAGCATAATAAAACCTGCCTGCAATTGTATGCGTTGTTTGACCACCTAAAGAGGCAAAATATCACTGGTCTAAGGACATTGGATGGAAGCTGGAGAATCACTCAGTAAGTGTCTATGCACTTAATTAGTTTGATTTCTCAAATAGGCTCTAAATGAGCCTCCTATAGCCCATGGAAACACCTTAATCCAATCTTGTTTGGTTTTGGAAAAGTCGGACTAACACACATGGATTATGCGATTGGAAAACCAGATCTCCTGAGGGCGACATTGCGGCCGAAAGTACCCTTCGTCTTGCACGTGCGCCCATACTTGCCAACCTTGAATCCTCCGAATTTGGGTCTGGTGGTAGCGGGGATGTATATTATAGCGTCCCGGGAGAGTTAGTGCTGCAAGGGCTTCTGGGTATTTGTTCTGTTGTGGTTATGTTGTGTTACGGTGCAGATGTTCTCCCAAAATGTGTTTGTCATTCTTGTTTGATGTGGGTTCAGAGTGTGGCGCATATTTGTAACAGTGTTAAAGTTGTTTATATGGCCACCCTCAGTGTGACCTGTATGGCTGTTGATCAAGTATGCCTTGCCTTCACTAATGTGTATGTTTAAAAGCCGCATATATTATGTGACTGGGCCGGCACGTTGTTTGTATGGAGGAGAAGTGGATGTCACCAGAGGTTGTCGGGACGTTAAAGGCAGTGCTTGGAAGGCATGCCCCCAATATGGTTGTCCTGGTGGAAATCGGGAGAAATTTGGGAGAATGGTTG
Organism: Nerophis ophidion; assembly: GCF_033978795.1. Classification (NCBI taxonomy): domain Eukaryota; kingdom Metazoa; phylum Chordata; class Actinopteri; order Syngnathiformes; family Syngnathidae; genus Nerophis; species Nerophis ophidion. The sequence goes on from NC_084619.1 coordinate 27,533,690, forward strand.
CCCCAGTAGATTTTCGGGAGGGGCACTGAAATTCGGGAGTCTCCCGGGAAAATCAGGAGGGTTGGCAGGTATGCATGCGCCAGCCTCAAAGCTCAGTTTATATAACTCTGAAACAGATACCATTCAATAAAACCATAGCAGCATTTGTAATGAAGAATAGACTGTTTATTTGCTTCTCAAATTAAAAGGACATAACATTTTTAAGTGCATCGATGGTCGAAAAAAAGAAACAGATTTAGTTTATAGGGTAACTAAATAAATGAGACAGCACGGTGCGATAGGGGTTAGTGCATGTGCTTCACAATAAGAAGGTCCTAGGTTCGATCCTCGGGCTCGGGGTCTTTCTGTGTGGAGTATGCTTGCTCTCCCCGTGACTTTGTGGGTTCCCTCCGGGTACTCCGGCTACCTCCCACCCCCGAAAACATGCACTTGGGTATGGGTTGATTGGCAACACTAGATGGCTTTAGTGTGTGAATGTGAGTGTGAATGTTGTCTGTCTATCTGTGTTGGCCCTGTGATGAGGTGGCGACTTGTCCAGGGTGTACGCTGCCTACCGCACAATTGTAGCTGGGAGAGGCTCCAGCACCCCCCGCGACCCCGAAAGGGACAAGCGATAGAAAATGGATGGCTGGATGGAGGGACTAAGGAAATGTTGCATGCAAACTTAATGTGGATTCCCGAACAAAATAAGAGAAGAGAATGACAGAAATTGAAAGAATAATAATAGAGCATACACAAACCTCGTCACGCAGCATTTCTAAACTGTATTAACAATAACTTTGCATTCCACATCTGGAACAATATCCAGTCGGGGCACGAACGGTATTTTCCTTCGGATTTAAAACTCCTTCCATTTGCTGCCTTATAAATGAACTCCGAGACGTTCAAAAGTTTTGTTTTCAAGATTCTCGATCCAAAACTTTCTTCGAAAAAACTCTCTGCCGTCGGTCTCTCTTTACTTCGGACCTGCTTCCTCTCCGATGCATTCTTGGTTGTAGCGTCATGTTTGTAGTGCAATCCGAGATGATTTCTAGATGCTGTCTGCTATTTACAAACGTAACACCAGCATCGCCATTAGAGACGGAATATTTGTAATCTGTGTCAATAGTACAGCGCACATCACAACATAGCTAGACACACGCATAGTGTGACATCATATAGGTCAACCGGGAAAGAAACTGTGCTAAAAGGAATTAAGGGCTCCCAGTATACAGGACGCACACTGCTTGGAACAATAGTCCCATGAGAGAAAGTGCATGGACACTTAGGCTTCACACATAGGTGTGAAAATATATTTAAAAAAAAAAACTATTTCAGAAATCAGACTAATATAGTGCATGGAAACGTAGAGTTTGACTCGAATAATCTTCTGTCATGTTTCCTCTCACGCCCGATGGTCTTGGTTGCTGGCAAAGTACCCCAGATATCCTCAGATATCTATCCATCCATCCATTTTCTACCGCTTGTCCCTTTTGGGGTCACGGGGGGTGCTGGAGCCTATCTCAGCTGCATAGGGGTGGAAGGCGGAGTACACCCTGGACAAGTCGCCCTCTCATCGCAGGGCCAACACAGATAGACAGACAACATTCACACTCACATTCACACACTAGGGCCAATTTAGTGTTGCCAATCAACCTATCCCCAGGTGCATGTCTTTGGAAGTGGGAGGAAGCCGGAGTACCCGGAGAGAACCCACGCAGTCATGGGGAGAACATGCAAACTCTACACAGAAAGACCCCGAGCCCGGGATTGAATTCAGGACTACTCAGGACCTTCGTACTGTGAGGCACACGCACTAACCCCTCTGCCACCGTGCTGCCCTCCTCAAATATCCTCAGTGAGTAATAATCAGTGATGTCGTTAAAAAAAAAGTGATCGTTGAGATGTGTTTTTTTTAAAGTAAAGCGCTGCATATAATTAAAATGATCAAAATAATTAAATAATACTGGTTATTATAAATGTGTCTGTTACTACTGTACTTACAGCATGTGCAAAAGTATGTAAAACCTTAATGGAGGTGTTTGGATGGGTTTTAAGGTCTTCATAGACATAAACAGACTTTTGATCGCATGTATTAATAATCAAAATGCATTAGAAAAAAATACATCCGTCATCATGTCTTTCATAATGATTGTGAACAATAGGAAAAATTCCAAAAACAAGTGCAGTTCCCTTTTAAAGAGACAGTAAGGTGCACGTCTGTCCTAACAGAAAGCAACATGAACATGTGATGAATCAGATATTGTCACGTTACTTTTAACTCATCACTATGTCTTGATCTATTTACAAGAGATGGGATGTCACATTTTCTCAAAGAGTTTAAAGCAGAGACAATTGACAACCAGAAAAAAGTAGGTAAATAGTGTTAGGCTTTTGCGGTTTGTACGTATGCTGCACCTCAACATTTCAATAATGAATAAAGCAAAATGCGTCCTGGGCCAAAAATCACTTTATATTCTCTACTGCTCGCTAGTGTTACCATATTTGAGTTATTGTGCAGAAATATGGGGAAACAACTACAAATGTGCGCTACATTCGTTAAATGTGTTACAAAAAAGATCAGTTAGAATAATACATAATTTTGGATATAGAGAACATACAAAACCCTTTATTTTTTGAGTCAAAAATATTAATGTTCGGTGATTTGGTAAAATTGCAAACAGCTAAATTGATGTACAAAGCAAATTATAACCTGCTACCAAAGAATGTACAACAATTCTTCTCAACTAAAGATAAGAAATATAACCTTTAGAGGAAAATCTAATTTAAAACATTTGTATGCACGTACAACACTTAAAACCTTCAGCATATCAGTATGTGGACTTAAATTATGGAATGGATTAAGTAAAGAAGTTAAACATTGTACTGATATGATCCACTTTAAGAGGCTGTTCAAATTAATAGTAAAAAGAAGAAGAATTATGAGAAACACTTTCAACCTTATTGAAAATAAGATATTCTTCATTTCAGTATGTTAATAATGACTGAATTAATTAAGTACATATTACAAAACTGTTGTATTACTCATTCACGGATGTTACTTTGCTATTTTGATATTTTGCTGTAAAGAAGGTCAGTGAATGATTGTCTATATTTGTGGGCGCTCTGGCGTGGGAAAGGGGTAGGATTAAATAAACTTTGCTTCTTCCTACTACTTTTTGGACATGAGGTATTGTGAAATAATTAAATTGCCTGATGTAGGTATGTCATGTTCGAAATAAACTAAGAAAAGAAAAGAAAAGAAAAAAGAAAGAAGAGTGTTTTTAGATAAGGTTGTTAGGTTTTAAGTTGTAAGCAAAACTTGGGAATTATAAGCACTGCCCTGTTAATTGCAGTCCCAAAAGTCACATTGAACCCTATAAAGTCTGCCCAAAACATCTGGTTGTACTGGCTAGTATTAACTTCTAGCTAGAAATCGACACACTTTTGTTCCAAGCATAGAACGGATGAAAGTGAGTGAAAGAAAAAGTGGATGATATTCCTCGAATTAAGGAAAGTAATTATTAAACACAATCGAGTGTGTAGTGGACTTGGGGAAGCACTTTGAGCATAGTATTGCACGTCAATAAAAAAAAATATGTTTAGATATAGAAATATTTCTTATCTCAAAGTTTGTTTTTAAAAGGCATGTTTGCATGTAAAAATGGTGCTGTTGTGGGGTAACAAGCACCAATTGAATTGTTTTCAATTCATTTCAATGAGAGGCGTTGATTTGAGACACACTTGTTTTGAGTTGAGTGCCCTGTCGAAAAAAACCTGGTAAGTTGAGGTACTACTGTAGATGAAGAAATTGACTTTTGTTGCCAATGTTTCACCTCTATCGCAACATCTGTATATGGAGATGATAATTGTTAGCCATGCATTGCGTATGGTGTGGTATCAAAAATTACTCTCAGGCCCATAGAGTAATTGTGTAGTTTACCAGTCAGGTTTTATAGGCCACCTGTATTTCTTTAAGCTCCTCCTCCTCTACCTCCTCCTCCCTTTGCGTTCCCTTCATGTGCTCGACGTGCTAGCCTGCCTGTACAATATCCACAAAAAGTCAGCGTGGGGCCGGTGTGAGGTGTTCCACAGCTATGCTTGAAATTGTGCAATTAGTGCTCAGCCGCAGGATTTATGCCTCACTTTATATACTACAGCCTCAGGGTGATGATCCTATAAAAAAGGCTCCTACAATAAAATCAGTTTAATTTTCCATTGCACAATCGCTTTTGGTACATTTAGTGCAGTTTCATGCAGCATTTAACTAAATTTGCTTTATTTAAAAGCAAAGCTAAAAGGTGCCATGCAGTTTTTTTTTTACAAAGTGCTTGAATCAGTAATTCATGGCCTAAAAAGTGCCTTCTAAAGACAGTAGTTTAGAGCAGGGGTTCCCACACATATATATATATATATATATATACCGTATTTCCTTGAATTGCCGCAGGGCATATAGTATGTGCCTGCCTTGGATTACTGCCGGGTCAAACTCGCTTCGCAAAAGTAATTAGCGCATATTTAGTATTACCGCCTGGTCAAACTCGTGACGTCACGAGTGACACTTCCCCTGTCATCATTTTCAAAATGGAGGAAGCTGATTTCAATACCGGTAATTTGAAATCGCATAGAGGGAAGAAGATTCAGAGCTATTCAGTCGGATTTAAGGTCCAAGCTTACATCACACTCAATTTTTTACTGCATGCCTTTGGTAAGTGCCGGAGTGAGAAGAGGTTTTAAAATAATTAGCGCATGCTTACTTTTACTGCATGCCTTTGGTAAGCGCAGGAGTGAGAAGAGGTTTTAAATTAATTAATGCCCCGGCCACAATTCAAGGAAATACGGTATATACTGTATATATATATCAATCAATCGATCAATCAATGATTATTTATATAGCCCTAAATCACTAGTGTCTCAAAGGGCTGCACAAACCACAACAGAAACCACTACGACATCCTCGGTAGGGCCCACATAAGGGCAGGGAAAACTCACACCCTGTGGGACGTCGGTGACAATGATGAGTATGAGAAACCTTGGAGAGGACCGCATATGTGGAAAACCCCCCCCATCTAGGGGACCGAAAGCAATGGATGTCGAGCGGGTCTAACATGATACTGTGAAAGTTCAATCCATAGTGGATCCAACACAGCCGCGAGAGTCCAGTCCAAAGCGGATCCAACACAGCAGCGAGAGTCCCGTCCACAGTGGAGCCAGCAGGAAACCATCCCAAGCGGAGGCGGATCAGCAGCGCAGAGATTTCCCAGCCGATACACAGGCAAGCGGTCCATCCTGGGTCCCGACTCTGGACAGCCAGTACTTCATCCATGGCCATCGGACCGGACCCCCTCCACAAGGGAGAGTGGGAAAGAGGAAAAAAAGAAAAGAAATGGCAGATCAACTGGTCTAGAAAGGGGGTCTATTTAAAGGCTAGAGTATACAAATTAGTTTTAAGGTGAGACTTAAATGCTTTTACTGAGGTAGCATTTCGAACTGTTACCGGGAGGGCATTCCAGAGTACTGGAATATATATTTATGAACATCTACATCAACAATATAATTTGCCTGCGTGGCTGAACACGACTGATTTTTTAAACATATATTATTATTATTATTTTTTACTTTGAATGGACTTGAATGTTAGTTTGGGAACCTCTGGTTTAGAGCAATGTGCAAAAAGAAAAACACTTGCAAATTGCCATTATAGCCCGTAAAAGCTGTTCTGTTTTTATCGTCTAATAACATTTCTTAGTTTTTCTTTCTGTATCTTTGTATTTCTGTCATCCAAATAGCTTCACATGCTCTGGAAGCAATTCTGTCTCAGTCAATGTAAATAAACACAAAGAACAGCGAGCATGAATTTTACAATGCTTATACAAACACTTGTATTATTGGAGCATTGCTCAACCAAGGAGGCAAATATTATCATTTTACATTCTTTCAGATCTCACACATGTACAAATACATGTGTGCGAGAAAACACAACTCCTGCATTCGTATCAATATTCATACAGTGATTCTACTATATTGGGTCTTCACCAAGACATCAACTTAAAAATATCAGCCTGGAAGCATAGCGAGCTTTTGTGGAGATCAGTGCAGCAGTTTCATTGACACATTCACACGCTCTTTAACTATCAGAATAATCTCATCAATCAGATGGGGGTGAATATGAATGACTTATTATTGATGGTAGTTTTAAAATGTGCAATAAGCTAATGTCTCTCCTGAGATATGATTAACTATCAATCAAGGAAAGAGAAGTCTCCACCAACACACTTTCATTGTTTTCTCCCATGGTTAATACACAATAGACACACAAAAATAAAAACAATTGATTAATATATGTATATATATATATATATATATATATATATATATATATATATATATATATATATATATATATATATATATATATATATATATATATATATATATACTGCTTTTGGTGCTTTGATATGAACTGTGGATTCTGCCTTTGGGCACGGCCATGTTTGCACTGGAGAACAGCTGCTGGCACTCTGCCACACCGAAGTCCACGTGGAGAGACCCTCGGAGATGCGAAGGAAGAGAAAGAGGCTGTGGAGCGAGAATTGAGCTTCACAAGCTGAATAAGCATGAATCGGACACTTCCGTCTCCTGAGATGAATTATTGTTCATCCGTGCAGACTGGACATTGGCCGAGAGCTAGTGGGCGGAGTTGGCTCTCTTGGTTGCTTTGTTGGGTCTGTTCCTGACTCTGGCCATGTGGCTGTTTTTCATAGCTAATTTTTGGATTTTGGTCTTTTTCAGTGGCTTAGAGGTTAGAGTGTCCGCCCTGAGATCTGAATGTTGTGAGTTCAAACCCCAGTTGAGTCATACCAAACACTATAAAAATGAGACCCATTAATTCCCTGCTTTGCACTCAGCATCAAGGGTTGGAATTAGGGGTTAAATCACCAAAAATGATTCCCGGGCACGGCCACTGCTGCCGCTCACTGCTCCCCTCACTTCCCAGGGGGTGATCAAAGGTGATGGATCAAATGCAGAGAATAATTTTGCCACACCTAGTGTGTGTGTGACAATCATTGGCGCTTTAACTTTTAACTTAACTTTTTACTTTGTAGCTGTATGTAGAAGTGGCAGCTACTTGCACCAGCTTTGCTGTTTTAAAGCGGAACATTATCACAATTTCAGAAGGGTTGAAACCAATAAAAATCAGTTACCAGTGGCTTATTTTATTTTTCAAAGTTTTTTCATGGAATATCCCAAAAAAAGGCTTTAAAGTGCCTGATTTTCGCTATCTGTGAAGCCACCGTCCATTTTCCTGTGACATCATCCAGTGATGCCAACATGGCGGATAGCACAGCAAGATATAGCAACATTAGCTCGGATTCAGATTTGGATTTCAGCGGTTTAAGCGATTCAACAGTTTACGCATGTATTGAAACGGATGATTGGAGTATTGAGGCAGATAGCGAAAACGAAATTGAAGAAGAAACTGAAGCTATTGAGCGAATAGCTATTGACGCTATTTGGCGATCGCCTTCTAACCAACGATTGAGTGTCGCAGGATATCCATAGATCCATGTGCCATGTCTGCCTTAGCATCGCCGGTAAAATGTGCAGACCAAACGATCGGGACTTTCGCATCTTGTGACACTGGAGCAACTTAAATCCATCAATTGGTAAGTGTTTGTTTGGCATTAAATGTGGGTGGAGTGAAAGGCTGAATACAAATATAGCTACAAATGTACATACAGCTAGCCTATATAGCATGTTAGCATTGATTAGCTGGCAGTCATGTTGTGACCAAATATGTCTGATTAGTACATAAGTCAATAACATCAACAAAACTCACCTTTGTGATTTTGTTGACTTTATGGTTGGAAATGCATCTGCAGGACATCCATACATCTCTGTGCCATGTCTGCCTTAGCATCGCCGGTAAAATGTGCAGACCAAACGATCGGGACTTTCGTATCTTGTGACACTGGAGCAACTTAAATCTGTCGATTGGTAAGTGCTAATTGATGCACGTAAGTCAACTTGAATCCGTCCCTGATCGTTTTGTTACACCCTCCGACCAGGCATGATGTCTCCAAGGTACGGAAAACAGTCGCAAAAACGGAAAATAACAGAGCTGATTTGACTTGGTGTTTGTAATGTGTTTGAGAAAATGGCGGATTGACTACCTATGTGACCTCACGTTCTGACGTCATCGCTTCGACTGTGAATAATAGAAAGGCATTTAATTTAGAGTTCGGAAATCGGTTAAAAAAATATAGGGTCTTTTTTCTGCAACATCAAGGTATATATTGACGCTTACATAAGTCTGGTGATAATGTTCCCCTTTAATGTCTTTTATGTCCCTTGTGGCCATTAAAGTTTACCTTTTTTAAAAAATATATTTTTTTACTTTATTTTTTGTGGACTTTTGTATCTGCACTGCAACCACATAATGTCCCCATTGATAAATAAATGATATCCTATCCTATCCTATAACTTAGTTTTTTTTAATCAATTATCAACAGATCCTATACCAAAACAGTTGGTACTTTTGCTTTGAGTTGGTTGAATAGAATATTTTTCTGCGTGTGTGTGTTTGTGTGTGTGTGTGTGTTCTAAATGGTTTCATGTGCAGCACACTCTCCAGGTTGTGCTCTCGCAGAAAATTTATGACGGAGGATGTTTGGTCTTCCTCTGGCTCCGGGGCAGGAAAAGTTGCAAAATATCTGTAAGCAATAACATACACCAGAATGTTTTGTTAACACATGCTAATATGCGTGAAGACGCTTATTCAACTCATGCTCGTGTGTGATTATATTGTTTTTGTGAGCGTTTATAATTTGTGAGGCTCTATTCGAACTATATTTTTCTTAGCCCATTAAAAAGGCCAAATACTTTTTTACTGCAACAACTCAGTTGTAATGATTTCTGAAGTAAATCAACAAAAAATGTATTAATTTTTATAGAGAGAGCCTATCCCAGGTGACTCTGTACGAGAGGCAGGGTTAGTTTAAGATTTAGCAATATTAATATAAACATGTGTTTCAATTGTAAGCATGGGATCCATCGAAATTAGGGCTGTCAAATGAGTAACACATACAACATTACAGTGTTAAATTTAAGGAATCATGATTAATCACTATTTGCAATCACATGTGAAATATGCTTTTTTTCACTGTCATATATACAGACCCCGTTTCCATATGAGTTGAGAAATTGTGTTAGACGTAAATATAAACGGAATACAATGATTTGCAAATCATTTTCAACCCATATTCAGTTGAATATGCTACAAAGACAACATATTTGATGTTCAAACTGATAAACGTTTTTTTTGTTGCAAATAATCATTAACTTTAGAATTTCATGCCAGCAACATGTGACAAAGAAGTTGGGAAAGGTGGCAATAAATACTGATAAAGTTGAGGAAAAAAAGCGGTTATTCATCCTCTTCTTAAAAGACCTAACCTCGATCCTGACCTCATGGTAAATTACCGACCGGTGTCTCACCTTCCCTTTATTTCAAAAATCCTTGAAAAAATTGTTGCGGAGCAGTTAATGAACACTTAGCGTCTAACAATCTATGTGAAACCTTTCAATCCGGTTTCAGGGCAAATCACTCGACGGAGACAGCCCTCGCAAAAATGACTAATGATCTATTGCTAACGATGGATTCTGATGCGTCATCTATGTTGCTGCTCCTCGATCTTAGCGCTGCTTTCGATACCGTCGATCATAATATTTTATTAGAACGTATCAAAACACAAATTGGTATGTCAGACTTAGCCCTGTCTTGGTTTAACTCTTATCTTACTGATAGGATGCAGTGTGTCTCCCATAACAATGTGACCTCGGACTACGTTAAGGTAACGTGTGGAGTTCCCCAGGGTTCGGTCCTTGGCCCTGCACTCTTCAGCATCTACATGCTGCCGCTAGGTGACATCATACGCAAATACGGTGTTAGCTTTCACTGTTATGCTGATGACACCCAACTCTACATGCCCCTAAAGCTGACCAACACGCCGGATTGTAGTCAGCTGGAGGCGTGTCTTAATGAAATTAAACAATGGATGTCCGCTAACTTTTTGCAACTCAACGCCAAAAAAATGGAAATGCTGATTATCGGTCCTGCTAGACACCGAACTCTATTTAATAATACAACTCTAACATTTGACAACCAAACAATTAAACAAGGCGACACGGTAAAGAATCTGGGTATTATCTTCGACCCAACTCTCTCCTTTGAGGCACACATTAAAAGCGTTACTAAAACGGCCTTCTTTCATCTCCATAACATCGCTAAAATTCGCTCCATTCTGTCCACTAAAGACGCTGAGATCATTATCCATGCGTTTGTTACGTCTCGCCTCGACTACTGTAACGTATTATTTTCGGGTCTCCCCATGTCTAGCATTAAAAGATTACAGTTGGTACAAAATGCGGCTGCTAGACTTTTGACAAGAACAAGAAAGTTTGATCACATTACGCCTGTACTGGCTCACCTGCACTGGCTTCCTGTGCACTTAAGATGTGACTTTAAGGTTTTACTACTTACGTATAAAATACTACACGGTCTAGCTCCATCTTATCTTGCCGATTGTATTGTACCATATGTCCCGGCAAGAAATCTGCGTTCAAAGGATTCCGGCTTATTAGTGATTCCCAAAGCCCAAAAAAAGTCTGCGGGCTATAGAGCGTTTTTCATTTCGGGCTCCAGTACTCTGGAATGCCCTCCCGGTAACAGTTCGCGATGCCACCTCAGTAGAAGCATTTAAGTCTCACCTTAAAACTCATTTGTATACTCTAGCCTTTAAATAGACTCCCTTTCTAGACCAGTTGAACTGCCGTTTCTTTTCTTTTTCTTCTATGTCCCACTCTCCCGTGTGGAGGGGGTCCGGTCCGATCCGGTGGCCATGTACTGCTTGCCTGTGTATCGGCTGGGGACATCTCTGCGCTGCTGGTCCGCCTACGCTTGGGATGGTTTCCTGCTGGCTCCGCTGTGAACGGGACTCTCGCTGCTGTGTCTTGGATCCTCTTTGGACTGGACTCTCGCGACTGTGTTGTATCCATTGTGGATTGAACTTTCACAGTATCCTGTTAGATCCGCTCGACATCCATTGCTTTCCTCCTCTCTAAGGTTCTCATAGTCATCATTGTCACCGACGTCCCACTGGGTCATTATTGTCACCAATGTCCCACTGGGTGTGAGTTTTCCTTGCCCTTATGTGGGCCTACCGAGGATGTCGTGGTGGTTTGTGCAGCCCTTTGAGACACTAGTGATTTAGGGCTATACAAGTAAACATTGATTGATTGATTGATTGATCATCAAACACTTATTTGGAACATCCCACAGGTGTGCAGGCTAATTGGAAACAGGTGGGTGCCATGATTGGGTATAAACGCAGCTTCCATGAAATGCTAAGTAATTCACAAACAAGGATGGGGCGGGGGTCACCAATTTGTAAGTAAATTGTCAAACAGTTTTAGAACAACATTTCTCAACGAATTTAGGGATTTTACCATCTACAGTCCGTAAAATCATCAAAAGGTTTAGAAAATCTGGAGAAATCACTGCACGTAAGCGATGATATTATGGACCTTTGATCCCTCAGGCGGTACTGCATGAAAAACCGACATCAGTGTATAAAGGATATCACCACATGGGCTCAGGAACACTTCATAAAACCACTGTCAGTAACTACAGTTGGTCACTACATATGTAAGTGCAGTTAAAACTCTACTATGCAAGGCGAAAGCCATTCATCAACAACACCCATGAACGCCACCGGCTTCGCTGGGCACGAGCTCATCTAAGATGGACTGATGCAAAGTGGAAAAGTTTTCTGTGGTCTAACGAGTCAACATTTCAAATTATATTTGGAAACTGTGGACGTGGTGTCCTCCGGAACAACAATGAAAATAACCATTCGGATTGTTATAGGTGCAAAGTTGAAAAGCCAGCATCTGTGATGGTATGGGGGTGTATTAGTGCCCAAGGCATGGGTAACTTACACATCTGTGAAGGCACCGTTAATGCTGAAAGGTCCATACAGGTTTTGGAGCAACATGTGTTGTCATCTAAGCAACTTTATCATGGACGCCACTGCTTATTTCAGCAAAACAATGCCAAGCCACGAGTTACAACAGCGTGGCTTCGTAGTAAAAGAGTGCCGGTGCTTTCCTGGCCCGCCTGCAGTCCAGACATGTCTCCCATCGAAAATGTGTGGCGCATTATGAAGCATAAAATACGACAACAAGACCCGGGACTGTTGAACAACTTAAGCTGTACATCAAGCAAGAATGGTAAAAATTAAACTTTCAAAGCTTCAACAATTAATTTCCTCAGTTCCCAAATGTTTATTGACTGTTGTTAAAAGAAAAGCTGATGCAACACAGTGGTGAACATGCCCTTTCCCAACTACTTTGGCACGTGTTGTAGCCATGAAATTCTAAGTTAATTATTATTCGCAAAAAAAAAAGAGTTTATGAGTTTGAACATCAAATATCTTGTCTTTGTAGTGCATTCAATTGAATGTGGGTTGAAAAGGATTCGCAAATCATTGTATTCTGTTTATAATTACATTCAACACAATTTCCCAACTCAAATGAAAATGGGGTTTGTATTTGACATACTCTATTTTTATTAGGGGTTTCAAATAAAATGACAATTGAAATCATGTAAAACATACTACACACCTTTAGGAATGGACATTGTATTGTGATCTTTTATAGGGAATGTCGTGATTACGTCGGTTTAACCGGGTACTGGGTTGCATGAGACGTTAAGTCCGGTTGCAAACTCGGCAACAGCTCAAGCACTCGGCCGGGAAACAGACGTATTCCTAGTGGACTGCTTGTAGGTAATGTTGCAATTGTCTATGTCATAAAGCAAACATCCCCAAGAGAAAGCACTCAAAAGTAGGGCTCCACTTTTCAAAATGCGCGATATAGCTCGATGCTAAATTACATTGAATTTGCCATACACTTGCTTCTGATTAGCATTGGCAATTTTACATGCAGATTTCAACACCTCCAAATTTGGAAATGGAAAACACATCTAGGATGCACATTAGCATCAAACAGCTGGTGTGTAATACGTACAAAATGAACAGTATTAAGACGGTGTAGGACTCAACAAAATAAAAGACTTGCACAGTACCTACAAAAGATAAGAACAACAGAAGACACTGCTGCAGTGTTTATGAATTTAACAAAAGCATTTGACACAACTAATTAGAGCATCTTAATAAAAAAATTAGAACGGGATGGAATCAGAGGGTTGGTTTGAAATGGGTAAGAAGCTACTTAACTAACACAGAGCTAAACATATCTTGTGGTGTACCTCAGGGATAAATACTAGGAAAAAATTGTTCAATCTCTATATAAATGACATTTGTAAAGTTACAAAGAATTTAAAGTTATGTAAATTTAGTATTATTTGCAGATGATACAACTGCATTTTGTTCAGGAGAGAACACAGAAACCAATACAAATAATAACAGAAGAAATGAACAATTAAAAAGATGGTTTAACAAAAACAGACTGTCTTTGAATCTCTGTAAGACCAAAATAATGCTATTTGGTAACAGTAAACGAGAACGTCAAACACAAATATAGATAGACCGAGTAAATATTGAAGGGGTAAAAGAAAACACATTTTTGGGTGTAATGATACATGACATGAATTGGAAATCTCATGTAAAAATATACAACATAAAGTAGCAAGAAACACATCGTTAATGAATAAAGCAAAACATGTTCTAGACAAAAACCTAATTTAAAATCTAAAATCTAATTTAAAACATGTTTATGCTCATAAAACAATTAAAACATTTAGTATGTCAGGATGTGGAATCAAATTATTAAATGGTTTACCAAAGAAATCCAACGACGCACCAATATGATTCTCTTTAAGAGACTGTTCAAACTCCAGGTATTCACAAAGTATGCAGAACAAGAAATATGATGAACATCTTGAACACTTTTTTTTTATTGAACCAAAGATTATTTTTGTATTCTAATATTTGTTTACTCACTGTGGTATATATATTTTTTTATTATTTATTTGTTCACTGTTCTGTTACAGGGCTTCACGGTGGCGAAGGGGTTAGTGCGTCTGCCTCACAAAACGGAGGTCCTGAGTAGTCTTGGGTTCAATCCCGGGCTCGGCATCTTTCTGTGTGGAGTTTGCATGTTCTCCCCGTGAATGCGTGGGTTCCCTCCGGGTACTCCGGCTTCCTCCCACTTCCAAAGACATGCACCTGGGGATAGGTTGATTGGCAACACTAAATTGGCCCTAGTGTGTGAATGTGAGTGTGAATGTTGTCTGTCTATCTCTTGGCCCTGTGACGAGGTGGCGACTTGTCCAGGGTGTGAACCGCCTTCCGCCCGATTGTAGCTGAGATAGGCACCAGCGCCCCCCACGACCCCAAAGGGAATAAGCGGTAGAAAATGGATGGATGGATGTTCTGTTACAGAGAAAAGCAAATTAAATAAAATTGCTACTACAGGCGTAGTGCGTCCGTGTCTTGACTCCGCTCACTTCCACGGCGTCCTCCTGCACACACAATTAAAACGGAGGCAGGCCACGGGGATAAAATCATCTAAAACCAAGGAAACGCTATCCGCGCCGACGTAACACTTACACTCAAGGCAGGGGAACCTTTGCTGTAGTTCCGCGTCCAAGTATTGGGTACTCCCACTCTCCTCGCCAGTCTCCGGTCACTCGCGGGACCTACGTGACCGTACCCATCCCGCTCCACCTCCTGGTCGCTTCCGGGGGTCGCCGCAGGTCTCTGGGTCCAAATCGCCCCTGTCCACAGAACCACACAGCCAGCGTACGACGCACGAGCCCGCAAGCCCACAGTCCAAGGCAGTTGGATGTCCCCACAGATCCACAACAGTACGGCACTTACTTGGGCGGCAGAGTTTCCTCTGCCCCTACCTGTTGTGGACGTCTTGGGGTTCGTTCCGGTAGCCTGTGGGGTCTACTGTGTGGTCCGGGGGTTTCTCCCCAGTCTGCGTGCGTCCACCCGCTCGCTCTCGGCAAAGCCTGTTGATTCTTCCCCGCTCCTGGCAAACCCTGTCGATTCCCTCTGTCGACCCTTCTCCTCTGCCCCTGCCTGTTGATCGTTTCCCTGCGTCGACCCTTCTTCTTCCTCCTCCTGTCGCTCCTTTTAAACGTGCGTCCAATTTCCCATGCCGTTGGATTGGGCACTTTGGTTGTTAAAGGGGAACATTATCACAATTTCAAAAGGGTTAAAAACAATAAAAATCAGTTCCCAGTGGCTTGTTGTATTTATTGAAGTTTTTTTCAAAATTTTACCGGTCCCGGAATATCCCTAAATAAAGCTTTAAAGTGCCTTATTTTCGCTATCTTTGAAACCACTATCCATTTCCCTGTGACGTCATAGAGGGCTTCACGGTGGCAGAGGGGTTAGTGCGTCTGCCTCACAATACGAAGTTCCTGCAGTCCTGGGTTCAAATCCAGGCTCGGGATCTTCCTGTGTTCTCCCCGTGAATGCGTGGGTTCCCTCCGGGTACTCCGGCTTCCTCCCACTTCCAAAGAAATGCACCTGGGGATAGGTTCATTGGCAACACTAAATTGGCCCTAGTGTGTGAATGTGAGTGTGAATGTTGTCTGTCTATCTGTGTTGGCCCTGTGATGAGGTGGCGACTTGTCCAGGGTGTACCCCGCCTTCCGCCCGATTGTAGCTGAGATAGGCGCCAGCGCCCCCCGCGACCCCAAGAGGGAATAAGCGGTAGAAAATGGATGGATGGATGGGGTCATAGAGGGCTGCCAATACAAACAACATGGCGGTTACCACAGCAAGATATGGTGACATTAGCTCGAATTCAGACTCGGATTTCAGCGGCTTAAACGATTCAACAGATTACGCATGTATTGAAACAGATGGTCGGGGTATGGAGGCAGATAGTGAAAACGAAATTGAAGCTATTGAGCGAATAGCTATTGACGCTATTCGGCCATAGCGTGGGTGTACCTAATGAAGTGGCCCATAGCATGGCTGTCTTATTAGCATCGCCGGTAAAATGTGCAGACCAAACGATCAGGACTTCCGCATCTTGTGACACTGGAGCAACTTAAATCGGTCGATTGGTAAGTGTTTGTTTTGCATTAAATGTGGGTATCTAGTTTCAAATTTACATACAGCTAGCGTAAATAGCATGTTAGCATTGATTAGCATAGCATATTAGCATCGATTAGCTGGCAGTAATGCCGTGACCAAATATGTCTGATTAGCACATAAGTCAACAACATCAACAAAACTCACCTTTGTGATTTCGTTGACTTAATCGTTGCAAATGCATCTGCAGGTTATCCATACATCTCTGTGCCATGTCTGTCTTAGCATCGCCGGTCAAATGTGCAGACACTTTGGGACATTCATTGGGGGTCTGGCGGCAGATTTCTTGCCAGTGGTGCAACTTGAATCCCTCCCTGTTAGTGTTGTTACACCCTCCGACAACACACCGACGAGGCGTGATGTCTCCAAGGTTCCAAAAAATAATCAAAAAAACAGAAAATAACAGAGCTCGGACCCGGTGTTTGTAATGTGAAAATGAATATGGCGGGTGTGTTACCTCGGTGACGTCACGTTCTGACGTCATCGCTAAAAGACTGATAAACAGAAAGGCGTTTAATTTGCCAAAATTCACCCATTTAGAGTTCGGAAATCGGTTAAAAAAATACATGGTCTTTTTTCTGCATCATCAAGGTATATATTGACGCTTGCATAGGTTTGGTGATAATGTTCCCCTTTAAGGGCAACCAGCTAAAATGGGCAATGTCTTACAATGCCAGCAAAGTTCACATGGAGTAAAAACATGCAATTAAAAATACAATCAAATTCTAAAATGTAAAAACATGCAATTTAAAATCCACGGCAATAAAACACTATAAAACTTGCATGGCAATGAAACATAACAAAATAAAATCCCCTACTTGTGTCCCATCACATCCACATGGATAAGGTTAGGTGTGATTTACCCTGGATAACTTTAGTGTAAACAGGGCCATAGTCATCATAGGATGTTTTAGAAGGGCTTTCTTCCTAACTCTAAGGTATAGCACAGTATTTGTGTATTTTAAGATGCAGATGCTCAAAAACTATAATTACTCACAAGTGTGCGCAAACACTCCCTCCTTGTTCCCCTGAAGTTATGGAAGTGATGCTGAACAGTCCACTCTCTGTTTCTCTTTGCGATGGACCGATTGGCTGCAAATCATAAGGACGAGATCTTGATTTGCATTTTCACATTCTTGAAGTGTTTGACCTAGGTGCACAACTGCATTCAATTGAATCCATTCTGCGTCGAGAAAATAGTTCTTGGTTTGTGGCTCGAGCTGTAAAAATGAAGGAATGCTGACCTGCATTGAAATAATGTGCAGTATTTGGTTAAATGTGAGCCCGGGAAAGCTACTAAAATGTTTTTAATGGGCCTTTTGGAAGCACTGGTAAACCCGAGTGCAGCTCACCTCCCTCTCCCCACATAGCCAAGCTCTCCACACCACAATATGTGGCATACAGTAAAATTATGGCCTAATTAAGTCGGGGGTGCTTAGGTTTCAGGGTCTAACTGCTGCTGCTCTTGGCCTGATACTATCTGCTCCGGTTGAGGGGAGCTCAGTGAAACATTTAGTCTTCACCAACCCCCCTCCCTGCCTCTTACAATCTATGGAGGCAGACTTTTTGGTGCCATGACGTCCGGAACCAGTAATGGACCGAATAGTGAATAATGAGCTCCTTAACATAAAATGAGATGCTGTGGTGGTGCGAGCGGGTTTGGGATCATTTTAGTTCAATTGTAAGAATATTCAAGTACATCAACTTGTTTCAATGAGTGATATCACATGGTGCCTTTCTTCAATGGTTTCCGTCCAATGTGCAATAAACCAAATGGACACACTCAAACTTTAAGATTGTTTCCCCCTGCAGCTGTGTTTTAGAAAAGAAAAAAAAATACTGTATTTAGATTTCAAAAGTTGAGGCAACAATTGTTTCATCCTCTCAAAGGGTGTTTTTCCGCAACCCCAAACACATCGGTTCAATTGTGACAGCGTTGTGATGGATTACAAACCGCTCTCTGTGCAGCGTCAGGAGGGGGGAAAAAGGCCAGCGAGAGCCAAGCGGTCTCGGAAACAAGCTGAACACGACTAACAACGCCACCATTGACCATATGGTGGCACTTAGTGGAACTCATAATCAGCAGTATGTTGTTTAATTTCATATATGCCCACTTAAGTTATGTACACTCTTCTAATGGAGTTGGGATTTGTGCGGTAGTAAATATTTACAGCCCAGATAAAGAGTGAGATTAATGAGGCTTCCCGGGATGCTGTGTTGGGACGTGTTGCTCGAAAGATGATGTAATTGTCTCCTATTGATTTCCGTTACTAGAAGACAGCAGCAGGAAGTGCGTTTCTCACCTAGGCCTTCAGTGATGTCCTACTTAGTCCGACTTCACCTCTCAAAATAGCGTAATTTATGTCACACATGTGTGACATAAATTTATGTCACACATGTATTGGCGACTTGTCCAGGGTGTACCCCGCCTTCCGCCCGATTGTAGCTGAGATAGGCGCCAGCGCCCCCCGCGACCCCGAAAGGGAATAAGCGGTAGAAAATGGATGGATGGATGTATGGACACTATACAGAAACACACTTGCACACTACTGAGCATTGAAAACCCTCAACAGTGGACAAAACTGTCTATTTTTTTGCGCATTTAACATTCAACAAACCCTCTTTAGCAAATAAGCATATCTAACATCAAGGGTGTCCAAACTTTTTCCACTGAGGGCAGCAGACTGAAAAATCAAAGTATGCGGGGGCCATTTTGATATTTTTCTTTTTTAAAAGCAATACAATAGTTGTGTGTGTTTTTTTTTTTTACCTTTATGGCTTTCCTCAAGTTTGGTCCCCAGTCTCTGGAAGGGTCTCAGTAATAAAAATATTAGAAGTAAGTCATACATTATTATTTTTTTCAGTTAATGCTTGAATGTCGAGATCAACTTCAGGTCCGTCTGTCGTTATAAAAATGTTTTAAATTTAGTTTTTTATGTTTATGGCCTTTATGTCAAAATCCTTATTTAGATGGCAAACACACAAACTATGCAACATTTTTCCCCAAAACATTTCAGAGTGAAATATTTGACGTGAAGTAATTGGAACCCTAAATAGGTCAATAATTCATAACAATAAAAAAAAGAATAAGTTTTGAAAATAAACCAAATGTATATTTATATTTTTTTTACTGTAAACGCTTAAGTCTGTAGATCTCTTGATTATAAGATTTTATAATTTTTTTCATACTTTTTTGTTTGTTTGATGCCCTTTTTGTGAAAGAAAACTTTGTTTCGCACAAAATATGCAATATTATCCCCCCAAAATATTTGAAAGTGAAATTGTTCCAGTGAATTAATTAACAGTCCGCATGGCAGCTTTGTGTTATTAGTGTCAACGTTGCAACTTTTTCTTGTTACATGTCACTGTTTACTCTTTTTTTACACTCTTTTATGTTTTAAATTTTCATTATAGTATTTTTTAGAATGGGGCGGGGGCCATTAACAAATTAGCTGGGGGCCACAAATGGCCCTCGGGCCGCACTAGGGACACGCCTGTCTTACATGGAACTGTCAAAATTAAAAGAATTGTATAAAACAAATACAACATGAACAAATTACGAAATCAGATATTTGAACTCACAATTTGTAGCGCCCATTCGACGCCGTATAAGCCAGTGGTTCCGCTCATAGTCAGTAGTTGGTCGTAGTTGATTTCTGTGAAAGTCGCAGGAAAACCATTTCTCCACTGTGTCGGCCGACCTCGTCTCACAAGGTGTAGTTTCTCTTAAGTATCCTTCTTGAAGATGGCCTTGCAAATATATATCTGCCTCCTAATCAACATTTTGCCCTCCTTCTTTGTGAGCACAGGCGAGTTTTCTGTAGCTATCTATGACTCAGGTGCCACTTCCTGTTTTCGTAACTTGTGATTGGATACTCACTTGGGACTCCCAAGTGAGTATCCAATCACAGCGTAAGGCCAGTGGGAAGGCCTTACTGACAACAACTCGTGATCTGATTGGCTATGGCAATTGTCTATCAACTGTATGTGCCTCTTCACTTACAGTGCACATAGTTGGCAGATTTCGTACAGCATGGCAACATAAGCTTGCTGACTTCTGATTGGATACAAACTCTAAACTAAAAACAACTGCATTGGTAGGAGCATAATATGACAAGAAGATAATATGAATACTTTAGGGCGGGGGTCACCAACGCGGTGCCCGCGGCACCAGGTAGCCCGTAAGTACCAGATGAGTCGCCCGCTGGCCTGTTCTAAAAATAGCTCAAATAGCAGCACTTACCAGTGAGCTGCCTCTATTTTTTAAATTGTATTTATTTACAAGCAAACTGGTCTCGCTTTGCCCGACATTTTTAATTCTGAGAGACAAAACTCAAATAGAAATTGAAAATCCAAGTAAATATTTTAAAGAGTTGGTCTTCACTTGTTTAATAAATTCATTTATTTTTTTTACTTTGCTTCTTATAACTTTCAGAAAGACAATTTTAGAGAAAAAATACAACCTTAAAAATGATTTTAGGATTTTTAAACACATGTACCTTTTTACCTTTTAATTTCCTTCCTCTTCTTTCCTGACAATTTAAATCAATGTTCAAGTACATTTATTTTTTTATTGTAAAGAATAATAAATACATTTTAATTTAATTCTTCATTTTAGCTTCTGTTTTTTTCTACGAAGAATATTTGTGAAATATTTCTTCAAACTTATTATGATTAAAATTCCCAAAAATTATTCTGGCAAATCTAGAAAATCTGTAGAATCAAATTTAAATCTTATTTCAAAGTCTTTTGAATTTATTTTTAAATTTTTGTTCTGGAAAATCTAGAAGAAATAATGATTTGTCTTTGTTAGAAATATAGCTTGGTCCAATTTGTTTTATATTCTAACAAAGTACAGATTGGATTTTAACCTATTTAAAACATGTCATCAAAAATATATATTTATTGTGAGAAATCATTAAGATGATCAGTGTTTCCACAAAGATAAATATCATTAATTATTAACAATAAGAGTTAAAGGTAAATTGAGCAAATTGGCTATTTTTGGCAATTTTTTAAAGTGTGTATCAAACTGGTAGCCCTTCGCATTAATCAGTACCAAGAAGTAGCTCTTGGTTTACTGTTTCAATTGATTTTACCCTTTAAAATTGTTTTTAATCATATTTATTTTTTAATTGTTGTTTTTTTATTATGGTTTTATATTTATTTATTTTTTGTTTTTATTCAGTCATTTGTGGAGCATAATATTGTTTTTTAATATTGTTTTTAACATGGCTGTGCAGCACTCTGGAAACGTTCTTGTTGTTTAAATGTGCTATATAAATAATGTGGATTGGATTGGTTTCAAAAAGGTTGGGGACCCCTGCTTTAGGGAATATATAGGGAATATTTAGAGAAAGAAAATAAAAAAATACTTTTATCTAAAATGATCATAATAATTTCTGGTTATGTTAGGTCAGCAGAGAAGGCCTTGCTGGCCCTGATGGCACACCACTGCTAGAAGAATCCCCCAGTAAAAGCCCACTTCCATTTTGTATTTTACAGGATGAAATGAATGAGTGCACGTCACATTATCTTCACATGTCGCCCAACACAGGACTTCGCTGACAAACCTGGAGCTGTCGTATACATCGTGAGTTTAAAGTTACCAAGTGGCTGATTCGCCACTCAGGTAACAGCAGCTTGATTCCTTGTTAGGGTATGAGGTGATCAATGGTCCGTTGCATCAGATAAGCACCTGGCTGGGTGGCTGGATCACCTGACGGGGCCCCAACATGGACAACAATGTAGCTTCAGAGTCACCCAATGGTCTCCCAAAATGAATAGACAATTGTGGCTTGCACGTTAGACAGTATTAATAAAGTTGTTGATAGATTATATGCTATTGATCCCTGTGTGTGTGTGTGTGTGTGTGTGTGTGTGTGTGTGTGTGTGTGTGTGTGTGTGTGTGTGTGTGTGTGCAGTAGGGAAGTGTTGCATTATGGGGGAAAAAACACATTGTTGATAGATGATGGGATAATCGTTGACACACAAGAAGTTGCATGTGAGCTTCAACAACTGTGGTCAGTGGTCCATATGTAAGACTCCATCATGTACACATCTCATTCTGAATTGATTTTGTTGTGAAATATCCATTATTTTTTGTAATTTAGAGAAAACAATGCACAGTGTACAGTTGACACTGTCACATGTTACAAATGTACCCCCGGAGATTGCATATGCAATACAGTTTCTGCCCTGCATCTTTGCACATAATGTAGATTTCTCCTCAAATTGCACCAATTTAAATATTTTTTGATTTCAATGAAGTACAGTATACTCTTAAAAAAAAAAAAACACAGGTAAAAGAGACGACCCTGAACCAAAACCATAAGGTGTTATGTACAGGGGTTTGTTTGTATGTGTGCATTTAAATGAACCAATCTACGACAATGTGCTACAATACCTTGAGTAGTACAGTTTTTATCTTTAAAAAACTAGGGCTGTCATAATATTAAAATATTTAGCCGCGATTAATGGCACTTTGTTCATGGTTGGATCAAAATTAATTCCAATTAATCGCTAATAGATATACTTTTTCATTAATAATATAAGTATATAGACAGATACTTTTCAAGTTTTTATTACAATGAGTTTGTTTTAAAGAAATGTTTTTAAACATAATGATTTTTTAAATAGCTCACTTTCGTTCCATCCAAAGTCATGCACATGGGGATAGGTTAATTGGCAACACTAAATTGGCCCTAGTGTGTGAATGTGAGTGTGAATGTTGTCTGTCTATCTGTGTTGGCCCTGCGATGAGACGGCGACTTGTCCAGGGTGTACGCCGCCTTCCGCCCGATTATAGCTGAGATAGGCGCCAGCGCCCCCCGCGACCCCGAAAGGGAATAAGCGGTAGAAAATGGATGGATGGATGGACTTTCGTTCCAGTGATGTCATCTAACGGTGATCAAAGATAAAATGTTATTTTCTTGCCAGGAGAACGACTTGCCATGACTTTGGATCTGAGATTTCAAATATGTTGTGATGGCTGGGTTTTTACGCAGCTTGCATATGCAATACAGTTTCTGCCCTGCATCTTTGCACATAATGTAGATTTCTCCTCAAATTGCACCAATTTAAATATTTTTTGATTTCAATGAAGTACAGTATACTCTTAAAAAAAAAAACACACAGGTAAAAGAGACGACCCTGAACCAAAACCATAAGGTGTTATGTACAGGGGTTTGTTTGTATGTGTGCGTTCTTTGGGGATGCAAACGGACGATTCCGGACAGGACTGGAAGGTAGGAACATATTTACATTTTTTTCAAAAAAACTCAAAGAGGTACAAAACAGAAAACATCCAATGGAACAAGGTGCATTTGAAGCTAGATACTTAGCGGGGCTAGGAGGCAAACAAATCTTGCGTGACATTATCATGAAGCAAACAAAGAAGCCGAGACAGGTGATCAACAAAGGCAGGCTTAAATAATGTCTCTTGATTATCAACAGGTGAGTGTCCCGAACAACAAAGGCAGATGAAAATCATAAGTAATCATGGTGACTAAACAAACTCAAGGGTGCACAACAACAGGAACCAAGTGAGTCCAAAACAAACAGAAAACACAAAACATGATCCGAACCACGGATCATGACATATGTACCCTTTTCCAATTGCTATTTTCCTGCTTGTGGCTCAACATTAAGTGAACGCCATGCATTTTTTCATGTTACGGAATGGACTGAGCGACATAAAGGAGTCAGGACTCATGTACGTTAAAAGCGCTTTAAAACAATTTACGTCTTTGAGGGGACTCATAGTTAACGTGTTATCTCGTCAACTTTGACAGCCCGAATAAGTACATATCACATGTTTAAAGCTTGTTAAATATTCATTGAAATAACATTAATTGCGAGAGTAAAGTGGATTTTATTTTGTATTCGTAATTATTGTAAAGACCGGGCTGTTAAAGTTAAGGTATTTTTTGATTTCATACTATAAGTGCACCACAGGGCTAGAGTGTGCGTGTGTGTGTGTGTGTGTGTGTGTAAGTGTGTTTGTGTGTGTACCAGCAGGGTGTCTGCAAATGAGGACAGTTCAGCTTGTTATTGTTTTGACTTTTTTATTAAATATAAAGTTGATCCATCACCCCCAGGTTGTGTCTGTTTGATATACTGTAATGCAGGCCTGGGCAATTATTTTAACTTGGGGGCCAAATTTAGAGAAAAAAATTAGATTACCATAGTAACTAGTATATAATGCAAAAGAGCAGATTTCAACCATTGAATTATTTAGCAAAATTCAAGACTCACGGTAATTTGAAAACATCACTGCACATCATAATGGCAGTTACAATTTACATCTTGAAGATCTAAAAATAATATTTGGCAATGTCCGGCAGGCCAGATTGAAAAGCTCAACGGGCCGCATGTGGCCCCCGGGCCTTAATTTGCCCAGATCTGCTGTAATGTATGGCACTTAACCTTGCGTCACCTTGCTTGTCAATTTGAATGCACGAGTAGTGAATGTACGGTGCTTTTTTTTAACGATTTGAAACCGAGGTCAACATTCATTTATTGGTCATCATGGAGTTTTAGAGTGAGCTGAGGCCAACCATTTTAATGTTAGCGGCCTGAACGCAGGATGTCAAATTGGTTACTGTTTTTAAAAAATGCTAGGTGGGTGAAATCTGTAAAACACATTCTCTCTCTGCTTACACAATTCTTCTTCACATGCGGCACATTTAACTGTGCACATACAGTATGATCTCATTCCAAAGAGTTCTTTCTGATGGATTCTTCCTATAAACAACTCATTCCATGCATTTAGGCAAGTGTGGATAAGGAGTGTCTGTGTTTACAGTCTTTCCATATGTATGTACCTCCTGCCATTGTGGCTATGATAATGACAGGCATGCATTTTTATATATATTCTTCTCGGTGGCCATTACATCATGCTTTGACACCACACACTCACTGTAGACGTAGTGCAATATCAAACATAGACCACCTGCACTTCTGCATGAAAAAAAATGTCCATGAAGGAATTTATTAGTTATACATTTGCACACTAATGTTTAACACATCTTTTCAACCTGTTTTTGCTTTGTTATTATTGCATAGTACTGTTGTGGGATACAATAGTCAAGTTGTAAATTGGAGTGTCTGTTAGCCTAACCCGCGGCTCTTTAGCACCGCCCTAGTGGCTCCCTGGAGCATTTTAAAAAAAGGATTGACAACGGAAAAAGATGCGGGGTAAAAATATATTTTTTTGTTTCAGTATAGTTTTTGTTTGAGGGCAAACATGTCACAATTCTTACCAATTGCTAGAAAGCCCATTGTTTAATATGTTTAACATGAGTACTTGGTGAACATCGTTTTGTCTGACTCATTTCGGCGTTACTTGAACTCACCATAGTGTGGACTGTGACGCAACAGTATGTTTGTCTCATTTTGTCCACCAAACGTTTCACGCTGTGTGTGAATGCACAGAGGTGAGCTTTGTTGATGTTATTAACTTGTTGGAGTGCTAATCAGGTTATTTAGGCTAGCTGTATGTACATATTGCATCATTACGCCTCATTTGTAGGTGTAATTGAGCCCTTTTAATATCCTTTATTTTCATCCTCTTCAGATATAATTTAGTTTTGCGTGTCTTATAACATATTATCTGTATGTAATATTGGCTGCAATTCAGATAGTTGTTTGCGTTCCATGTTGTTCCAGACCACAGCAAACGTAACCTAGCTTGCCAAAGATTGTAATAAATCTATTAATAGAACACAGCCTGTCGTTTCCTTGAACTTTGACACACACATCTATACTTTTGGCCATTAAAAGCCAGTAATTTCCAGGAGTTATCTCACCTTCTGAGTAGCCCCTGATTTACTAATTGTTTCTAATGTTGAACAAATGTTTAGAATAAATATTAGATTTCAACATTTCTGTCAATGAAGATTTGCTTCAGCCTGCGACACATAGTCATTTTGATAGTAGGCAAATGTTTTTAATTTTTTCATTTTTTATTTCAATCAACATAAAAATATACAAAATACACTTTCAATTAGTGCATCAACCCCCTACCCCCAAAAACCCCTCCCTCCCCCATTCACTTTCATTCACACCCATTCACACAAAAAAGGGTTGTTTCTTTCTGCTACCAAAATTTTGGTTCCCACAAAATTGATAACACAGTCTGCAAGGGACACAGTTCCTGAAACACACATGAGTGTGTGTGCCGCCGGTCCACGAACATGATCATTAATTACTATTTTTTATGTAATTGTTTTATATTATTTTACTTTCTTTTCTATCCAAAAAAATGTTTTCTTTTAAATTTATCTTATTTTATTTTATTCATAAAATAAAAAAAGGACCTTATCTTCACCAGACCAGGTTGTTAATGAAATAGTAGGCTAATTTGGCTAATATAAACACATCATGAGTTGCCTTCATTATAACACCCAAATAAGGCTTTTGAAGTCATTTTGATTGTAGGCTATTATAGACACTTAATGCATACTTGCCAACCTTGAGACCTCTGAATTGGGGAGATTGGGGGTGTGGGGGGAATTGAGGAGGGCGGGGTCGGGGTGGGCGGGGCGGACCGGGGGTGGGGCTAAGGGCGGAGGAGTATATTTATAGCTAAAATTCACTGAAATTTAAGTATTTATATATAAAGTAAATACTTGAATTTCAGTGTTCATTTATTTACACATGTACACACACATAACACTCCTCTACTCATTGTTGTATTTGAAAGTGCAATGTTTTGCAGCCAGTAGCACAGCCTTTCAAGGAGCATAGGTATGGGCAGCATCTGTGAAATCGAATTTGCAGGAAAGGAGTAGGTTTAGGATTGAATTGTCCATCCTTGTTCTATTCTCTGTCACTATCTTTCTAACCATGCTGAACACCCTCTCTGATGATGCATTGCTGTGTGGCACGCACAAAAGTGCCTTCATCAAATGCACCAGAGTATGGAATCTTCCATCTCTCCCTAGCACACCCCTTCCCCTTTGATCTGTCCTGGATGAACTTAAATTCTTGTTTCCAATCATTTTGGAACTTGCAAGCGTACTTCTTCTTCATACTTGTTGTTGCCATGCCTGTCTCTTCTTCTTTTTTCTGTTTCGTCTCTGTTATGATTTTGGACATTACTACTTGCTGTAGTTTTGAAGCAATGCATGATGGGATTCTGGATGTTGTGTGTCAGTGTATTAATGTGCCGGCTGAACTAAACACAGACTGAGAAATAGCTCCGTGCCTGCCTACTTTATGAGTTATAGATAAACCTATGGATAACGGAGACATATATATAATAGTGCCGTCCTTGTTGTGTGGGTAGTTGCGCACTGAGCTCCAAAAGCCGTAGAAGTTATAACGCGACTGGGATGGCACGCTGTTTATAAGGTGAAAAAGCGGATGTGACGACAGGCTCTCCTCACTCAGGTTCGGCTGGAAATCGGGAGAAGTTCGGGGGAATGGTTGTCCCGGGAGATTTTCGGGAGAAGCACTGAAATTCGTGAGTATCCCGGAAAATTTCAGAGGGTTGGCAAGTATGACTTAATGTGTTGCCTTCATTATAACACTTATATAAAACTTTTCGTTTTTTGCGGCTCCAGACAGATTAGTTTTTTGTATTTTTGGTCCAATATGGCTCTGTCAACATTTTGGGTTGCCGACCCCTGGCCTAAGGCATGGGCCGTGCATGTCGGGGACCTGTGAGTGAGTTTATTCATCCTAAAATAAGTGTTGGATATCCTAGCAGGAAACACCAAATCCAGACGACTACGAACCAAGGCAGGACATGTTGCTTTGGGAACTTAAGTCAAATGGGAGGATCAATGGAGACCTTCCCTTCTTGACCCTAGCAGGACAATGATATTCTGTCAGAGGAAAAAAGAGGGAGGCCTAACTTCTTGAGCACATCCAAGATGTTTTTCTTTCTCGATCAATCACACTGATAAACAGATATAAAACAATGACCTCAAAAAATCACAGAGGCTCTGAGGTTTTTTTTTCACATATGGGGAGGCAAAGGTGTGCACACTGCCCCGGGCTCGTTAGACGACAGTGGTGTCATGGAGTGGGCCTCACTTTGCATCCCTTTCAATGATGTCCTTTTAACCCTCAGGCAGATGTATCTCAGCACCCACAGACAATAACAGGCCTCACAAATGTCTAAAGGCTTGTTAACTTGAGATTTTGTGCAAACTCACAAAGACAAAGAGCAGCTGACCATGTGTGAAGACGGAAATAAGCTCTAATGAAGACAAAGGAGTTTAAAGTGCAAGTTAACAAAGAAACTTGAGCTTTAGTCTTGATAAAGTGCTGCCAGCACCACCCTGAACAACATTGCACACTTATCACCTTGCGCCGACCATATTTCATTAAAAGACCCAGATGATAAAAATTTCACAAATAAGTTCTCTTTCTGTAGTTTTTGTTCCTGAACATGAATCCGGCAGTCATTTCCAATAATATCAATTTGTTTTTGAGAATGGGTAGATAACTGGGTATATACTCGCCCCCCCTATGATGTGACATCATCTCCAGAACTGCAGCCTATTTCCCAGCATCGACAGTTTCGATAAAGGCATGTAAACTATTATTTTGATCATTTAATTGCATGTTTTTGTCACTATGGGCCATGATTACTTCAAAACCGATATAGTTAACATTATAAGCAGAAATTAATTGCAATTTCCCCGACTTCCTTGCTCTTCCATCTCCTCTTCCAGCATTTCCTCAAGGATGTTGATGAAAGCATCAGTAGAAGAGGACACAAAATGGAGGACTAGCAGGTTATTATCTTTTTCTCTCGTTTTTTAAGCGCCAGGTCTGCTCTTCTTTCTCTGTTTTCCCGTAGGTTCTTTTACCTGCAGACATTATTGTTAGGTCTACAATTATGAAAAAAGTTTAATGTTATTAGCATTAGAAAGGCCTTTTAACCACAAGGCAGCCTTGATATCTAGCCTTCTTTATTTATTGAGGTAATGTGTATTTTGACAGTGACACCAAAACCCACACAGGGTATTTGAAAAAAAAATGGTAATTTGGTAATTCTGGCATTTTCTACAGTCAAAGCATTGACATCATCTCCGATTCCTTCCATCCTGCGTTCAACGTCGACACGACCAAGGAGATCATTGTCGACTTCAGGAGGCACCAGTCTAGCCACACTTCACTCTTCGTCA
This sequence comes from Nerophis ophidion, assembly GCF_033978795.1. Classification (NCBI taxonomy): domain Eukaryota; kingdom Metazoa; phylum Chordata; class Actinopteri; order Syngnathiformes; family Syngnathidae; genus Nerophis; species Nerophis ophidion. The sequence goes on from NC_084619.1 coordinate 27,562,947, forward strand.
ACGGCACAGCATTGGAGATGGTAAGCAACACTAAGTTCCTGGGGGTGCAGATAACTGACAACATGACCTGGTCCCTACACACTGGAGCATATTTTATCCTTCAGGTCTTCCATTCACGTTCACTGTTCACCTACAAGGCCACCAAATGTATGTGCTCACAAAGGATGCAAACACCTCATTCTGTTTTTAAAGTTGTTTTAGTAGTCTTTTTACATGTTTTTAGGAGTATTTTTACATGTTTTATGAGTTTTTTACGTGTTTTAAGATCTGTTTTTAAATTTGTTTGAAGAGGGGTTTTTTTTACATGTTTTTAGGAGTATTTTTCCGTGTTTTATGAGTTTTTTCCGTGTTTTAGGAGTCTTAATGTGTTTTAGGAGTCTTATTATGAGTTTTAGGAGTCTTGTTATGAATTTACATTTTAGATGTCACTGTGCATCTCTTCGTAGTCATTTTATGTGTTTTGGCGTCGGTTTTAATGTTTTAGAAGTTGGTTTTTGTATTTGTAAATATTTTACTCGTCATTTAATGTGTTAAGTCATTTTATGCATTTGAGTTTCGCACAAGAGGTAGAACATCTCACTCTGTGTTTTCTGGAATCTGTAAAAAGAGCTCAGCAGCGCATGCACTTTTTGCGTCGGATAAAAAGAGCACAGCTCCCTCCCCCCATTCTCAATAAATTCTACAGAGGCACTATAGAGAGCCAATTGACAAACTGATCTCTGTCTGGACTGGAGCCTGCAGTGCCTCAGACTAGAAGTCTCTGCAGAGAGTGGTGAAGACGGCGGAAAAGATCATCAAGACTCCTTTTCCTCCTAGCCAGGAAATCGCAAAAAGCCGCTGCCTGACAATGGCTCAAAAAATCTGTAGAGACTCCTCCCATCCCCACCAAGTACTGTTTTCATTGCTAGACTTAAGAAAGAGGTTCTGCAGCCTCTGTAGCAGAACCTCCAGGTTCTGTAACTTCTTCTTCCTTCAGGCCATTAGACTCTGAACGCATCATGACAATTCCCCCCCCCCCCCCAAAATTGATTAACTTGCTGGAATATAAAGACAATATAACATATATCCATCGACGAGGATGCATATGAACAAGTGGAATATATTTATGTGTGCAGTAATCTATTTATTTATATCTGCACATTATTGTTCTTTTCCTGCACTACAATGAGGTAATGCTACGAAATTTTGTTCTTATCTGTACTGTAAAGTTCAAATTTGAATGACAATAAAAAAAAGTCCAAGTCTAAGTCTAAAAAAAAAATTGCAATGCTTATTTGTGTGTCTTGCTGACATGTATGAGAATATTGTCTTTAGTAAGTGAAAAGCCTGTTCTATGTGTTGTAGGACAAAGAATAGGTGTCTAATTTGGGCGATGGAAAATATAATTTTGTCTTCTTTGTTTGATTGTTTAAACCTAAATATTCTGTATTCAAGTGTGATATTCTGAAGGATCTTTACTATTAATTTTATGAAATAAATATATACCTTTTTTAGTAGTGTTTGTAGTGAATAACAAAAAAAAAATGTTTGTAGTCTTTACCTTAGCCTCATTGAATATATTTTCATGCACTGACCTGAAACCGATCCAAGCAGCATAGTAACACATGCTTCCATGCTTAACCCTCCAGAAGAAGTGTGATGGTCTGCAAGGTGAGGTAGGACTTAGTCTGATCAATTCTGCTGCAGAAAAGTGATAAAAACAGAAGTATTTGCAGAGACTCCACTTAGTCATATGGTCAACACACCTTACTTTGTGATACGCTGCATTTAACACGGTGCTTAAAGTAAGGCTCGGTGATAAACGGCCTGCTGTATTCCACAGTACCTGGATGATGATGATAACAGCTTGTGCTGTTTTACTGACTTCTGACCAAATGGAGGAGATAAGCGGATGTTGACTGAGTTCAAATGGAGGAAGGAAAAATGTACAATTTTATGCTTCCAACCTTGTAAGAACAGTTTGGAAACAGTGTGGATGTTGCACCTGGGCCCCAAGCCCAGGGGGGCCCATGGGCTTTTGTAAAGTTTGATAATTTTTTTCTGTCATTTATACATCCATCCATCCATCCATCATCTTCCGCTTATCCGAGGTCGGGTCGCGGGGGCAGCAGCCTAAGCAGGGAAGCCCAGACTTCCCTATCTCCAGCCACTTCGTCTAGCTCTTCCCGGGGGATCCCGAGGCGTTCCCAGGCCAGCCGGGAGACATAGTCTTCCCAACGTGTCCTGGGTCTTCCCCGTGGCCTCCTACCAGCTGGACGTGCCCTAAACACATCCCTAGGGAGGCGTTCGGGTGGCATTCATTTATACATGCAATTTATAAAAATACGTCATAAATATTTATATAAAATGAATATAACAGTGAAAGTTCAATAATAACGTTGCTTGAATCATATCAAGAATGTCCGAGAACTACAAGAAATGGACCTCCTATCAGACACAAAATGCATAAAGCAAACCGAGCTTTGATCAGTACACTCAACACAGACGTCATAACAACATTAAAGCTCACTTCTATTCATTCACACATAGCACCAGCATCTTGAAGCAAGGATAAGACAATAGAAGGAATATAAACATATATTAAATCTATTTGTGGCAGCAGAGAAGAGTTGAGTTGAGTTGCGTTGAGTTTGAGTTTTTTTCGAACATGCAAGCACACAACATAATAAATCACAATTTCTAGTTTCTCTTTTCAACATGTTCGAAAAGGAGTAGGAAGAAGCAGAGCTTATTTAATCCTACCCATTTTCTCTTACATAACAGTTGCTAAAACTTTTGTTCACTTCCTGTTCTCAATTTATTCACAATATACTCCATTAGTGATCACGATAAAAATAAATAAACAAATGCTAATTGGTGAAGTCAATTATATTTCATATGATGAGATAAATAACATTATTTTGAGAATGAAAGAGACTAATGTACAAAGTTCACATTGAAGATAATTATGGTGCTTTCAAAGAACCCCGATTTAAAAGGGATCATATTTTGATTTTACAGGCCATCTTCAAGTCACTTTTTGACCGCTTCTGTAGATTGCGCTGTTTTGTGGGCGGTCTTATTTACATGCCGAAGCACACCTGCAAGCCAAGCCCCCTTTGACTATGTCTTCTTCCCATCAGCCATGTTGTAGTTTTTAGCACTTCCAATTTGAGTCTAATAACAGATATAAGTTACAATATTATATATAATATATACATATAAAATATTACACCGGCTTCCACCTGATTGCAGCTCAGGTAGGCACCAGCGCCCCCCGCGACCCCAAAGGGAATAAGCGGTAGAAAATGGATGGATGGATGGATACTATAGTAATGTAAAAATAACAGTATAATATAATATAATATATTAATAAAAATATATCATAATATCTTATATACTCTATATATAATATGTAAATATTACATATACTATGGTACATTTTTTGTCTACTTAATACCTGCATTATCCTTTCCATCCTTACCCTTGACATGCTTTGTAACTGAGCTACTGTGTGGAACTTTCACTTGTGGATCAATAAAGTTTGCCTAAGTCTAAGTCTAAGAACTACAAGATACCTTTTATTAGAAATGGCAAAAGCAGGGGATTTTAGCATGCACACCGGTCTGCCCCACAACAAGAGGATAGAGAAAAGGAAGGATTTTACAGACTACTGTTTTGGACACATTTTATTGATGTTGTACTTCATTATCTTGCATGTTCTGTATTGGGGCTCTAGCTTTTAAGCAATTACAACTTCCTGGTTGTTTCCCTTTTACACGTACAGATCATATAAAATTGTTAGGTGCGTTGACTTTTATATTGTTTTATAAATAAAGAGAATTTAATTTTGAATCTTCGACTACAATGGCGGACTTGCGTAAATCTCTTCAGGTAAACCTCTACCAAAAACGTCACTAAAGTCTCAAATTTCAAACGGAATTGGAGCAAATTTGGAATAAAGCAAGATTGTTTTATAAATATCTCTGCCATGCCTCCATGATTTGATTTCAAATTTCCTGGATTACTGGAGATCCCAAATACACAAAAACAGATAAGAAAAGTTGGTTTTCCATTATAGGACCCCTTTAAATGACCAAGGTGTAATTAGTTTTTAAGGACAGGGAGACTCTAACTCCCAGATGATGCACTAACAATATCCATCCATCCATTTCCTACCGCTTATTCCCTCTGGGGGCGCTGGTGCCTATCTCAGCTAAAATCGGGCGGTAAGCGACATACACCCTGGACAAGTCGCCACGTCATCGCAGGGCCGCACCAACAATAATATGTTCAAAATAATAATAATGTCGTATTGTAATTGTTATTATCCGCTGATGATAATTATATGTTATAGATAGCTCGGTTGATAGAGTGGGCATGCCAGCAACTTAAAGGTTCCAGGTTCGATCCCTGCTTCTGCCAACCTAGTCATTGCCATTGTGTCCTTGGGCAAGACACTTTACCCCCCTGCTCCCAGTGCCACCCACACTGGTTTAAATGTAACTTAGATATTGGGTTTCACAATGCAAAGCGCTTTGAGTTACTAGAGAAAAGCGCTATATAAATATAATTCACTTCACTTCACAATGAGCTAACTTTACACTTGACATATATATTTAAAGGAGAACTGCACTTAATTTGATATACTCGATTCCACCAATAAAGCGCACTAAAAACAACAAAAAACCTCTATCAATGTTTTATATTCATGCTACATGTATATACGTCATATTGTTACAGGCACGTTCATAATAACAGGTAATATTTTTGTATTTTTATTATTTCAAGCATACGGCGGCACATTAATTTCACAGATGCACCACAACGTTTGCTTTTTTCTTCAGCAACAACCACTACTAATCATGACCGACTTCCTGAGAGCCAACAACTATTTTTAGACGAACAATGATGCAGAACCTTGTTTTATCAACCAGAATTAAAGGAGGATAAGCTACAAGTTTTAGAAGCAGAGTGTAAAGCAGATCCAGGAAGTAGGACTAAATGCTAAAAGAAAGTAATACAAACCACAAACATAATAAAACTATTACTTACTGTACAATGCCTGCTCTCACCGCGACAGTAGGGATGTTTACTGTAGATGAAGACTTAAAGGCCTACTGAAATGAGATTTTCTCATTCAAACAGGGATAGCAGGTCCATTCTATGTGTCATACTTGATCATTTCGCGATATTGCCATATTTTTGCTGAAAGGATTTAGTGAAGAACATCGACGATAAAGTTTGCAACTTTTGGTCGCCAATAAAAAAGCCTTGCCTGTACCGGAAGTAGCAGATGATGTGCGCGTGACGTCACTGGTTGTAGAGCTCCTCACATCCTCACATTGTTTAAAATTATAGCCACCAGCAGCTAGAGCGATTCGGACCAATAAAGCGACAATTTCCCCATTAATTTGAGCGAGGATGAAAGATTTGTGGACGAGGAAAATCAGAGTGAAGGACTAGAAAAAAAAAAGTAAAAAAAAAAAAAAAGGCAAGCGCAGTGAGAGCGATTCAGATGTTATTAGGCACATTTACAAAGATAATTCTGGAAAATCCCTTATCTGCCTATTGTGTTGCTAGTGTTTTAGTGAGACTATATGGTACCTGAAAGTCGGAGGGGTGACCGCCAGTGTCTCTGAGGGAAGCCACGCAGCTGCAGCAGGACGCAAGCTCCGCTGATGTCTACGGTAAGAGCCGACTTATTACCACAATTTTCTCACCGAAACCTGCCGGTTGACATGTGGTCGGGAACCATATTCGCTTGACCACTCTGATCCATAGTAAAGTTTCACCTTCGGGAATTTTAAACAAGGAAACACCGGCTGTGTTTGTGATGCTAAAGGCAGCTGCAGTGCACCGCTTCCCACCCACATCTTTCTTCTTTGACGTCTCCATTATTAATTGAACAAATTGCAAAATATTCAGCAACACAGATGTCCAGAATACTGTGTAATTATGAAATTAAAGCAGACTACTTATAGCTGGGATGTCCGCTACAACCCGATACGTCACGTGCACGTGTCAGCATACGCCTCATCATTCCGCGACGTTTTCAACAGGATACCTCGCGGGAAATTTAAAATTGCAATTTAGTAAACTAAAAAGGCCGTATTTGCATGTGTTGCAATGTTAATATTTCATCATTGATATATAAACTATCAGACTGCGTGGTCCGTAGTAGTGGGTTTCAGTAGGCCTTTAATCTGAATTCCCCCGCGGGGTAGAATGGGGGACCATTTGAGAGTCTGTGCTTGAAATGTTATCACTCCATTCGTTTGGACCAATAAAACACCAATAAGACAGCCCTACTGACTACAAAAAAAAAAATCATAAATGAAATATTGAGCCTGTTTATTTCATACACTGACTTCCATGATGGCTGCTTTGAAGTAAAGACAACATGCAGACTCACTGACGTCTTTCTGCAACATGACGTACGTATTCATTTAACCCAACTAAGCAAATCCTCAGCCAGAAAATTATATTCACACTTCACCGCATGCCTTTTAAAAGAATGTTCTTATCACGGCGTGCGAATTATGATGTTTAATCACAAGATTTAAGGTGTAGGAGTCAAAGCACCAGATTTATGTTCCTGTGGCTTAACTTGTCTAAGTTATGAGAGGGAAAAATTGAGCGGATTTTCTTTAATGTGTCTTTTTGAGAGACTATTACTTAAGATTTACAATAAGAAAAAAAACACGAAAGCACTGCAAATGTAACTCAATTCCTCAGGCTAAACAGAGTTAAGACGATTCTTACATTCTTTGTCATGGAGCGCGTGACATGTACAAGTACGCATATTTGTTGGACTTTTACATTACACCTAAAGCTAACAAGATTTTAAAGAAAAATACTTAGAATAATTCACAAGTGTGATTTGCTTTCATGAGATTTTTGTCATCGCACTGCAAAAGGGTACACTAATGATGAAAAATGATCGGGCGTGCTTCAAATGATGCATCTCTGGCTGCTCAGTAGAATATGATTTATACTTTGTAGACGGCTGCTCTTGGCAGAATTTTGTTTTGAAGAATTGCCCCAATTTTTTTATTTATGTGAAATGAAAGGGACAAGTGGTAGAAAATGGATGGACGGATTGAATTTTATATTGTTTTGATCAAACTTGAATTAAACTTGAAACATATTTTGTACTCAAACAAATTCATGGAAATCGTTTGATACTGTGTCTATGAATGTTGTCATTATTAACTGTATCTACTGTATCACCCGAGATTTAGTCTAGCGGCTGGAGAAGCCTACTCGGATGAGAGAAAAAAATGTCTTCTATGACAAACCAAACAGTCCAGTTGCTATCGATTGAATGCCTGGGTGTAAGATACTGTAAATTCCAGACTATAAGCCACTATTTTTTTCCTATGTTTTGAACTCTGTGGCTTATAAAACTTTGCGGGTAATTTAGGGATTTTTTTCTTTGCTAACGGCTATAATGTTTTGTTTTAAATAGTTATCATTAAACTCAAACAGCAACACTGAAATGGTGTATTACTGTTTGTGCAATGGCACCATCTTTTGGATGAGTTCACTCACTGCAGGTGTTGCCTATTTAACCAGAAGTACAACTGTCCATAGCGTTTCTGCTCAAAAGGACTCTTCATTCCTCACGCCAAGCAACATTTGTATATTTTACAATATAACTAAAGAAACTCATACTTACTAAATGTATGTAGGAATGTTTTCATGCATATTTGTATGTGCTATTGTAATTTCATCAAACTGGCATCGTTAGTATGAGCCAGTATGCTAACACCTTTAAAAGTGTCTATGTTCGTAGTATTAACTTACAATAGCATGTTTTTTTTATTGTTACAGTTTTGTAATTTCACCAGGTCGGACACCTCAGTCACCTTGGACGTATCCTCGCTCATCCATGCGGACTGGACACTGGCCGAGAGTGGAATCGGCTGTCTTGGTTGCTTTGTTGGGTCTGCTCCTGTCTCTGGCCATGCTCCCTTTACTTTTTATTCATAGCTGTATGTAGAAGTGTCTGGTTGTATCTAATGCTTTAATGATTTTAATGTCCTCTGTGTTCTTTGATGTTTCCCTCTTACACACATGTAAGAGGGATGTGTACTATGGCTATGAGTTGTTTTTTTTCCCTTGGCCTCAGTCTGCACCCCCTCTCCAGGGCCCAAGCTAAGACCGATTTTTTATTTTTATTTTTTATTTTATTTTAATATTCAATTTTTTTCTCCCCCTCGTTTACCTGTATCTCATCTTTTTTGTAAGGGGCGCTGGAAGCCGGCAGACCCGTCAGCGATCCTGTTCTGTCTCCCTGTAATGTTTGTCTGATCTTGAATGGGATTGTGCTGAAAATTTTAATTTTCCTGAAGGAACTCTCCTGACGGAATAAATAAAGTACGATCTGAAAATGTGTCTTTAACTGATTGGTGAGCTCGCTACTGCAGTTAGAGCAGTGGTTCTTAACCTTGTTGGAGGTACCAAACCCCACCAGTTTCCTATGCGCATTCACCGAACCCTTCTTTAGTGAAAATTATTGTTATTATTTTCTTTTCATATTAAAAAAAAAGTTACCGTATTTCCGTGAATTGCCGCCGGGGCGCTAATTCATTTAAAACCTCTTCTCACTCCTGCGCTTACCAAAGGCATGCGGTATAAGTAATCATGCGCTTATTATTTTAAAACCTTTTCTCACTCAGGCACTTACCAAAGGCATGCAGTAAACATTTGAGTGTGATGTAAGCTTGGACCTTAAATCCTACTGAATAGCTCTTAATTTTTTTCCCTTTATGCGATTTTAAATTACCGGTATTGAAATCAGCCTCCTCCATTTTGAAAATGATGACAGGGGAAGTGTCACTCGTGACGTCACGAGTTTGACCTGGCAGTACTACTAATCATGCGCTAATTATTTTGGGAAGCGAGTTTGACCCGGCAGTAATTCAAGGCAGGCGCATACTATATGCCTTTCTGCAATTCAAGGAAATACGGTATATGTTTTTTTTTACTGGTGCAAAAAATGAACCATGCATGAACATCACCTTGTTCAGTTAACAAAACCAACAAGAGCATGAACTCACAACAAATCACACACCTTAAACACATTACCATGAATTGATCAACGTGGACCCCAATTTAAACAAGTTGAACAACTTATTTGGGTGTTACCATTTAGTGGTCAATTGTGCGGAATATGTACTGTACTGTGTAAACTGTAGTGTTTCATTTAATGTATTCTCTTCCTGCCCTGCGATGAGGTGGCGACTTGTCCAGGGTGTACCCTGCCTTCCGCCAGATTGTAGCTGAGATAGGCGCCAGCGCCCCCCGCGACCCCAAAAGGGAATAAGCGGTAGAAAATGGATGGATGGATATTCTCTTCCTTTGCAATCTGCTAGTAAAAGTTTCGGATCGTTCAATCAAACAACCTGCAAATCAGATAGTAAATTAGAGTGAACATTGTTTGGGGTTATCCATAATACGCTTTTATGGGGAACTTTTCATTTACACGATAAGTCGGATGTGTCTTTACCTCCGTGGCGGAGGCTCCGCCGAACCCCTGAGGCCGACTCACCGAACCCCTAGGGTTTATCGAACCCAGGTTAAGAACCACTGTTAGAGGTTTCATGACGATTACTTCTGTTTTGTCTCAGCAATCATTTAACTGCTAAGTTACAGGCACCATTTGGAAACAATTACGGTATATGTAAATAAATATTTACACATTTTTCTGTGTAAATACCAAATTTCACAACGTATATATCTGTGGCGTATAGCAGCCCAGCAGCCGGGGACAATAAGGATATACAGGGTCATACTTTATTATATTCATATCAGTACCAGTGGCAGGAAGGGGCTACTCATTCAATTGCGGTAAAGTGTAATGAAGCTCCATTAATTGACATTTTGCATGCACTTATTCACACCAACGAGGCCCCCTACGGATCGCGGAGCGCTACGCACCGCGTGTGATCTGTGTATAGGGATGGTAGCCCTGGGCTTATCTATACTGTAACAATAATGATCAGATAAGAGTCTTAAGAATGTGAAAATACTCACCTCTAAAGACACACACAGTAACTTTACCACTATTTTAGTGACAGTTAAATTAGATATTTTCTGCAATAATTACATTTAATATAATTTCTAAAGTCTGATTATTTTGATTAAAATGAATCATTTCACAGGACTAATTATTTCGTAACACAATGTTTTACCAGTAGTCTTCTACTGTATAATTTAAGTTAAAGTTGCAAAACAAACTGGATTTATGAGTCTGGTGGTTTCAGAGGCACGAAATTGTATCTATTGATTTCTCTGGTGACATCATCCTCTTAATGACTAGGTTACGATGGCTATTCAAGACAAAGAAAGAAGCCAAAGGGGCAAAACAACACACACAAACAACACACACAACCTTAAACATATGAACGAACACCACGATTGCACTCAAAGAAGCACATTTCACACCAATATCACACCAACAGATTGTGAAAGACATGATGACATGTCAACAAAGAGGTGGCGAAGATGAAATCGAATGAGAGAACAGACACATAAAGCAAGTCGTTTTTGGTAAAGACATTTGATCCAACAACAAACAACTTTTCTTCGTAAACGTATATTCTACTCATTACATTTACAGTGCACTAAAATATAACAGACTCAAACATGTAATGTTGTACGGTGTGAATATACACAAGTGATAATAAATCAGGCCTACTAAATATTACAGAGCCCCATAAAGACTTTGAGTTGAGATTGTGGGGCCAAAACCACTATAAAACTACTAAAATGTTTAAGAATGATGTATTAGGTTGCATTCTGCCAATTCAATGCAGTCATATGTTCTATCCCATGGTCAACATGATGAATATATTGTGTAATGGAGTTTAGCAAAACCTGCGACGTTTGTATGACTTTAACTTTTTGACTCGGGGGCCGCGTTGGGTTAAAAAAATGTTGCTGGGGGCCGGGCTGTATATGTATGTGTGTATATATATATATATATATATATATATACACACCCCGTTTCCATATGAGCTGGGTAATTGTGTTAGATGTAAATATAAACAGAATACAATGATTTGAAAATCCTTTTCAACCCATATTCAATTGAATGCACTACAAATACAAGATATTTGATGTTCAAACTCATAAAGTTCATTTTTTTTGCAAATAATAATTAACTTAGAATTTCATGGCTGCAACACGTGCCAAAGTAGTTGGGAAAGGGCATGTTCACCACTGTGTTACGTCACCTTTTCTTTTAACAATACTCAATAAACGTTTGGGAACTGAGGAAACTAATTATTGAAGCTTTGAAAGTGGAATTCTTTACCATTCTTGTTTTATGTAGAACTTAAGTCATTCAACAGTCCGGGGTCTCAGCTGTTGTATTTTACGTTTCATAATGCGCCACATGTTTTCGATGTGAGACAGGTCTAGATTGCAGGCGGGTCAGGAAAATACCCGTACTCTTACTACGAAACCACGCTGTTGTAACACGTGGCTTGGCATTGTTTTGCTGAAAAAAGCAGGGACGTCCATGATAACGTTGCTTAGATAACAACATATGTTTCTCCAAAACCTGTATGGACCTTTCAGCATTAATGGTGCCTTCACAGAAGTATAAGTTACCCATGCCTTGGGCACTAATGCACCCCCATACCATCACAGATGCTGGCTTTTGAACTTCGCGCCTAGAACAATCCAGATGGTTATTTTCCCCTTTGTTCCGGAGGACACCACGTCCACAGTTTCCAAATACAATTTGAAATGTGGACTCGTCAGACCATTGAACACCTTTCCACTGTGCATCAGTCCATCGTAGATGATCTCGGGCCCAGCGAAGCCAGCGGCATTCCTTGGTGTTGTTGATTAATGGGTTTTGCTTTGCATAGTAGAGTTTTAACTTGCACTTACAGATGTAGCAACCAACTGTAGTTACTGACAGTGGTTTTATGAAGTGTTACTCAGCCCATGTGGTGATATCCTGTAAACACTGATGTCTGTTTTTGATGCAGTACCGCCTGAGGGATCAACGGTCCGTAATATCATCGCTTACGTGCAGTGATTTCTCCAGAATCTCTGAACCTTTTGATGATTTTGCGGACCGTAGATGGTAAAATCCCAAAATTTCTTGCAATAGTTCGTTGAGAAATGTTGTCCTGAAACTGTTCGACAATTTGCTTACAAATTGGTGACCCTCGCCCCATCCTTGTTTGTCAATTACATAGCATTTCAGGGAAGCTGCTTTTATACCCAATCATGGCACCTACCTGTTCCCAATTAGCCTGTACACCTGTGGGATGTTCTAAATAAGTGTTTGATGAAAATTTCTCAACTTTATCAGTATTTATTGTCACCATTCCCAACTTCTTTGTCACGTGTTGCTGGCATCAAATTCTAGAGTTAATGATTTTTTGCAAAAAAAAAAAGGTTTATCAGTTTGAACATCAAATATGTTGTCTTTGTAACATATTTAACTCAATATGGGTTGAAAATGATTTGCAAATCATTGTATTCCGCTTATATTTACATCTAACACAATTTCCCAATTCATATGGAAACATATATATACATATATATACATATGTATACATATATATATATATATATATATATATATATATATATATATATATATATATATATATATATATATATATATATATATATATATGAATGTATGTGTAACGGTGACAATATGGATGTTATTTCATGTTTGGAGGGCTCTAATAATGTTTAAAAGAATGAACGTTAGATGGTTTAATAGTAAATTACCATTTTTTTTTTTTTTTTAAAGAACAACTGCAAAGGCAAAACTGAGAAAAAGACAATCTGCAAAAATCTTAACACACTTATTGTTACATATAATATTCATGGTCAGTTCCTTGTTTTATAACCATGTTGTGATGTCTTGGGTGGCGAGAAAGTATACAAACAACAGACGCTTAATGGAAAGCTGATTTTCTCAAGCCTCCTTCACTTCCTGTCATCCTTCATCCTGCTAATATCATCTTCTTTTTGCTTGGATCTTAGCCATAATTTTGTGGAACGCTCCTCTGTCCACCTTTGGGTGGATATCAAATAATAAAATTGAACATCTCCTGCCGCCACAAAGACGCACATGCACACACACACACACACACACACACACACACACACACACACACACACACACACACACACACACACACACACACACACACACACACACACACACACACACAGACACACACACACACACACACACACACACACACACACACACACACACACACTGACAGATGCAAGTGACATCTGGTTGGCAACAAGCAGCAGGGAGCCTCTCAGGAGTGTTGGAAAGTTGCCTGAGACCTTGGCACAGAGGGACGAAGTTACAAGGTGAGCGTCAAAGCAGATTACCGGATAAAGTATCAACTCAAATCCCTGCTTGTTCCGATCGTCAAATAGGATTGTTTGAAGTCGTCCAAAATATTTTGAAATCATCACTCATGCCTGTTGACTCTTGTTTGCTCTTAAATTTCATCTCTTCCCCATAAACGCTGATTGCCATAAAAATTGTGAGCATTGAAAATCGAACATTTGCCTTGTAACCTGAACTGCTCTTTAAAACATAGGACATACCAATGAGGCTTGACTGTGGATAGATGTTTTGATAAGTACTGACAAAGTACTCACATAAAGATGGCATTCAAGTTTTAAGGGCTTCAATTTCAGTCATGGTTTTGGTACTGGAAGGGGTAGTGAGTAGAGCGGCCGTGCCAGAAACCTGAGGGTTGCAGGTTCGCTCCCCACCTATTGACATCCAAGTCGCTGCCGTTGTGTCCTTGGGCAGGACACTTCACCCTTTGCCCCCGGTGCCGCTCACACTGGTGAATGAATGATAAATGAATGATAGGTGATGGTCGGAGGGGCCGTAGGCGCAAACTGGCAGCCATGCTTCCGTCAGTCCACCCCAAGGCAGCTGTGGCCACTGATGTAGCTTACCACCACCAGGTGTGAATGAATGATGGGTTCCCACTTCTCTGTGAGCGCTTTGAGTATCTAACAATAGAAAAGCGGGATATAAATCTAATCCATTATTATTATTATGGAAGGTGAACATAAAACCCTCAACTGCGTTTCCACTGCCAAGTCCTGTCTTTCATAGGCGTAGGAATCAGGGAGAATGGGGGTTGGAATGGTTGTCACGGGTTGAGGTAATTTTAACAAACAACACTGTGGAGAGACGGAGCCGACGATCCGACAGCGGGCTTGGACGAATGATGGTCCGGCCTTAGATGGCGGCGAGAAGGCGGAGCATGCAGCGAAGCGGAGAGGCGGTGCACGCCTGGAGCGACACTGCAGCCATCAGCGTCAGGTGCGTACACCACACAGCTGCGCTCAATCCCATCATCTTCTGCTGCAGCATAAAAGGGGCGAAGGAGGAGCACTCGGGGCAGAAGTAGGAGAGGAACTACCCGACACGAATGACCACGAGAGCGACGAGAGAGACCCCGACCAAGATGAGTCCCCGCAACAGACGCAGCCATCGGACACCGAAAGGTGTGCCGCGACCAGCAGGAAGAGCCAGCAAGCCAGAAATTGGCGCGACAGACTGGCCAGACCAAAGGTGTATTGAAATAATAAATGCGTTTTGCAACGATCGGCACTGCACCCCACACGATGACGGTATGAGACACGTCACAGACACTAATTATATATATTTTTAGTTCCAGAGGAGACTGAGGGTAATTTGGAAACATATACCTGCAGCATGGTGGAGACTGTGGAGTATCTAAATGATAATACCTCAGTGTACAGAGCTGACATGGTGCAACAAGGTGAGCATGTGTGTTTATTGTGTCTTCCTAAAAGTTGCAACCACCAGCAGTGATTTAAAGGACATCAATCATATAGAATCAAATTGGCGCGCTTAGAAATAGGAATGGGACCCAAGCCTTGGTTCCATAATGGCACTGGTGGTGACGTAATCTGTAGTAACTCTGTAGGTGCCTCATTGCGATGCTAAACTGATGTAGGCTTTAGCACCTGCAACAAGTGCTTGAAGGTGATATTGAGCGATTAACGTCTTGTAAGTCATGTAGTCCGTCCCTGATGCTCTTTTTAAAGGAGAGCTTCACTTTGTTGGAATGTTCCCTATCATTCACAATTCCTATGTGAAACAAAAACACATATGTTTTTCTTTTCTTGTATGCATTCTAATTTAGTACGAGGTGGCCAACATTGAAGCTGGAGGGAGTCATGAAGTGGGCTTTATGGGCAAAAAACTGCCAACCATACTTCATATACAAGTCCATGCGTCCACTTTCTACCGCTTTACCAAGTATTAGCAACGTTGTTATTGCAAGCGCTAACGCAGAGGAGCTACTTCTTGCGGCGCCGTGACCACTGAGAGAACTAGTTTAAGCAGCTGTTGAAATATCGAGCCTGGTGCATCGCCTCTGGTTTGGTACAACTTTATTGTAGATTATAAATCACGCCTCTCGCCTAGATAGTAGCTATAAACCGAGAAGCTAGACAACGTTGACATCCAACTTTAACCTGGAGGTCATGAGAAAGACACAAAAATACCTTCTTTTTGAAAAAAAAAACCTAGTTAAGGATTATGTTTATTTCTTCATCTATACGGGAACATTCGAACATCCCATCAGTTGGCATCCCATTGAGAGCAGATGACAGATGTTGTACACTAAGGAATTGTTTTATTATGTGCGTAGTTTCTATTTCTTATTTAGCACTTTGCTTTCTTGCTGGATCTGCTTATCACTCAGCTTCTGTAAAACTTGCAGCTCATCCTCTGTATATTCAGGCTAAAAAAATAGGGTTCTGGATCGTTATTTGTCTAAAAAGTAGTCGTTGGCTCTCATGAAGTCTGCCATAATTAGTGGTAGTGGTGTTTTGGTTGAAGAAACTATCAATCATTTAATCAATCAAAGTTTATTTATATAGGCCTGTGGAGAGACAAAGCTGACGAGCCGACAGCGGGCGAAGACAAACAGCGGTCCTGACCAAGATGGCGGCCAGGAGGCGGAGCATGCAGCAGAACGGAGCGGTGGGGCACGCCTAGAGCGACACTGCAGCCATCAGAGTCAGGTCCGTACGCAACACACCTGCTCTCAATCCCTGCATCTTCTGCTGCAGCAGAACCCTGTAATTGTATTCATCAACACTACCTTGCAAACACAGTATCAGCTCTATCTAATGAAAAAGTATCAATCAATTTAACGACAAACAACTAAGGACCTGATTTACAAGAGGTTTGCGTGTACTGTTTGTGCAAACTTGATAGCACACGCAAAGATGATCTACTAAGCGTGTGCAAAGTGGATTGCGTCTGTTAATTCAGCAGAATAAGGCGTGCAATACATTTTCTGTCTCGATCTTCATATTAATATTAAAAATATATGCTAAAACGGCCACAATACTGGGAGGAAAAATGCAAATATAATTATTTAGCCCAATCACGTTATTTTCCAAGCACTATTTAGCCTTGTATTTAGCACGTGTCAGAAGGACATGCAAACTGACAGTTATACACAGCTGTCCATCGTACACACCGTTATTCACACATACAAACATACACACATAGGCATCTACGCTCCGACATACATAAACAAATACAGTACATACCTACATACTCCAAGTCCGCCCATCTACACGCACATTCACGGTACAAACATACACATACTGTACATATACATTCACTGTACAAACAAACATACACATACTGTACATATACATTTACTGTACAAACATTCATATACACATTCTGTTCATATACAAGTAGATATACATACATACGCTCATGCACATAATCACGTTTCATCAAACATATATCAATGTTGTTGCCCTAGGGTAAACTGGGTAACACATGGCATACTGACAAAGCTTAACCCATTGTTACTATAACAATCTACAAGATTAATATAGGTTGCTTCTCTCTATTCCCCTCCATCTTTCTGTATTCCTTTTTTTTTTCATCATTTCATTTATTTTTTTGTTATCTTTCTAGCTATCATTATGTATACATATTGTTGCATTTGAACAACTGTATTGTTGAAAATAGAGGTAAATAGAGCTTTTTCTATTGGTATTTGTATTGCAGTTTTAGTGTAAAAATCCTCATTGTTATTTCTATATTATTATTTATTTCACTAACTGCTTATTTGCTATCACTTTTCCAATCATATTTGTACATATCGTATGTGCTGTGTTGTTCTATTTTTGTTGTTGTTTTTGTTGTTATTGTTGTGTTTGCTGCTGTTGTTTTTGTCTTTCTGTCTAATCCCCCTCCTATTCCCACAATTTTCCCCTCTGTCTTCCTTTTTTTCTCTTTCTATCCCCTCCTGCGGCCCGGCTGCACCAATTGATAATATAAATACATTTGATGAAGTCAAATTCAAATAAGGCAAAAAGAGAAGTATCTTACACTTCTCTTTTGTAAAGTAAATCTGAACAGCCGATATGGGCATCTACATCAACTATGTGATGGACATATAAGCTGGACAGGACAAAAACAAACAAACAAAAAAAAAATAATAATAATAAAAAAGAATGCTCTGTCCTTCAAGTGTCTGTCAACATTTTGGACGGTCAAAAATTTAAAAAATATTAGACGTAACGTCCATTCAGCAATTTCCTTTTATAATTTATTGCTGCTGAATGACTTACCCTGTTGAGGCCCAAGCTGTTTGTTAACATGCTTTTTTATTATTTCTCTTTGCCATTTGGGCTTTTTGGACCTTAATAAGGGTACAAAACTAAGAATCATCTTTTTATATGATGTACTCAGTCCATAAGTAACAAATGTGTACTTCATGTTTAGTGACATGCTAATTCTTATTTTTACACTATTTTGTTCCAACTTCCATTGTATGTTATACTCTTTTGACACCACCAGATGACAGTAAAAGTGTCCACTTATTGGCCATACGACCCCAGTTCAGTAGTGTGCACAATTTTTAAAATAAGAGCTAAAAAGGGCTCTCCACGCATGTGGCCACTTAGGATAGGATAGGATAGGTCTTTATTGTCATTGCAAAAGTACAACGAAACTTTGTTTTCAGCACAAACCTGTTCAAGATTACACAACAAAACAGTGTACAGGGTTACAGAACAAGAACGCTGATGGGTCGCCATAAGGCGCCCCGTAAAAGATGGGGAAAAGGTAAACGATGAGAAAGGATGAGTAAAAAAATACAATCCAGACTGGGCTCCTAAGGGGGCCCAGTTCGGAGTGGGAAAAAAAACCTCCATAGCAAAGCACATATACATATTACAACATACATCTCAAGATATCTAGCAACAGAGGGAAGGTAGTTCAAGGTCATGGTGGTAGGTCGCAGCTCTCAGGCGCTGACCATCCATTCATCACCCCTATGGGATTTTCGTCAAGGGCGTTGGGTTGGGGGTGGGTGGGGGTGTGTGTGTGGGGGGGGGGGGGGGGGTGGGGTGTATATGCCCATAGTGTGTCTCTGTTCCGAGGCCTTGATGTATTGTGCCGTCTCGTCCAAAGTCAACAACAACAGGTGTGTGTCCATGAGAGACAAGAAGGGAGTTTGTTGTGTCTTCGCTGTGCTGTTCTTCGGGAGAGTCTCAAAGACAGGGAAACAATCCATGTTAGAATGATTTTGTATGCGAGTGAAAATAAAATTTGCTTTTCACTCTTAATTGTCTATGACTGGTCCTCAAAAACTGCGGGGTAGACAGTCCGATGTAATCCACAGTTCTTCCCGCATCCTCCAATTATTTGTGGCAAGCTTTGAAGACTGCCAGCAACTTACAATTTGTCGACAAACCAGAGCAACGTTTACTCCAATCAGCAGATGTCCTGTTGTCATAATTCCGAATAGGTGGATATATTCACTTCCTCGACAGAAAAGGGTCTCCAGGCACGCGGCACTACTTCTTCCCCCAAGACTCCGTCGTGTGTCCAGCAACAACCGCTTCGTCACGACAGCAGGTTCCTCCAAACCCAAGATCTTGTCAATTTTGTTGAGGCCAGTTAAATAGTTCCCATGTTTAGATTTGGAGAGCAGTGTAAAAAGGCCTTTAGAGGTTAAGGGGCTGATTAAACTGCATTCAATTGATGCGTTTTTGTGTATGCGTTTTTTGTTGTCGTTAATGTCCTTCCTATATCCAACATAAAAAGACGTCTTTCAGTGTACACTTGTTTTGCATTTGAGTCATTCTAGACGCATAATTATATGTCAGTGTGCATATGTTTCTGTTGTCTCGATTCAGAAAAGGTGTTACAGATTATAGAAGTGTAGGTAGGAGCATGATAACATGGATGTGCAGAAAATGAGAGTGTCTCCGTGGTGATTCCCCCTATGCACGCACAATCTTCATTAAAGTAAGGCGGTCTGAACCACTTGCAGTCTCGACCACTCATAGTAATCAGCACTATTTTTTTAAATTCGTACACACAGTTCAACGCGTGGTATTTGGATCTTCGGAAATCAGGCCTTGAGTGTTAGGCTGATTTGGTATGAATATTGTCACTATCAAGAAATTCCAAGCTCTGATTCTTTCAAATACAGCATCCAATGCCGAGAAATTTAAAACCACAGTATTCATTTTCAAGTAAGGCAAATACCTCAGGAAGTGTCAGTGTGGTACACAAATACTATATGTTTACACAATGGCGTGACATTATAACACGTATACGTATGAGTGGATCGTGTTACGTTTGCAAAAATACGTGCGTCTCAATCAATAGCAAGAATCCGAGATTTGAGCTCAGTGAGCACAAGGACGGTTATCTGGGAGGGAAAGTCTGCCGTTGGCTTGCATGGAGTAAAGGAATCCTACAGCTGCAGCTCAGGTGACAGTGTACAGTTCTACTTTAACACACACTTCAATGGTCTGCCTGCATGCACTGAAATGTAGCATAATTGCAAACATGTGCATGCATGTATCTAAGAATAGGCTTTTCATTAGAAGCAGCAGTTAGAAGTCATTATCAGGTGCTTTTGTCAATGAGCTTTTGTTTCCATGATGTTTATATGAACATCTACCTCTGTTAATTTAACCAAGTGTGTTTGTGTCTGTGTGTGTGTGTGTGCGTGTATGTGTGTGTGTGTGTTCTTGTATTTCTACCCTTCTTGAGACATCACAAGGAAAAGTACCTTGAGGACCGGGTGAAAGGGATAGTAACGAAATAATGGTCCCAATATGAAAAACAATTGCATCTAATAGAGAGCCAAATACTAGAGTCTGTGAACATTGCTCCAAAGTCAGGATTTTTGGTTGATTTAATGTGCATGCAAAAGTAAACATTGACAGGTGCAAAGGCAGCAATATATAATAAAACGACTTCCGGTACTGATGTAAGACAACCCGCGTCCCATATGTGACCACAGGATGAACAAATACTCTATGGGATATTAACAGATATTAACAGCTAGCTTTTACAGTAAAATGTTAACTTTTGTCATAATTTTGCCGAGTGAAATTCCGATTATCCATCCATCCATCCATTTTCTACCGCTTATTCCCTTTCGGGGTCGCGGGGGGCACTGGCGCCTATCTCAGCTACAAACGGGCGGAAGGCGGGGTACACCCTGGACAAGTGGCCACCTCATCGCAGGGCCAACACAGATAGACAGACAACATTCACACTCACATTCACACACTAAGGCCAATTTAGTGTTGCCAATCTACCTATCCCCAGGTGCATGAAATTCCGATTATTATTATAATATTGGGGCTTCACGGTGGAAGAGGGGTTAGTGCGTCTGCCTTACAATACGAAGGTCCTGCAGTCCTGGGTTCAATCCCTTTCTGTGTGGAGTTTGCATGTTCTCCCCGTGAATGCGTGGGTTCCCTCCGGGTACTCCGGCTTCCTCCCACTTCCAAAGATATGCACCTGGGGATAGGTTGATTGGCAACACTAAATTGGGCCTAGTGTGTGAATGTGAGTGTGAATGTTGTCTGTCCATCTGTGTTACCCCTGCGATGAGGTGTCGACTTGTCCAGGGTGTACCCCGCCCTCCGCCCGATTGAAGCTGAGATAGGCGCCAGCGCCCCCGCGACCCCAAAAGGGATTAAGCGGTAGAAAATGGAAATGGAAAAAATTATATTATTGCCAAAATGTTAAAGTTTTCTTAGAAAATTGTGACTTTTGGCATTTTCATAAAAAGGCCAACATTTTAAGCTTTCCTTGTAAAACTACGACTGTATTTGAGTAAAATTCCAACTTTTATCATAATATTGCACATATTTTCAGGTTTTTCTTGTAAACTTTTCACTTGCGTTGAGTAAAATTACAACTTTTATTATAGGACTGCCAAAATTCCGAGTTTTTCTTAGGAAATTGGGAAAATTCCAACTCAATTTTCACAACAAGCTTTTTTTTATTATATTGACATAGAATGTATGTTATTAACGTTATAAATATAAATCTTTATATATCTAGAAAGAGTGGTACTAGCCATTTTTCGGAAGACTCAAGAAGGTAACAAATACAAGAATGTGTGTGTGTGTGTGTATTGCTGGTTAAAGTTGGGCCCGTCCTTACGAGAGCTACCGGGGCAGAACGGGAAAGGCGATCCACCTGAGAACTGCCCAGGGAATTGTGGTTGATTGTGCTGAGGAGAAAAGCAGGGCCCTCCAGCGTGTGTCTAATGAATAAAAGCCACTTGTGCCATTTTGCACTGCTCACAATAACCCCGCCACAGGACGAACCAATCGGATCAACGAGCTATTCTTTGCCGCTGTGCTCTGCCCTTGTGTACAAATACCAGCAATTATCACCTCCCTGTCAACCCTCACCTGATGGACAGATGCCACCAGGATGGAATGTGAACCCCACCTACCATGAAAACATACAAACCTGGACAACAATATTCTTGAAAAAAACTATTGCTTGTTTTCCTACTGCTATCTCATACTCAATTTTGGACTAGTATATTGAAGTTAAAGTACCACTGATTGTCACACACACACTAGGTGTGGTGAAATTACCCATTGCATTTGACCCATCTCCTTGTTCCACCACCTGGGAGGTGAGGGGAGCAGTGAGCAGCAGCGGTGGCCGCACTCGGGAATAATTTTGGTGATTTAACCCCCAACTCCAAACCTTGATGCTGAGTGCCAATCAAGGAGGTAATGGGTCATATTTATATAGTCTTTTTATAGTCATTTTATATGCCCCTTTTTGCTTTTTCTCTTTAAAATAGCAACAGTACATGGCATTCATTATGACTATAATCATTTATCACTATCTTGTATTTTAAATATTTTTTTTCATATCTGTTTAATGGCTTTTTGTCAACATACATCCAACACACATCTGATATTGCACAATTTCCCTTCCTCTTGCACACCAAATTTCCTTGTCAGTGTAAAACTTAATTTTGATTGAGGGCCACATTGCAATTATGGCTGCCCAGGAGGACTAGTAGTAACAAGGAATATGTAGAACTATAAACATATAATAGCCTCGGTAGGCAATTTGCACAGCCAATTGTATTTCATTAATTAAAATCAAATATTTAAGTATTAATGTTTACTAACCAGAAAAATGCTTAGAATATTTTTGTTGCATGATCAGATACTGTTAAAGTTAAAAAGACATGTGATTGCATTCAGCACATTTTTCTTTCAAAATTAATAAAACAAACACGATCAGCCAAAAGTTTATTGACACATATATGGAAAAATTGACAATAAAGAATTGAGATTTTCATTATTCTCAGCCTTTCGCGGGCCACATAAAGTAAGTAAGAAAGTAAAGTAATTATCACTGATAGTCACGTACACACTAGGTGTGGTGAAATTACCCCCTGCATTTGACCCATACCCTTGTTCCACACCCTGGGAGGCGAGGGGAGCAGTGAGCAGCAGCAGTGGCCACGCTCGAGAATCAGTTTGGTGATTTAACCCCCAATTCCAACCCTTGATGCTGAGTGCCAAGCAGGGAGGTAATGGGTTCCATTTTTATAGTCTTTGGTATAACTCGGCTGGGGTTTGAACTCACGACCAACCGATCTCAGGGCGGACACTCTAAAATGGTGTTGTGAGCCAGATCTTGTCCCTGGGATTTAAGTTTGACACCCGTGTTGTATTTGTTGTGTTTTAGGGATTTTCCTCAATTCTGTGCATATGCTCTTCATTGAAATAAAGTAAAAAACAAACAAACGGAAAAATTGAATTAAACCAAATTAATATATGTCTTAAAATACGTATTATTATGATTATTTAAATTAATCGACAGCTGCCCTGTTATTAATCTGATTATTTTCTAAAATCGTTTCACAGTTTTGGCAATACTTTGATTGACTACATCCTATCTTGCTGATTGTATTGTACCATATGTCCGGGCAAGACATCTGCGTTATTAGTGATTCCCAGAGCCCCAAAAAAGTCTGCAGGCTATAGAGGGTTTTCCATTCAGGCTCCAGTACGCTGGAATGCCCTACCAGTAACAGTTAGAGATGCTACCTCAGTAGAAGCATTAACGTCCCATTTTAAAACTCGTTTGAATACGCTAGCCTTTAAATAAACCCCCCTTTTAGACCAGTTGATCTGCCGTCTCTTTTCTGCTCTGCCCCCCCTCTCCAGCGCGGAGAAGTTATTAGGTGACCTGTTGAGCTGTTCAAAGTCGGGACCCGGGGTGGACCACTCCTCTGTGCATTAGTTGATGACGTCTCTGTGCTACTGAGTTGTCTCCACTCAAGAGGATCCCCTGCTGGCTCCACTATGGACTGAACTCCCATACTACTAACTAAATCTGATTGTGAGTGTGAATGTTGTCTGTCTATCTGTGTTGGCCCTGCGATGAGGTGGCGACTTGTCCAGGGTGTAAACCGCCTACCACCCGAATGCGGCTGAGATAGGCTCCAGCACCCTCCGCAACCCCGAAAGGGACAAGCGGTAGAAAATGAATTGAAGGATGGATGATTATTTTGATTAAAATTAATTATTTGTCAGCACTAATTATTTTATAACACAATGTTTAACAAAACGGGGCCCCCTATGGACCGCGGAACCCTATGCACCGCGTGTGATCTGTGTATAGGGATGGGTGGCCCTGGACTTATCTATACTGTAACAATAATGATCAGATAAGAGTCTTAAGAATGTGAAAATACTCACCTCTAAAGACACACACAGTAACTTTACCACTTTTTAGTGACAGTTAAATTAGTTTTTTTCGGCAATAATTACATTTAATCTAATTTCTAAAGTCTGTTGGCCCTGTGATGAGGTGGCGACTTGTCCAGGGTGTACCCCGCCTACGGCCTGAATGCAGCTGAGATAGGCGCCAGCACGAAAGGGACAAGCTGTAGAAAATGGATGGAAAGGCACTCGACGTCCATTGCCCCAGTTGCCCAGGGGGAAGGGGGTTTGGGGGGGTCCCCACATCTGCGGTCCCCTCCAAGGTTTCTCATTGTATCCCGTTGGGTGGAGTTTTTTTCTTGCCCTGATGTGGGATCTGTGCCAAGGATGTCGTTGTGGCCTGTGCAACCTTTTGAGACGCTTGTGATTAATGACGATATAAATAAACATTGATTGATTGATTGATTGAGTCATAGACAAAACCCTGCTGGTTGCCAATCATTTTGTACTCCCTCATCCCAGGAAGAATGCTTTGCGGAAATGTTTTATTTATAGATCTGTATCGCTCTGGAATAACCTGCCTCGAATTCTCACCAGCATTGAAAGTAAACAGGTTTTTAAAAGGAAAGTAATATTTTATCTGAGTTTTTAAATTAGTTTGCTTGTTGATGATTTTATTTGGTTTTGTATTGTGTAGTTATATTTATATGGTAATTATTATTCTGTGACTGTAAATTTTTTGCTTGTTTTCTTATTGGTGCTTTTATTTTTTTTCTGTATTGCGTAGTTATAATTATATGGTTTTACCCTTTTGGGGTCGCGTTGCAATTGTATTGAGTTTGTGGACCCCAGGAAGACTAGTGGGTGGTTGTGGCAACCGGCTAATGGGGATTCTTAATACAAATCAAAAATCAAAATCACACTTGGCGACTGAACCGATGCTGGCTGCATGGAAGTGGGCTGAGTGGGCCACTACACTATAAAATACTTAAAATGTTTGAATTAATAACCCAGCAGTGTCTTTCAAAATGGAACATTCATTGTTATATGACTTAAAGGGGAACATTATCACCAGACCAATGTAAGCGTCAATATATACCTTGATATTGCAGAAAAAAGACCATATATTTTTTAAACCGATTTCCGAACTCTAAATGGGTGAATTTTGGCAAATTAAACGCCTTTTTATTTATCGCTCTTGGAGCGATGACGTCAGAACGTGACGTCACCTAGGTAATAAAGCCACCATTTTCTCAAACACATTACAAACACGCGTCTCAGCTTTTTTATTTTCCGTTTTTTCGACTATTTTCTGGAACCTTGGAGACATCATGCCTCGTCGGTGTGTTGTCGGAGGGTGTAACAACACTAACAGGGAGGGATTCAAGTTGCACCACTGGCCCAAAGATGCGAAAGTGGCAAGAAATTGGATGAAATTTGTTCAAAATACGAGGGTGTGGGGAAAGCCGACGAAATGGTCAGTCGTTTGTTCCGCACACTTTACCGACCAAAGCTATGCTACTACAGAGATAGCAAGATTGTGTGGATATCCTGCGACACTCAAAGCAGATGCATTTCCAACGATAAAGTCAAAGAAATCTGCCGCCAGACCCCCATCGAATGTGCCGGAGTGTCCGCACATTTTACCGGCGGTGCTAAGGCAGACATGGCACAGAGATGTATGAACAACCTGCAGATGCATTTCCAACGATAAAGTCAACTAAATCACAAATGTGAGTTTTGTTCATGTTGTTGATGTGGTAACCTTAAGTTTCATGATCTTGGTTGTAATCGATTTGCACATCAGATTGACTCTCTCTCTCATCCACAGTCTGGAGTGCAGCTGACGCTGGTCAATCCAACACACCTGAGGTTGATTAGAGTGCCTTTATTTACTGGGTGCTTACGGCCCGTAACATTGTTGGTAACTGCTGTTCCTCACGCATGACTGTGTTTCTCGTTTCACTTGCTAAACCCTCGTGTTTTTGCTCGTGCATCTTGCAGGTTTGCCTGTTTACCTAGCTCCGACTAGCGCTTTCAGTTTACTATTTTGTGTTTCTGTTTTACTTCACTCTTGAAGTATGTTTCCTAGCGTCGTCTAGAGATTTATTTTTGTACTTTACTAGTTTGTTTTTTATCTTATCTGTCTGTATTATTCCTAGTCTTTACTAGCGCTTTTGATTTAGTTTTTGTATTTATCTAAGTAGTTTTTATGGTGTGTTTTTGGGCTCCACCATCGCTTTATGTTTTTTGTGGCTACATCCTCCTTCCGCCCAGAATAAAGGAAGAACTTTTTGTCTACAAACAATCCGTCTCTGCATCCTTGGGTTCCATCTAATTCTGCTTCTAACAGTTGACTTATGTGCTAATCAGACATATTTGGTCGCTGCATAACTGCCAGCTAATCAATGCTGACATGCTATTTAGGCAAGCTGTATGTACATTTGAAACTATATTTACATCCAGTGTTTCCCTCCACCCACATTTAATGCCAAACAAACACTTACCAATCGATGGATTTAAGTTAATCCAGTGTCACAAGATGCGAAACTTCCGGTCGTTGGTCTGCACATTTTACCGGCGATGCTAAGGAAAACTTGGCCGAATAGCGTCAATGGCTATTCGCTCAATAGCTTCAGTTTCTGCTTCAATTTTGTTTTCGCTGTCTGCCTCCATACTCCAACCATCCGTTTCAATACATGCGTAATCTGTTGAATCGCTTAAACCGCTGAAATCTGAGTCTGAATCCGAGCTAATGTCGCTATATCTTGCTGTGCTATCCGTATTGGCATCACTGGATGACGTCACAGGAAAATGGACGATGGCTTCACAGATAGTGAAAATCAGGCACTTTAAAGCTTTTTTCAGGGATATTCCGGGATGGGCAAAATTTTGAAAAAAACTTCAAAAAATAAAATAAGCCACTGGGAACTGTTTTTTATTGGTTTTAACCCTTCTGAAATTATGATAATGTTCCCCTTTAAAAAAAAACAGTCGTGAATTCATCAGAATGTGGGATTACATTTCTCAGAAATGCCAGATTTTTGCAGCTGAGTTTTGTCTTGTCGAGACACTTCAGTTTGCGGGGTGGATGAATGATCACCTTCCACTTCAAGACAGCTCGTACCTGTGTGGGTGTCAGGGGGTCTCGGGGGGTGGCTTGGTGCGCTGAGAGGACAAGACCAGACACATGAGGCTGCAGGTGGAAATCCGTCAGTCTAAAAAAAAAATATATCTTTGCCTGGTTGCCAAACAACTTAACTATGCAGCTCAAAATCTTCGCCTCATCTTGTCTGCTTGTGCAGTGATTTTTTTTGTTGGTGGGGAGGGGAACTTCTAAATTCAGACTGACCGTTTGCCCGGTTGACGCGGCAGTCACTCACCTGAAGAGGCAGCGGAAAGTATACGACTGAGGCAGTAGAGGGGCGCTGTTAATACCTGCTGTCGATCTGCCCTTTGACCTCTGCAGCACATTCCATCCCTTCTTTGCTTATTAGTCACATATTAGCTTTTCCATTTGTCTCTGCTTCCCCCTGACGGCCTGTGTGTTGTTCTATGGCCACTGCAAAAGCATCGGAGGGGCGGGCACAAAGGTAGCTCTGTTTTTCCAGACGTGAGGCAGTTCAGCCTGTCACAGCCCAAATGGATTGAAAGTAGTGTGTGTTTGTGTATGTGTGTGTGTGAGAGTGTGTGTGTATGTTAGCAGTCAGTCCACCCTCCCCAACTTAAACTCAAGCCAGCCAACACCTGAAGCTTATTAAACATAAATCTTCACTGCACCATACATGCAACCTGAAACCCGTATTGGCTTTTTTTTTTTTTTTTTTTTTTTTTTTTTAGGGGAGGGGGTGGGTTCATAAATCTTTTTTTCCCCCTACTTGGTCGTCAAAATTCCTGATATGTCCTGCAGAATGCTGCACCAAAATGAAAACATTTGCACCTCTGCTTTTTTGGCTAAGTTGTAGGTGTACCGAAGCTAAGCAAAGCAATCTGAGAAAACAAAGTTGATTCTCTTGGGAAATGTGATAAAACAGGTCTCAACGGCAGATGGAAAGGAAAATAACATAAAAAGGACAATAAAATGTCTGTCACAAACATGGACTTTAGCTAATTTGTGATCGTTCCAGCGGTCATGGTTAAGGTAGAAAAGGGGATTGTGTCTGTGGTAAAAAGCCCCAATTATATGCAAAATCCTTATATAAATAGGGCTGTCTGCACCACTTTTCAATTGCACACACAGTCTTAGTAAATCACACGCAACACGCCCACTAATTAAATAGATTGCACACGCTGTTTAGCGCGAGGTGTTTGGATGTCAGTGAATCAGGCCCTTTGTGTTTGAACGGTTCCTTAACCCGGATCATATTTGGACTTTGTTTGAGATCTTTTCATAATCCATTCCATAGTTCAATTTCACATCACCTGCTAATGTATTGAGTGTTGTACGTGCATACAATGTTTTAGCTTACATTATTTTCAAAGGTTGTGTTTCTCCTCTTTTGTTGAGAAAAAATGTGGTTGCAGGTTATAGTTTGCTTTGTACATCATTTTAGCTGTTGGCAAATACACCAAGTCGTTGAATTTCCATATTTTGGATCCAATAAAGGGTTTGTACTGTATGTTCTCGATAGCCAATATTATGTATTATTCTAATTGATATTTTTTGTAACACAGTTAGTGAAAAACTTGTGTAATTATTTCCCCATATTTCTACACAATAACTCAGATATGGTAACACTAGCGAGCAGTAAAGAATATGAAGTGTTTCTTGGAACAGAACATAGGATAGGATAGGATAGGTCTTTATTGTCATTGCACAAGTACACCAAAACATTTTTTTCAGCACAAACCTGTTCAAGATTAGACAAACAAACAGTGTACAGGGTTATAGAACAAGAACGCTGAAGGGTCGCCGTAAGGCGCCCCGTAAAAGATGGAAAAAAGGTAAGCGCTGGGGAAGGATGA
Organism: Nerophis ophidion; assembly: GCF_033978795.1. NCBI lineage: Eukaryota > Metazoa > Chordata > Actinopteri > Syngnathiformes > Syngnathidae > Nerophis > Nerophis ophidion. Next base: position 27,591,948 of record NC_084619.1, read on the forward strand.
GGAAAAAAAATACAATCCAGACTGGGCTCCTAAGGGGGCCCAGTCTGGAGTGGGGAAAAAAAAAACCTCCATAGCAAAGCACATATACATATTACAACATACATCTCGAGATATCTAGCAACAGAGGGAAGGTAGTTCAAGGTCATGGTGGTAGGCCGCTGCTCTCAGGCGCTGACCATCCATTCATCACCACTATGGGATTTGCGTTGAGGGCGTTGGTTTGGGGGGGTATGGGGTGTGTATGTGTAGCGTATATTTAGCATTGTTCAAAATGGAAGTATTTCTTGCCACCTTATGCCGTATATTTTATGTGAGATTTCCAGTTCTTTTTATCATCCGTCTGTTATTACGCCCAACCATGTGATTTATTTTAGCCTTTCAATGTCTTCTCTCTCTATTTGTATTTGTGTTTGACATTCTTGTCTTCTGTTATCAAATAGCATTATTTTCGTTTTTCTTAGATTCAAAGAGTCTGTATTTGATTTAATGCTCTTCAGCAATCGCAAAAGTAATATACCGATCAGGATTGTTATTGATGATACACCAACCGAATATGGTCATCAAAATTCATTCTTAGGAGTGATGATGGATGAAAATATCTCATGGAAGTCTCATATAAGTAACCTGATGACAAAAGTTGCTAAATGTGTTGGAATGATGAGGAGATCATGTCATTTATTGAACACCAATGCTCTGCTGTTGTTGTATCATTCATTTATTATGTCATATAAACTATTGTGTTGAAGTCTGGGGAAATTGTTATGAATCACATCAACAGCCTTCAGTCACTCTGCAGAAAAATGCTGTCAGGATTATGTCAAATGTTCACTACAGACATCATTCAAATCCACTATTTATGGAGTCAAAGCAACTTAAACTGAACGATGTGATCAAAATTAAAACTGCTCAAATTATGTTTAGGGCATCCCAAAACTCTCTTCCATCCAATATACAGAACCTACTCCATGATAGAGATGATCACCATGGTTACAGTTTAAGAGGAAACAACAAATTATATTTGCCTACATTTAGAACAACGTTAAAATCAATTGGCATTTAGTGCGTGGAGTTAGTCTGTGGAACAACTTAGGGGAGAAGTTAAAAATGTGTTCTAACATTTTTCAATTTAAAACACTGTTTAAAATAGAAGTACTGAAGAAGTACGAGGAGGAAAGAGAGTGATGCCCTCAGCACAGAGCGATGGGAGAGAGGTGTATGGTCAGAGAGTGTTTGGGCCTGTGTGTGTGTGTGTGTGTGTCTGTGTTTTGTCTCGTCTTGTCTTGTCTCATAGTAACAGTGGTACTATTGTGTGGTTAGTTTACAGGAGTTTTTCTTGTTTTTGTTTATATAGTATTGTTCTTGTATTATATTGTTTATGTTTGATTGATTGATTGATTGATACTTTTATTAGTGGGTTGCACAGTTCAGTACATATTCCGTACAATTGACCACTAAATGGTAACACCCGAATAAGTTTTTCAACTTGTTTAAGTCGGGATCCACGTTAATCGATTCATGGTATTGTTGTTAAATGTGGAATGAGTAAGAGGGGTTGGGGTATTATAATCATCTGCTTCATCCAACCCATTTTCAAGCCTTGCATAAATATCTCTGCCAAAATATAAAAAAAAAAGTGTTTTGTAATATGCAGGTTTGAAACAAATATTTCAATTCAATTCAATTCAATAATTTCTTCTGTTATTATTTGTATTAGCTTATGTCAGTGGCAGGCCCTGCGTTTCCCACATACAGTAGGCCTTCAATGATGTACTGTGTCCAATGATTACCTCTCAAAATACCATCATGTATGTCACCACATGACCAAAAACTTATATTATTTATATAAACTCAGGAAATATGTGCCTGGACACATGAGGACTTCGAATATGACCAATGTATGATCCTGTAAAGACTTAGAATCAGATTGATACCCAAATTTGTGGTATTGTCCAAAACTAATGTAAAGTATCCAAACAACAGAAGAATATGTGTTAATTACATTTCAACAGAAGTGTATTTAGAACATGTTAAAAAGAAAGTAAGCAGATATATTAACAGTAAATGAACACGTAATTAATACTTCACTTTCTACCACATGTCCTTAATAATTTGGACAAAATAATAGAATGGATAATGAAACAATATGTTAACTTAGGAGCCTTTGTTTGATTACTTACTAATAAAAGACAAGTTGTCTCGTACGTTCACTATTTTATTTAAGGACAAACTTGCAATAAGAAACATGTGTTTAATGTAATGTAAGATATTTTGTCAAATTAAAGCCAATAATGCAATTTTTTGTGGTCTCCTTTATGTAGAAAAGTACCAAAAAGTACCAGTACCAAAACATTGGTATCGGGACAACACCAGAGTGGGGTTATAATTTGTTTTCAGGAAAATAAAGTCAGCAAAAGAGAAAGTAGAAAACAGGAAAGGATGTGATGCTTGGCTGGGGGCATTTAGTTTACCTTTGAGATGACTTTAGCAGCAGGGAAAAGCAGAAAATGGACACCATGACTTGCAAGTACACCAAAGCACTATAATACTTTTGAACATCTGGGTGCTATTCCCATCCAAGCAAAAAGACACAGCGGCAGGATGTCTCGGAATAAGGGGTCGGGGGGGGGCTGGTTTGAATTTGTGGCTGCATCACGAGCTGCCACAGCCAGAGCTCTGGGCTTAGAGCCGCAGAGTTCACGACACGCTTCCCTCCCTGGAAAGAATGACTGCAGTAAAAACGACAATAAAACTTTTTTTTTTTTTTTTCAAAAAGGGGCAGCAGAGTGATGTGTGTGTGCAAAAAAAGTGTCAATGTACAGAGCTGTATCGTGTGGTTGAGAAGTGTGGAGGTGTCATGATCCAGAGATGTGCACAAAAGAACCTCTGTGCAATCTTGAGTCCACCTCTGGACGCCTCGTGCAAATAAAGCCACAAATAAGGTAAGAGTGAAACTATAAAGAAAAGGAGCGAGAAGGACAGGAGTGTGTTGTGTGGACACAATGTTTCATTGTTTTCAAGAGCTGGGCTCTAAGCACTGCAAACCACAGCAATTATGGAACGCTTGAATGTGCTTTATTGCCCTCATTTTAAAACATGCTGGAAATAACAGTTGTACTCACACACAAAAACATAACTTGGATTTTTAATGGCACGGGCAGTTCTTGAAACATCTTTTCCCAGCAGACGCAAGAAACGTTGAGTGGCTTTTGGGTTGTTCATTTCTAGTAAAAAACTATTGTTTAAAGGCCTACTGAAATGAGATTTTCTTATTTAAACGGGGATTGCATGATTACAATCATGGACACCAGCAGCGCGAGCGATTCTAACCGAGAAAGCGAGAATTTCCAAATTAAATGGAACGAGGATGAAAGATTTGTGTTTAAAGATATTGATAGCGACGGACTAGAAAAAAAAAAAAAGCGACAGCTCCGGGCGACGGCAGTGTGAGCATTTCAGATGTTATTAGACACACGTACTGGGATAATTCTGGAAGATCCCTTATCTGCTTATTGTTTTAATAGTGTTTTAGTGAGATTTTAAAGATTGTAAAGCAAAGATTGTAAAGACATACTTTTAGGTCGGATGGCTGCGTTGAACACACTGTGTCTCAGAGAGAAGCCGAGGAGCCAAGCTCACACCCGCTGCAGAACGAAGAATAATCCACGGATGTCTTCGGTAAGATATTTATCACAATTTCCCCATTCAAAAACATGCTGGTTGACGTAGAGAAAACATGTTCGCTTGACCGCTCTGCTTTCACAACAAACAAAGAAACGCCGGCTGGGTCTCGGTGCTAAAGACAGCTGGAATCCAACACTTTCCACCAACAGCATTGTTTTTTATAGTCTCCGGTAATAAATGAACAAATTGCAAAAGATTCAGCAACTCAGATGTCCAAAATACTGTGTAATTATGCGGTTAAAGCAGACGACTTTTAGCTGTGTGTGTGCGCAGGGCTCATATTTCTTCACAGTCCGTGACGTCACGCGTACACGTCATCATTCCGCGACGTTTTCAACAAGAAAGCCACAAATAAGGTAAGAGTGAAACTATAAAGAAAAGGAGTGAGAAGGACAGGAGTGTGTTGTGTGGACACAATGTTTCATTGTTTTCCAGAGCTGGGCTCTAAGCACTGCAAACCACAGCAATTATGGAACGCTTTAATGTGGTTATTGCCCTCATTTTAAAACATGCTGGAAATAACAGTTGTACTCACACACAAAAACATAACTTGGATTTTTAATGGCATGGGCAGTTCTTGAAACATCTTTTCCCAGCAGACGCAAGAAACGTTGAGTGGCTTTTGGGTTGCTCATTTATAGTAAAAAAATATTGTTTAAAGGCCTACTGAAATGAGATTTTCTTATTTAAACGGGGATAACAGGTCCATTCTATGTGTTATACTTGATCACTTCGGGATATTGCCATATTTTTGCTGAAAGGATTTAGTAGAGAAAATCGACGATAAAGTTTGCAACTTTTGGTCGCTCTTAAAAAAGCCCTGCCTTTTCCGGAAGTAGTGCGCGTAACGTCACAGATTCCTCAGATTACGTCAATATTTTTTGGCATCACAACATCTTCTTTAGTTTTTTTTTTAATTTATATATTATGTTTATATACTCAGAAACTATGTCCCTGGTGACATGAGGACTTTGAATATAACCAATGTATGATCCTGTAACTACTTGGTATCGGATTGATACCCAAATTGGTGGTTTGATCTAAAACTAATGTAACGTATCAAACAACAGAAGAATAAGTGATATAACATTTTAACATAAGTTTAGATGTAACCTGTTGAAAGAGAAAGTAAGCCGATATTAACAGCAAATGAACAACTACAACTTGTTGGAGGTACCGAACCCCACCAGTTTCATATGCGCATTCACTTAACCCTTCTTTAGTGAAAAATAAAATGTTTGTTTCTTTTCAAATTCAAGAAAAACTTATGTTTTTTTTTATTGGTGCACAAAATGAACCGTGCATGAACATCACCTTGTTCACAGAACAAAACCAACACAGTGCATGATTTTACAACAAATTACACACCTTACACACATTACCATGAATTGATTAACGTGGACCCCGATTTAAACAAGTTGAAAAACCTATTCGAGTGTTACCTTATAGTTGTCAATTGTACAGAATATGTACTGTACTGTGTAAACTGTACTGTTTCATATAATGTATTCTCTCCTTTTGCAATCTACTAGGAAAAGTTTCAATCAATCAATCAAAAAAACTGCAAATCAGATGGAAAATTAGAGGGAACATTGATTGGGGGTATCCATAATACGCCGACAGGGAGAAGTTTTTATTTACACGATAATTCGGATGTGTCTATACTTCCGTGGCGGAGGCTCCGCCGAACCCCTGAGGCCGACTCACCGAACCCCTAGGGTTCGATCGAACCCAGGTTAAGAACCACTGAACTAGATTAATAATACATTTTCTACCACGTGTCCTCAATAATGTTGACAAAATAATGGAATGTAAAATGACACAATATGTTACTGCATATGTCAGCAGCAAAATTAGGAGCCTTTGTTTGCTCACTTACTTCTAAAAGACAAGTTGTCTTGTATGTTCACTATTTTATTTAAGGACAAGCTTGCAATAAGAAACATATGTTTGATGTACCGTAAGATTTCTTGTTAAAATAAAGCCAATAATGCAATTTTTTTGTGGTCCCCTTATATAGAAAACTACCGAAAAGTATCGAAATAATTTCGGTAACAGTACCAAAATATTGGTATCGGGAAAACACTAAAAGGGCCATTGTCAACTACTTGCCTGACATGCAAAAAACACAAAAGAAAAATGTTCCTGTTTTTATTGGTTTGTTGTTGTCTGAACATAAACACATTGTGTGCGTGTGGATTTGTGTGCTTGTCTGTGGGCGGCTAACAAGTGTTTACAAAATCTGTGGTTTGGTTGGAGACAGAAATGTGTAAATGTATGCAGAAAATACTTTTGTTTACGTGACGTATGGTTCACCATGGAAAATGAAAAGGCATCTTGGAGTTGTTTGTGGCATTTTGTCATTGGCCATTAACTTTTTTTTTTTTTGCTTTCATTTTTTTAAAGACATTTTATATAGAATACATTTGTCAAACAAAACTTTTGAATATTCAACTCTGAGTTTATATGCTTAATAACTTCTATATTTTATCTTACATCAAAACCTGTATAAAGCAAATCATTCTGCCTGTTTGAAAAAAGATCAACCACAGGAGAGTTGTCCTTTAAATCTACTTGTCAGGTCTCGCTAAGCCTTTCCTGCAGACAATTTTCCATATGAACTCTGCTAACCCATAAATAAAGATTAACTATCTTAGTCTATCAGGAGAATCCGCACAGTGATGGGAAACATACGCGAGGTGATATTAGCGGAACATTATCCGAGGACGGCCACAATCCGAACAGATTTTTAAGATCCCAAAGTTTTTTTCTCTGCCTTGTGTCTCGCTGCTTCCGATGCACATTGTTCATTAAATATGCACGCATGTAAGGACACAACTTCTGGAAACAAAATTATGTTTTGTGACTTGACATGTGCTTAAAAAAAAAAAAAAAGTAGCTCCAGCTGTAAATTCTTCAGGTATAGACATGCTTCAGGCTTTATACGGGCGGTATAGCTCGGTTGGTAGAGCGGCCGTGCCAGGAACTTGAGGGTTGCAGGTTCGATCCCTGCTTCCGCCATCATAGTCAATGCCGTTGTGTCCTTGGGCAAGACAGTTTACCTACCTGCTCCCAGTGCCACCCACACTGGTTTAAATGCAACTTAGATAATGGGTTTCACTATGTAAAGCGCTTTGAGTCACTAGAGAAAAAGCGCTATATAAATATCATTCACTTCACTTCACACTACTTTTTTCTGCGTGAATTCTGCTGAAACTACCAGAGAATGTATCTCCAGTTCAAGCCTAGAAGACCCACTTGAAAGGTTTTGACTCATGTCAAATCAAAGTGTGAACTCTTAATTTTTACAAAAGGTAATAAAAACAATTCTCTGCTGCCTCTCGTAGTCATGATTGATGGATGCATCAGATGGGGGACTGTCATATACACTTGGAAGCTTGCTGATCGCCTCTTTTTTGCCCACAATTATTACCTTTTTGCAGCTACTGATCAGATGCTGCAATACTGAGGGATGGATTTCAATATGTTGTGCTGGCGCCCACATAAACAAAAATAGCCTGTAGAGATGGGATGTATTGCTCGTTAAAGGAAGTGGGATCATTAGGACCCATTCCTTTCGAAGAGCCTTTGAAAAGATTGGCTTGTCCTTATGATTAGTTTTCTTGTTAACAATTGTTTGTGGTTATATTTTTGTAATCAAATTAACAACCACCGCTAGCAGTTATAAGATAAGGTGTGGTTCCAGAAAAAAAAAACAGATTAGTATTACTAATGTTGGTGGTAATTATTCTGAAATATTGACTACCGGTATGTTTTCATTTTAAACATTTCATAAGGTAGTAAGTACCATTTTGACAGTAGTCACTCATTTTCCATCACCTAAAAAAACTTGGAGCACAAAGGCATTTTGACAATACAGAAGAATACAAATATTAAAGAAGAATAATATATATACATTGCAAAAAAGAGCTAAGATAAACAGACTACATTTTACAAAAAAATAAAATCAAAAACTAGTTGAAATAAGTAAGTACATTTTATTTATAAAGCGCTTTCCACAGATAAAATCACAAAGTGCTGAACAAAACATAGGTGAAGTAAAACAACAATTCAATCAAAACAACAGGGGCAACATCGTAAAAAGGATACATAGTGGATTGAAATTGAGAGTTCAAAGGTGCATTAACTGAAAGCTTTACTAAAAAGAGAAGTTTTCAAATGTTTCTTAAAAGATTCAACACAGTCAAGATCACAGAGGGATTGGTGCAAATTGTTCCAGAGTCTGCGAGCTGTAGCCCAGGATCTTTAGAAGGCTGTGGCCTGAAGAGTAGGAGCATAACACGTCCAGTTGTAATTTTCTCCATGTTGTCTACACCAGCTAAGCACTCTTCACACAGATTCAAGGGCATTGTGATTAAGATCAGAGTGAGTTATGTATTTAATACCCTGGTGAATATACATACAAACACCACCACCATGTTTATTCCTGTCCTTTCTGATGACGGAGAAGTTTTCTATCTCTATCTCTGAGTCAGAAACACTTTCATCTAATTTAGTTTCAAAGAAACACAGGATTTTTACCTTATTGTTGTGGAACATTTCTCTGCTTTGGTCGAGTTTAATTCCGGGGAGTGAACCACAGAGCCGAGGGTCCAAACATTGTTGATATGCGGACGGTAGAGGAAGAACCCCCCGAGAAGAGTAGTACCCCCCTGGCATGTGTGAATGCTGAAGATAGACCTGCCAGCCCCCCAGTCACTCAACAAACAGAAAAGAGGGAACCAGGAAGGGCACCATCAAGTGGTCTAGGGCAAGCGATGTGAAGATATGGCAGAAACTGGACTCAGACCTCAGTCTGCTGCTGGAGAACGCTTTACGTGGTAAAGTGGACAAGAAACTCAACCTTCTTGGGGACATCCTGTAAGAGGAGTGCAAAGCTATATTCGGTAGCCTCACCAAGATGCAGCACAATCTACCCCCAAGAAAGGGCAGGAGGGAGGCGGAGATTGACGCCCTGGTGCAAGATTGGCGCCAGCTCCGCAGGAGATGGAGGAAAGCAACTGCAGAGGAGAAAGAAGGCCTGAAGGTGTTATGGGACGAGGTGAGACAGAAGCTGAGCGGCATGCGAAGAGCAGAGGGTATTCTCAAACGCAAGAAAAGAAAGGAGAAAGAAAGGGCTAGTTTCATGCACTTTCAAGCACGCCCGTCAGCTTCTGGAGGAGAAAAGAAACGGGAAACTGGAAGCCACCAAGGAGGAGCTTGAGCAGTACATCAGGGGCCAAACAGCGACTCATAGAGGAACGATCCTTTGGGTTCACCAGGATACGTCCCTCCTTGGTGGGATTATTAATTAAAATTATCAGTTTGAACATCAAATATGTTGTCTTTGTAGCATATTCAACTGAACATGGGTTGAAAATTATTTAGAAATCATTGTATTCCGTTTATATTTACATCTAACACATTTTCCCAACTCATATGGAAACGGGGTTTGTACATCCAGGAATGGGGATGGATGACTTTCCATTTCAAGAGGCAGTGTATACCCTGGACTGGTAACCTGTCAATCACAGGACATTCAAACCTAAAATTGGAAGCAAAATTACTACCGTATTTTCCGGACCATAGGGCGCACCGGATAATAAGACGCACTGCCAATGAATGGTCTATTTTTTTAAAATCTTTTTTCATATATAAGGCACACCGGATTATTGAGCGCGTTAAAGGAGTCATATAATTATTTTGTTTTTCTAAATTGGAAACACTTCCTTGTGGTCTACATAACATGTAATAGTGGTTCTTTGGTCAAAATGTTGCATAGATTATGTTTTACAGATCATCTTCAAGTCGCTTTCTGACATCCGCTTCCGGATGCAGCGTTTTGTGGGCGGTCTTATTTGCGTGGCACATCAACAGCAGCGTCCTTTCCCCGTCATCTTTGATGTAGCGGTGTAGCGTGCAAGGATGGGAGTGGAAGAAGTGTCAAAAGATGGACCTAATTGTTTTGATGACATTCAGACTTTTCTTATATTAATAACAAAGCAGCATCAACTCATCCGGAAACAACCACACCAGAAATGTGTCACATGGAATAACATAGAATAGAATAAAATAGAATAGAATAGAATAGAATAGAATAGAATAGACTTTATTGTCATTATATTTGCATATAACGAGATTAAAGACTCCAACTTAAGGTGCGATTGTGGGAACAACTATGGGATGAAATAAATAACACAAGAGGTAATAAAGGAAAAACTAACAATTGAAATAAACAGACGACCATTCAATAAAAATAACAAGCAATCCTGTACAATATACAAAAAACTATAGAAATACAAAATACTGTACAATATACAGAACAAGACAAGAGTACCTAAGTAATAAAAACATCCGACTGGAAGTCTGTAATAACTAAAGTTCCTCGGGTGAATAATGTAAGCCCATTACACAGGTATGTTTTAGCGCTTTCATGACAGATATAAGTAAGAATTTTACAATACTTTATATTAGAAATGGCAACAGCAGAGGATGAATGTCACATAACAAGAAGATTGAGAAAAAGAAGAAGCCTATCGAGTATGGTGTCACCACGGACTACAAAGGCGGGTGCGCACTATTTTTCAGGATTTATGCAGATCCCAAATTCAGATCAGCAGGTACCAGAAGGTAAGAAAAGTTGCTTTTGCATAATATTGCAAAGCAAAACACTATATAATATGTCTTACATTATTCACACAGTATAATAATACTGGTATGTTGAAGCACATCAAGCGGTGCAGCTTCCATAGCTTACCAAAGTCATACTTAAACATTTTGATAGAATTTTGAGCACCGTGTGTAATGTTCTACATTTTCAATGGAACATATACAAATGTTGCTGTTGTTTATTTGAGTCATAGTGCCGTCATATTGCAGTCTACACGTATCTCTTATGTTTGACTGCCATCTACTGACCACACTTATCATTACACCATGTACAAATTAAAATAGATCCGAGGACGGCGAGCAAAACCCAAATTATTCCGTACATTAGGCGGAATAATTATTATAAGGAGAGTTTTGAGGGGGGAAAAATGATTTTTAGTTTGCCTTATAGTCCGGAACATACGGTAGTCTTTTTTTTCTACCCTCAAAATAATGGGAAGATTTTGAGTAAAAGAAAACAAAGCAAAAAAAGTATTTTTTTTTTAGCTGGATGGGACTTTATGTTATTAAATATTGCTTTCATTGGCAGCAAAAGTAATAACTACACCAGTATTGCGTTAGGATAAAGTTACGTTAGCTTTGGAATTTCCAATCCATAAAAATAAATCTGCAATATCGCCCAACCTTTGAACAATACCAGCTTAAATCTTAGCCTCTTTTATTTGGAGAAAGTGGTCATACACGCTGCCAAAGAGTGGGTAGAGCTACCCCACCAGGCTGGCAAACCCGCTCTCATGATAACAACATCATGATGAATCATAACTCATTTCAGTGACTTTAAGCTCCTGAAATTCCTTATGTAGTTTTAGTTGCTGGACATCAGCCACTTTTTCACACCTGGACCACCCCTGGGGCCACCTGTAAAATAGCTGTCAATCAAAGGTTTAAGCTCCTGTGTGCTTGCTCTGGGCACCGTTTAACCCCCACATGGCACCTAAGTCAGCTTGCGCCGGGACGTCACCTCATCCAGGACGTTGTTAAGGTTTAAAAATGTTCTTTTAAAATACTTCTCAGTTCCTTGAAATAAATCCAATCTTATGAAAGTGTGTGGTCTTACCTTGTATAAAAAGTACATGCACCAATCTGGCAACAAAAGCTATGATACTTTATTGTAAAAGTTCATTAAGTAGCGCATACCAATGAATAGAGCACTTCAATGTTGTTGTTGGCTCCAATTCACAAAATTGACACTGATATTTGTATAATTGAAGAAAGTTTAACAACAACAGAAATGCTGCATTTTTCCTTGCTGTAGAACAGGGGTCTCAAACTCACTTTACCTGGGGGCCAAAGGATGCAGAGTTTGGGTGCAGCGTGACAATTGTTATTATTTCTTCATCAAAATGGGAAGATATAAACATCCCACCAGTCAGCATACCAGTGAGAGCAGAAATTGTACAGTAAGTTTTTGTTATTTAATGTTTATAGTTTGTATTCGTTTTTTGGCACTTAGCAATAGTGCTACTTGATTAATCTGTTTATTACTCAGCTTCTAAAACTGGTTGCTCATCCTCTTATATTCAGGCTCAAAAATACAAGCTTCTGCGTCATCATTTGTCCCAAATTAGTCTTTGATGGCTCTCATTAAGTCCGCAATGATTTGTAATACTTTATTTTGTGCACCGGTACCCACACAATTTTAGGAATCATTTTTTCCCCACATATTAACCATACCGGACTATAATTCCCGAATAAATATGTTGTCAAAAATGAATTATATACTCAGAAAAGTTTTGTAAACATTTACTTACATACCTTAACTGTTTCCAAACGGTGCCTGTAACACGGCAGTGAAACGGCTGATCAAACAAAACAGGAGTCCCACAAGCTGCAGAAGCTATAGGTCTCCAATCAGCTAAACAGACTCAATAAGTCCCCGGCAACGTTTTTGGAGATTTACTTAGACATTTGTGAAACTAGAACAACATAAACAATAATGCCATTGTAAGATAATATTAACACAGACACTTGTAAACGTGTTGGCATATTAGCTAATGCTAACAACGCTAACTTAATTACATTACGATAGTATGTACAAATATGCATGAAAACAGACCTACAGACATCACACATTGGATGGTTTAGTAGGTAAGAATTGTTTAATTGTTATATTGTAAAACTTACAAATGTTGCTTGGAGTGATGAATGAAGAATCCATACGAGTAGCAACGCTCTGGATGATGAGAAGACAAAACGTCTCAAAGCTTTAAACAGGAGGAAACGATGTAGCCATTCATCCAGCAACAACTACAGTGACCAAACTACTCCAAAGGATGGCGCCAAAGCACAAGTAATAAACCCACAATTTAAGTGTCTTTGTATGTGTTTAGCAAATAAAAATCCGTAGATTAGTGAGACTGTTTTATAAGCCGCAGGATACAAAGTTTAGGAAAAATGTGGCGACTTACAGTCCGCAATTTACGGTAGTTGTTGAAGGAAAAAGTGAACTTTGTGATTCGTCTGTGAAATTAATGCACCACTGTATGCTTAAAATGAGCAAAATATGTAAATATTACATGTTATTATAAATATATCTGTATACTTTCAGCATGTATATAAAACGTTACTGGAGGGTTTATTTTTTTATAGTGCCTTACAGATGGAATAGATCGAATCACATCAGCTCCAATGTTAGCTGGCTTTTGCTAGCATATATACATAAAAGAAAAGAAAAAGCATATTTTTATAACAGTCTTTGTAGCTAAGGTTGTGGCCCTACACAGCAGGCAGTGTGCAGGTACAAGTGTATTTATTGTCCAAATGTACGAACACACAAATAGAGTGCAGCTCGGAAATGCACCAAAAACTGTCCGTGAAAATGTTTACTTTAAGGCAGTGGTTCTCAACCTGTGTTCGATCGAACCCTAGAGGTTCGGTGAGTCGGCCTTGGGGGTTCGGCGGAGCCTCCGCCACAAAGGTAAAGACACATCGAACTTATCTTGTAAATAAAAACTTCTCCCTATCAGCGTATTATGGATACCCCCAAACATTATTCAGCACTAAAGAAGGGTTCGGTGAATGCGCATATAAAACTGGTGGTGGGGTTCGGTACCTCCAACAAGGTTAAGAACCACTGCTTTAAGGAAATCTAAACACACAAAAAAGTAGAAACCAACAAATTGGAATATCATATACTGTTTTTTTGTAATTCCAAAACATCTCAAACAATGACTGTGAGTGTGCATTAAATAGTCCTCAAGTGCTCATTTGCAGCAGGTAAACAACATAGTTAGAAATCACAAGTGAGGATGACAGTGCTCAGAAGCAGAGGTGAAGCTCCTGTAGGACAAGGCATACGGTACCTGAAGTGGAAACAAAATAAAAGCGCCAAACAGGAAGTGAACCAACAATTGAAAAAACACCCACAAACAAAAGAAGGAAAGACTCAGCGTAACAGGTCATAATCATACTTGCGAACCCTCCCGATTTTCCT